>NC_045974.1:6809976-7152614 GCF_010909765.2 Amblyraja radiata
ATTTCCACTGAAACTTCACAGAAAACAGTCTGAATGTCTGAGCTATGGACCACAGTTCTTCACAGTTCATTAATTGCCATTCTGTACATGCATCATGTACACCAATTTAAATTCACTGCTTCGACCGAGCAGCCAAATACGTAGACGATATAACATCACCATAATATAAAGCTTATTTAATTGTCCAGTGTTTTCTTAAATGTTATAAGTTTGTGCTGGATAGTTTTTTACCGACTGCTTGGTCACTGAAAGAGTTTTGGTGCGAATAGTAACAGAAGTTACTGACCAATGCAGTCTCTGTTTGTCGGATTAGTCAGGGGTGATAGGACGAGAAATAGTGAGCGTAGACATTTCATTTGAAGAGGTTTTTAAACGTTTTTTCCCCACACGAGATACCACACATGCTTTAGAAATCATCCTTAAGGTGGTTTTGGATTCTCAGTGTCAGCCCCTGGATAGCTGGAGTCAACGCTCAGTCAAGAGGTGGAGGCCTCATCGCTACTGAAGTCATCATTGTCAGTGGGCGTGTCCCCCCTCGCGGCCATGCTGATTATTTTCAGCCACTGTTGCTTGTGATCGTCAGAGTCCGCGGCAAAGGTGTGGACGAACCGCGATTGTTTCAGCCTGAACACGTGCGATGCGTCCACCCCCCGCGGATTATCTTCTATCATGTAGCCGAGGAGAGGGATCGTGGCGAGTGCCTTCACGTCCTGAAGATAAAACAGCAAAACAAAATAACCTTCTTGAAAAGTATTTTTAAGTATCATTAGGCCATCCAGCCCATCTAGTCTGCTCTGCCATTCAATCATGGCTGATCTATCTTTCCCCTCTCAAGCCCATTCTCCTGCCTTATCCCCCAAAATCTCTGACACCCGCACTAATCAAAAATCTGACTTGATTGATTGATTGATTAATTATTCCTTTAATAATCCTTTTCAGGAAATTACAGTGCCACGACAGCTTCAAGACAAACATAACACCACGCTTTCATACATAACAAGTTAAAATACGTTAAAATACAATCTCCACTTTAAAAATACCCAATGACCTGAACTCCACAGCCATCTGTGGCAATGAATTTCACACATTCACCACCCTCTGAATAAAGAAATTCCTCCTCATCTCCTTTCTACAGGTACGTCCTTTAATTCTGAGGCTATGGCCTCTGGTCCTAGATGCTCCCACTGGTGGAAACATCCTCTCCACGTCCACTCTACCCAAGCCTTTCACTATTCGATAAGTTTGAATGAGGTTCGCCCTCATCCTTCTAAACTCCCGCGAGTACAAGCCATCAAACGCTCATCAAACACAATCATACTTAACGACTGAAAAATCACCAATCTAATTGATCCATGCCCTTACATTTTGGGAAATAATTGTGTTTATTGAAACTGGTAATGCAAGCAATGGGATGTCCCATGACCGAACATGGAACACTTAAACAATAGACAATAGGTGCAGGAGTAGGCCATTCGGCCCTTCGAGCCAGCACCGCAATTCAATGTGATCATGGCTGATCATCCCCAGTCAGTACCCCGTTCCTGCCTTCTCCCCATATCCCCTGACTCCGCTATTGAAAGCATCCAGAGAACCTGCCTCCACCACCCTCTGAGGCAGAGAATTCCACAGAACACTTGCCAGTCTCACCAAGTATATATATTTTGCAGGGGATCTGCCCACCTAGAATAAAGTTTGCCTTAAAATCAGGATGGATAGAATCTCTGTCACAGGTCAATACTAACCTTCCATGGAACACTTAGGTTGTCATACCTTGCATACATTGTCATACCTTCCATACATTGGTTTAATTCTACTTGTGGCCTTTCTAAGCAGAACAGTCACCTGTCCACACCCTTCCTCAACATTTCCCTGCCACCTGTCACCCAAAGAAACCTCTGTACTTGTATGTGTGGGTAGGTACATAATTATGCACCGTGAGACTTATTCACAGGCTTTAGCCGAAAGAGGCCTCAAGGTCAGTGTTAAGAAGTACACAGTGGCACAACTAGTAGAGCTTGTGCCTCACAGCAATAGACAGAGACCTGGGGCACGATCCTAACCTCAGGTGCTGTCTCTGTGGAGTTTGTATGTTCTCCCTGTAACTGTTTGGGCTTCCTCCGGGTGCTCCGGTTTCCTCCCATCTCCCCAAAGACATGTGGATTTGTAGGTTGATTGGCGCTCTGTAAGTTGGCCCCAGTGTGTAGGGAGTGGATGCAGAAGTGGCATAACACAGAACTAGTGTGAACAGGTGATCAATGGTTGGCATGGACTCGGTGGGCTGAAGGGCCTGCTCGAAATGCCATATCTCTAAACTTAAAAAAACTAAAATCTCCAGAACAAGCTGGCAGTGTGTATATATCCAGATTTGCTCCCTCTCTGGTAAGTTCCCATGGTGAATCCCGTATTTTTCTTCTCCATCCCCATGCAGCCGGTGATCTTTCAGTTAGGGACAAACACTCATACCTGGGGTGCTCCATACATGTACAGAACCAATCCCTCATTCTTAGGAATCACACACCACACTTTCTGCCAGGGTTTGGCCGGTTTCTCCAGATATTGAAGAAAATTGCAGATGATACAGTTCTCGGAGACTTCAGCAGCGTCAATCTGAAAGGCAGAATGTGAAGAGGGAGTTTAAAAAAAATCAAATTTAATTGATGAGAGCAGAAAAGGTACAGATTACATATCACAAAAAAATGACGTCACAGAGTATAAACCTCTGCATGGGTGGAAATCCCCAGGGGGGGGGGGGGGCACGTCCCCTCCATGTTTTGAGAGGTGGGTGACAATCCTCCCATGTTTTGTAATCCAGATTTTGAAATTCGGTGAAAATAAAATCTATTAAAATCTCCACTTTCCGCGAGACAGTGGGGGTGGGACTGATGATGAGACGTCAGTGGGCAGGCAGTGGGGGGGGGAACACATGATGATTCAGCGCGATGATTGGAGAAGGGAGTTGTCGGTCAGAGGCGGAAGTAGGGGGGTGGGACTGAGGATAGAGAGCGGTGATTGGAGGAGGGAGACGTCCGGGTGGAGCAAAGGTCATAGAGCGGAGCTTGAATCGGCCTGTTCGCGGGGCCTTTCATCGCCCGGCGCGGCTTAAAATCAGCCGCGGGATCTTCCACCGCCCCGCGGTCAAATTGCTGCGTCGAGGCGATCGAGGCTCCCGATGTTGAAGCCCCCGCCGGGGGATGGAAGGTCCCGCGGCCGGTTTTAAGCCGCGCCAGGCAATAAAAGGCCCCGCGAACGGGCTGATGCAGTGTGCGCGGCAATCAAGAAATCGTGTCCCCCCCATGCTTTGATAGCGATTTCCGTCCCTGAACCTCTGGATAATTACCTGCCGTTTTGCAATTAATCTTTATTATCACTTGGACTATTGTACTTTATTACAAGTGACATTTGCTATATCTGAATACAGACCTTGTAGTCCACAAGGCAGCAGGCTATTTTAGATCAAGTATTTGGCCACAATACACATGCACATGCAAACACATACTGGCACAGACACAAAATGCTTGAGTAAGTCAGTGGGACAGGCAGTATCTCTGGAGAGAAGGAATGGATGACATTTCGGGTCGAGACCCTTCTTCAGACTGAGGGTCAAGGGAGAGGAAGTCTAGAGATATGGAAGGGCAAGGTGTGAAAACAACAGATCAAAGCAGACGACGATCAAGGAAATGTAAAATGGCGGTCTCGACCCGAAAGATCACCCACTCCTTCTCCCCAGAGATGCTGCCTGTCCCGCTGAGTTACTCCAGCATTTTGTGTCTGTCTGCAGTGTAAACCAGCATCTGCCATTCCTTCCTACACATCCCGGCACATTTGGCAAACGAAGGCTCGTACCTCCAGAATTCCTTTCTTCCTTTTTTCATCTTTCTCCTCACTGTCCGTTTGTCCTGTTATGATGATGTAACAGTCTTTACACACTTTGTTGGGCTTGTTGCTGTCGTAGGCAAGGTTTGCCTTGTATTCAGAACACTTCCAACAGACAACCTAGAGGAAAGAAGTGACGCATGTTACAAATCCCTCAATTAGTCACGCGCAACTGAAAACACCACCAGCCTCAGATACCCAAGCAGATACTGCAGAGCAGCATTCCTGCCGTGGTATTGCAGCAGAGCAGAACGATGCTATCAGAGCTCTTGTTTTGCTGATAACACTTAATACGGGTCCCATCTGTTCTCAGACTGAATGTTACAAAATTCCTTGGCACTGTTTCAAAGTCCACGGAATTTATTCCCAGTGCCCCGGCTCATATATTCCCCATCAACCAAAATCACAAAACATTGAGTCATTAAATCATTGTTCTTTGTGGACATATGAACAGTGATCACAGTGGCGCAGCGGGTAGAGCTGCTGCCTCACGGCACCAAGGACCCGAGTTAAATCCTGACCTCAGGTGTCATCTGTTTGTGGAGTTTGCACCTTCTCCCTGTGACTTTATCTGTTTATTTATGTGTGTATATATATATATATGGTCTATGGTATGTAGACACACTGATCTGTTCTGTATTTTATGCCTACAATATTCTGTTGTGCTACAGCAAGCAAGAATTTCATTGTCCTATCTGGGACACATGACAATAAACTCTCTTGACTTGACTTGACCGTGTGGGTTTCTGGTTTCCTCCCACATCCCAAAGAAGTGTGGGTTTGTAGGTCTCTGTAAAATTGCCCTTAGTGTGTAGGGAGTGGGTGAGAAAGTGGGATAACATAGAACTAGTGTGATCAGTGGGAACGCGGTGGGCTGTAGGGCCTGTTTCCACGCTGCATCTCTAAACTAAAGAAATTATCTCTAAATTCGGATTACATGTCAGCGAATTACTTCACTATCATTAAAGTTCTTTGAATGTCCTTGACACCTTGGAATATGCTATAGAATGGAACTGTTTCTTCCGTTTAAGCATGTTCCAAATGCCAACCATCATGGTGAAGGCAAGTTAATTTTTAATTGTATTATATTCAACATAATGATTAAAGCTTACCTTAGTGTGATTTCATAGAAACAAAGAAACATAGAAAATAGGTGCATTCGGCCCTTCGAGCCAGCACCGCCATTCATTGTGATCATGGCTGATCATCCCCTATCAATAACCCGTGCCTGCCTTCTCCCCATATCCCTTGATTCCACTAGCCCCTAGAGCTCTATCTATCTCTCTCTTAAATCCATCCAGTGACTTGGCCTCCACTGCCCTCTGTTGCAGGGAATTCCATAAATTCACAACTCTCTGGGTGAAAACGTTTTTCTCACCTCAGTCGTAAATGACCTCCCCTTTATTCTAAGACTGTGGCCCCTGGTTCTGGACTCGCCCAACATTGGGAACATTTTTCCTGCATCTAGCTTGTCCAGTCCTTTTATAATTTTATTATTTACTCCAGGGGTTTCCTCCCACACTCCAAAGGCATACAAGTTTGTAGGCTTCGGCGATATTGTAAAATTGTCCCTCGTGTGTAGGATAGTGCTAGTGTACGGGAATCGCTGTTTGGGAAGGGCCTGTTTCCGCGCTGCGTCTAAACTGAACTAAAATCTCTAAACTGAATAGAGTCACAGTGTTTTACAGCGTGGAAACAGATCCTTTGGCAAAAACTTGCCCACACTGGCCAACATGTCCCATCTACACTAGACCCACCTACCTGCATTTGGCCCGTATCTCTCCAAACCTGTCCTATCCATGTACATGTCTAAATGTTCCTTAAACAAAACTAAAGTTTGCTGGAGACACGAGGATGTTAAGGGCCTGTCCCACTTGCATGCGATTGCATGCGTTTGGTGCAACCAAACGGAAGCGGAGTTCGCGCTAAGTACGCACTAAGTACGAGCTAAGTTCGCGCGTGACGTAATTTGCGTCATACTTACCAATCTGCTGGGCAGGAGGCGGGCCGACTGAATATGGGCGTCGCACGGCAACGTCATCACGCAACGCCACGCCGGGCAGTGACGTCATCACGCAACGCCACGCCGGGCGATGACGTCATCACGCAACGCCACGCGCTAGGCGTATGCCATCAAGACGCTGCGTACGACATAAAGACGCTGCGTACGACATAAAGACGCTGCGTATGCCCTCACTGCGCCTGCGGGCCGACAGGCCGTTGGCGCGGGAAATTTTCGGACAGTGCGGGAGCCCCGCGCGATGTCGGGACCAGCCCCGCACAACTCCATACACCTCCGCGCTTCGAAGTGGGACCGGCCCAGCGCGGCCCGTACGCCTCAAGCGACCACGTTTGGTCGCGCCAGACGCATGCAAGTGGGACAGGCCCTTTAGTATACAGTGCTGGAGGAACTCAGCAAGCCTGACAGCACCTGTGGAGGGAAACGATAGAGGATGGTTCGGGTTAGGGCGCTTCCTGGTGAGTTTGCTACTTACACATCCACATGCTCGACAGTGGTGCCTTCGCCGGGTCAGAGCGTTGAAGGGCTCTTTACATTTCATGCACAACGTGACCTCATTGTCGCGGATCCACCTCGGTGCCCTCATCCCCAACTCTGCCGTCTTGAAGCATTAAAGAAATAAAATAAAACACTCGGGACCAATGAAGAAACATGGCAGTTATACAGCTAATAAACTAAATATTGCTTATAAAATGAGCGCGTCTGAAAACCCAGAGCGGCACGGTGGCACAGCGGTAGATTTGCTGCCTTACAGCGTCAGAGACCCAGGTTCAATCCTGACTCTCTGCACAGAGAGCATCCATAGTCAGGATTCAACCTGGTTCACTATTTGTTTGTTTGTTTGTTCTCCCCATGACCA
The DNA here is from genome assembly GCF_010909765.2 of Amblyraja radiata. Lineage (NCBI taxonomy): Eukaryota > Metazoa > Chordata > Chondrichthyes > Rajiformes > Rajidae > Amblyraja > Amblyraja radiata. The sequence continues at coordinate 6,816,729 of NC_045974.1, forward strand.
CGTTTTCTCCGGGTGCTCCGGTTTCCTCCCACACTCCAAGGACAAACAGGGTTGTAGGTTAATTGGCTTGGGTAAAAATTGTAAATTGTCCCTAGTGTGTAGGATAGTGCCAGTGTACAGGGGTCGCTGGTCGGCGCGGACTCGGTGGGCCGAAGGGCCTGTTGCCACACTGTATCTCTAAAGTCTAAAACTCTATGCTATTCAATGCCAGGGGTTATGTAGAGAAGGCAGGAGAATGGGGTTTGGAGGGAAAGATGGATGAGCTATGATTGAATTTTGGAGTAGACGATGGGCCGATTGGCCTAATTCTTCTCCTATCACTTTTAGACATTCGAATCGTTCCCGGGTCTCTGAAGTTTTAAGGCAGTAGCTCTACCGCTGTGCCACTGTGCCATGTCAAGGGTCATGAGCGGAAGGCAGGAGAATGGGGTTGAGAGGGAAAGATAGATCAGCCATGATCAGGCTGAGTAGACTTGATGGGCCGAACAGCCTGATTCTGTTCCTAGAACTTATAAATCACTCGAACATGCACTTCCTGCACAGTGCAACATCTGCTTCACAACATGTTCTCATTTCAAGTTACATTCTCATCGTGCGAAACTAAGTCTTCATTGTACAACTTATTAAAATAGCAAAGCATGAAAACTGAGATTTAGTATTATTATAAAAACATCTTAAATATCACTTAACTAATAAAGAATCAGAATATTCTCAGAGTCAGGAGGAGGAAGTCCCAGTGGTAAAGGAAGTTTCATTAAAAATGTGTTCCTCATTAAGCATTTTATCAGCTTTACTGCAGAAATCAAAATGACATTAGTGACCGGGTATTTACAAAACGTCATGGAACTTACTGAAACCTCAGGACCATGGTCTTCCCCTTCTTTAGCTATCGCAGATCTGAAAGTTTCATTCTTCTGTTTAAAGTCATGTATTGTATATTTCAGAGCCTGCATAAAGAATCAAACCCAAGGAGAATAGTATCAAACAGACGACACCAAGATATGCAAGTCAAACACTGCAGGTTCTCAATGTCTTTGTGGTTGAATAAGGCAGATCATCTGGCTCAAATGAGTGTAGGCCAAACTGCCCAGGATAATACCAGACAGTGTATGGTTCCTTTTTCATTAGTACCATATTTAATAGATACTTCACTCTTTTCACCAGTGGAGCAAATATGCACATATAAGTGTTCTCATTGTAAGGCATAACAATAATCCCATGGTCAGTGTTACGCCAATATTTATTTGCATTTTATTGCGCATGCGCACGCACTATATCTTACAACTACATATATATATATATATATATCTTAACGATGTAGTTATTAGTATATATATATATATATTTATAGCTGGAGTAACTCAACGGGTAAGGCAGCATCTCTGGAGAAAAAGGATAGGTGACGTTTTGGGGCGGGACCCTTCTTCAGAAACGTCATCCATTCTTTTTCTCTAGGGATGCTGCCTAACCCGTTGAGTTACTTCAGCACTTAGTGTCTATTTTTGGCATAAACCAGCATCTGCAGTTCTTTGTTGTTATATATTTGACATCTTGCCCACCATTTGGTGGGCGGAATGGCCTAAAGGGCGTGTCCCACTTTCACGACCTAATTCACAACCTTTTTTACTCGTGGACATTTTTCATCAGGCTAGAAAAACGCCCCGACCTACTTGATGCCACGAGTACCTACGACTAGCATCACGGCCTGCTACGACCTACCTACGACCTCCTACATAGAAACATAGAAACATAGAAACATAGAAATTAGGTGCAGGAGTAGGCCATTCGGCCCTTCGAGCCTGCACCGCCATTCAATATGATCATGGCTGATCATCCAACTCAGTATCCCGTACCTGCCTTCTCTCCATACCCTCTGATCCCCTAAGCCACAAGGGCCACATCAAACTCCCTCTTAAATATAGCCAATGAACTGGCCTCGACTACCCTCTGTGGCAGGGAGTTCCAGAGATTCACCACTCTCTGTGTGAAAAAAGTTCTTCTCATCTCGGTTTTAAAGGATTTCCCCCTTATCCTTAAGCTGTGACCCCTTGTCCTGGACTTCCCCAACATCGGGAGCAATCTTCCTGCATCTAGCCTGTCCAACCCCTTAAGAATTTTGTAAGTTTCTATAAGATCCCCTCTCAATCTCCTAAATTCTAGAGAGTATAAACCAAGTCTATCCAGTCTTTCTTCATAAGACAGTCCTGACATCCCAGGAATCAGTCTGGTGAACCTTCTCTGCACTCCCTCTATGGCAATAATGTCCTTCCTCAGATTTGGAGACCAAAACTGTACGCAATACTCCAGGTGTGGTCTCACCAAGACCCTGTACAACTGCAGTAGAACCTCCCTGCTCCTATACTCAAATCCTTTTGCTATGAAAGCTAACATACCATTCGCTTTCTTCACTGCCTGCTGCACCTGCATGCCCACTTTCAATGACTGGTGTACCATGACACCCAGGTCTCGCTGCATCTCCCCTTTTCCTAGTCGGCCACCATTTAGATAATAGTCTGCTTTCCTGTTTTTGCCACCAAAATGGATAACCTCACATTTATCCACATTATACTGCATCTGCCAAACATTTGCCCACTCACCCAGCCTATCCAAGTCACCTTGCAGTCTCCTAGCATCCTCCTCACAGCTAACACTGCCCCCCAGCTTAGTGTCATCCGCAAACTTGGAGATATTGCCTTCAATTCCCTCATCCTTGTGACGACCTTGTGACGACCCTGCTGCGAATATGAGTCAAGGGCAAACTCGGCAGAGGTCGTGAAAGTGGAACAGGCCCTTAATTCTGCTCCTAGAACTAGTAGCTAAAACGTACATTTGAAAGATTTGCGTCATTCTTTCCTTCAGATCAGTATCAAAATGTCAAGTTGGAAGATATCAATAGCAATACATTTTGTCTTTACCTTTATCCATTCTTCCTTGTCCTGATCAGAGCTGAAACAAAACAAAAACGTGATCAGGATGCTCGCTGCTGAGTAAATGTTTGCTCAATGCGGCGAAAGTAACAAAATTGTGAACAAATTCCCTTTCATTTTGTGGCAAAAAGTCTGCCCAGACTTGGCAATAATGTGGCCGTGTGTATGGTTCCAAACATCTGCCTGAATGTCTTGTGCCGCTTCCTGTCATGGGGGTTGTCGACAATTTATATTTGAACATGTTGTTAATATAATGTATCCATTACAAGCTAATTTTACTTATTCCCATCCGTACAAAATTTCGCATTCATCCACTCTTTAATTCAAATTCTACAGAATACATCATAAAATTGCACTCAACATCTATCATGAAAGATGCCATTTTCCTCTGAAAATATATTGCTCCCTTTACGGAGTTTTGCACATATTTATAAAAACATTAAATAAAATAATTTGTGTTGGATCCCAGTAATGAAAATATTAAAATAATACATTTAATAAATATTTTTTGTTGGATTCCAGTAATGAAAATATTAAAATAATAAATTTTAATAGTGTTAAATATTAAACAATATTTAACACAATATTGTTAAATTGCATTAAATATTTTTTAACACAAAGTAAAAGTAACATCTTCTGTGTTAAAATGCAACAAAGATTATACAGAAATTTCTGAATGAAAGGTCAATATTGGCTGATTAATTGAGCAGAATCAGTAAGAATATACAAAGCCACCAATTAACTACAGCTGAAATTAAAATAGAAACTACAAACTGTAGATGCTGAAAAACTGAGAACAGACAGAATCTCTGGAGAAAAGGAATAGGTGACGTTTTAGGTCGAGTCCATTCATCATCTCTGGAGAACGTGGATAGGTGACGTTTCTGGTCGGGACACTTATCCACACTCTCCAAAGATGCTGCCTGACCAGCTGAGATACTCCAGCACTTTGGGTCCTTTCGTGTATTACAGTCTGAAGAAGGGTCTCGACCCGAAACCTCACCTATTCCTTTTCTCCAGAGATGCTGCCTGACCCGCTGAGTTACTCCAGCTTTGTGTGTCTATCTTGGTTTAAACCAGCAGCTGCAGTTCCTTGCTACACATCTTAAAATTAACTTTGATTCTCTTTCCAGAGATGCTTTGTGGGTTTTTGATTGATTGATACAGCACGGAAACAGGCCCCAAGCATGTCAACCATTGGGCACACCCTCATACTAGTTCTGTTATCCCACTTTCAAATCCACATCCTACACACTCGAGACAATTTTTACAGAGGCCCAATTAACCTACAATCCCACACGTCTTTGGGATATGGGAGGAAACCGTAGAATCCGGAAGAAATACAGGGAGAACTTGCCAACTCCACACCAACAGCACTCGAGGTTAGGATTGGACCTGAGCTTCTGGTGCTTTGAGGCAGCAGCTCTACCTGCTGTGCAGCCTCTACTGCGACCTGCTGAGTGTTTCCAGCTTTTTCTATTTCTAATTATGATATGGATTTAAGAGAGTTAGATAGAGCACTAGGGACTAGTGGAGTCAGGGGAGAAGGCAGGCACGGGTTATTGATAGGGGACGATCAGCCATGATCACAATGAATGGCGGTGCTGGCTCGAAGGGCCGAATGGCCTCCTCCTGCACCTATTTTCTATGTTTTTATGTTTCTATGATAAAATGTATCTGTGCAGTCCAATGTTGGAGAAGATAGAAAATGCACGTTAGAGTTCCTGGTCTCAATTATTATTGCACTAGTTCTCCAGGCAAATGTGTGCAGCAGTCAATTTACTCTTCCTGTCGAATTAGTTCGAGGAGCTCTGGAAATAAGGATAAATCTGTTTTAAACCAGCAGGTGGAGCTAGCTGATCATTGTATCTGAAGAAAAAATACTAACTGCTGGAGGAACTGAGCTGCATCTGTGAAAGGAAATAGAATCATAAATTCATACAGCGTTGGCACAGGCCCTTCGGCCTAACATACCCAAACCAACCAACATGCCCCATCTGCAATAGTCCCACCTGCCTGCGTTTGGCCCACATCCCTCTAAACCTCTCCTATCCTTGGACCTATCTAAATGCTTCTTTAACATTGCCATAGTACTTGCCTCAACTACCTCCTCTGGCTACTCGTTCCATACACCCACCACCCTTTGTGTAAAAAAAGTTACCCCTCAGGCTCCTGTTAAATCTTTCCCCTCTCACCTTAAACACATGTCCTCTGGTTCTTGATTCCCCTACTCTGGACAAAAGACTGTGTAGTTACCCAGTCTAATCCTCTCATGATTTTGTATACCTCTATAAGATCACCCCCTCATCCTCCTGCGCTCCAAGAAATAGAGTCCTAGCCTGCTCAACGCCCCATGGCTCTGGCCCTCGAGTCCTGGCAACATCCTTGTTAATCTTCTCTGCATCCTTTCCAGTTTGAAAATGGATGGATAATACTTCTGGTCAGGACCTTTCTTCTGGCTGATGGAGTAGAGGGGAGATAGCTGGTAGAAAGAATTGAGGGGGAGGGAGGAGGCAAGAATTGGCAAGTGATAGGTGGATCCAGGTAAAGACACATTGACTGGCTGATGAATCTGGTGGGTGAGAAAAGGGGTGGAGATATTGGCCGAGGCTAAAGGTGATAAGTGGAGAAGACAAAAGAGTGCAAATAGGGGAAATTAGACGTGAAAGAAAGGTGGGGAGTGAAATGTGGAATGGTGGGTAGTACAGAACAAAGGAGGGGGAAGAAAAATGTACCACTTAGAGTGGAGAGGGGAGGGATGATGAGTGAATGGGGGGAGGGGGGGAGGTAGGGAGTGTAAAAATGGAAAGAAAGAAGTGCAGGGAGGATGTTACCCAAAATTGAAAAAGTTCCCATCTCCTTCAATTGAATTCTCCAATTCCGCTATCCCCTGTCCCCCCTACCCATCCCACAAGGTCACAGGGAGAATGTACGAGCTCCACACAGACAACATAGAAACATAGAAACATAGAAATTAGGTGCAGGAGTAGGCCATTTGGCCCTTCGAGCCTGCACCGCCATTCAATATGATCATGGCTGATCATCCAACTCAGTATCCCGTACCTGCCTTCTCTCCATACCCTCTGATCCCCTTAGCCACAAGGGCCACATCTAACTCCCTCTTAAATATAGCCAATGAACTGGCCTCGACTACCCTCTGTGGCAGAGAGTTCCAGAGATTCACCACTCTCTGTGTGAAAAAAGTTCTTCTCATCTCGGTTTTAAAGGATTTCCCCCTTATCCTTAAGCTGTGACCCCTTGTCCTGGATTTCCCCAACATCGGGAGCAATCTTCCTGCATCTAGCCTGTCCAACCCCTTAAGAATTTTGTAAGTTTCTATAAGACATCTAAGGTCAGGGTCAAACCTGGGTCTCTGGTGTTGCAAGGCAGCAGCTTTGGTTTGGTTTTCAGTTTAGTTTTGAGATGCGGCGTGGAAACAGGCCCTTCGGTCCACCGAGTCCATGCCAACCCATGATTGCCCATCCACTAGTTCTATCCTACACACTAGGCCTCTGGCACTGTAAGGCAGCAACTCTACCACTGTGCCACTGCACCACCCATCTAGGTTTGATAAGCAATCTTGTTTTGCTAAGAAAAATATGAAAAACAGCACTTGATCAAGTGTTGCTGTTTAGCGGCACTCCAATTAAAAAAAATAATACAGGAAACTAAATACACACAGGACTTCCACTTGTTCGAACACATCAAACCTACAGTTCCAGGTGTTTGAGAAAGAACTGCAGATGCTGGAAAACCCGAAGGTAGACACCTATTTCCTTCGCTCCATAGATGCTGCCTCACCCGCTGAGTTTCTCCAGCATTTTTGTCTACCTTACAGTTCTGGGTTATCAGAAGAGCTTCAAGTTGGCTTAACAAAGGAGGGGACATGCTGAGCAGTAAGAAATGAGATAATTATCCCATCAGACTTTGATATCTCAGCAAAAACAATAAACAGTAAAATTAATGAGCCGTGTGCTTCTTTATCTGTGTGGAATATATTAAACTCTCCTAGCAATCACCTTCAATTTACTACGCAGAAAATAAAAAGTATAGTACTCACATGGCAACAATTCATTTCAATACGTAATGAAAGCAAGCACTCGTAAAACATTCAACATTCAGTCTCAAAACCTATTTGAAACATATTCTGCTTCTCATTTTTAAGTGGAACGGAGGATGTTCCCATTTGAGACACGAAAGCAACACATACTATCAGCTCAAGTAAGCAGATTGAAATAAAAGATAGGTTTTGTTTGCTTCCTCCCACAACTGCAATAATATGGCTCGATGCTAATCTGCTGTATCAGATGCAAAATGTTCCCTGCGCCCACCTCAACCAAGATTGCAGCCTCATGGCTAGACCACTGAATGACTGGAAAATTCAGAGAAGTACTGTGCAATGGATTGTGCTGTTTAGTTTAAGTTTTAGATGGTCGGCTGGGACTCGGTCCATTGAGTCCACACCGACCATCAATCACCCAAGTTCTATGTTATCCCACTTTTGCATCTTCTGCTGGAATTTTCCCAGGGACCAATTATCCTACACAGATGCACGTCTCTGGGATGTGAGAGGAAACCGGAGCACCTAGAGGAAACCCACGCGGTCACAGGGAGAACGTGCAAACTCCACAAAGACAGCAGCCGAGGTCAGTATCACACCCAGGTTTTCCGGTGCTGTGAGGCGGCGGCTCCTGACTGATGCAAAATAAGTAAGGTGTGTACTGGAGACAATTTAAATAATTATTAGTGATGATGAAATGACTGCACTATGTACTGAGTATGGTTTCACAGTTCATGCAATACTTCAAAACTCGTGCCCAACCTTATCAGACCCACCTACAATGCGCTGGCACATCGAGGGGGTGTCTTCAGGATGTTTAGACAGAGGTACTGGTTACAAGTGTAACTGAATGAAAATATATCACAGCTCTTCAAAAGGACCGGCCAAGGAACATAACAAAATGGGATCGTCTAAGAAAGAACTGCAGATGCTGGAAAAATCAAAGGTAGGCAAAAATGCTGGAGAAACTCAGCGGGTGAGGCAGCATCTATGGAGAGAAGGAATGGGTGACGTTTCGGGTCGAGACCCTTCTTCAAACTGGTCGGGAGGGTGGGTGGTAAAAGGAAAGGAAGAGGTGGAGACAGTAGGCTGTAGGAGAGCTGGGAAGGGGAGAGGAATGAGATTGTCTCATCGTTCATCTCCCAATAGGAGCACAACGTGCCATGTTGGAAGGGCACAGCAGAACACTATTCCACTAACTGAATCAAATCATTCCCATTCCCATTCCCTTGATCCTTCTCCGCCGTCCTGTAAATTAATTTCCCTCAAAGTGCATATCCAATTCCATTTTGAAAGCCCAGACTCTGCATCTACTACCGCTGCAGACAGCAAGTTCCAGATCATAACGGAAAAAAAGAGAAAAAATGATGTATTCTCACCTCCCCAGGTGCATTTTACTCTCCAGTCAGAAGCAATGTGGAATAATCAGCATTTAGCAAGTGCTTTCATTCCTACTTGCAGTTCTAATGCACCAAAATCCAACAATGTAATGAGGATAAGATAGACACAGTGCTGGAGTAACTCAACGGGTCAGGCAGCATCTCTGGAGTCAAAGGATCAATGACGTTTCGGGTCGGGTCTCTTCTTCACACTCAACTTGAGTCTGAAGAAACGTCCTGACCTGAAATGTCACATGTCCTTTTTCTCCAGAGATGCCGCCAGACACGTGGAGTTACTCCAGCACTTTGTGTCTATCTTTGGTGTAAACCAACATCTGCAGTTCTTTCTTTCAGCATAATGTAATGAAGATCGTTTTACATCTGTGAATAATCACAAAAGGCGAGTTTCATCTTACCTGGCCTGCAACTCCAGTGTTCGTTCTTTTCCAGAGACCTGGAATGTGTTGGGATAGTCTTTGTTATGGGTCTCAATGACCTATATATCAAGAAGCACAAATAAAATAGGTTTGGGTGACATAAAAAGATGTTGGTTATTTGCGGTTCACTTTTTTAAGGAGAATTTAATACAGCTTGAGAGAATCTACAATGGATATAGAAACCCTTCTAAAGAAGTGGCCCGACCCAAAACATCACCTAGCCGTGTTCTACAGGGTTGCCCCCTAACCCGCTGAGTTACTCCAACATTTTGTGTCTTTCCTACAATCGGATCATATTGTCATCAGTGACAGGAGCAGAATTAGGCCATTCGGCCCATCTAGTCTACTCCGCCATTCATTCATGGCTGATCTCTCTCTCCCTCCTAACCACATTCTCCTGCCTTCTCCTTATAACCTCTGACACCCGTACTAATCAGGAATCTATCTAACTCTGCCCTAATAATATCCACTGACTTGGCCTCCACAGCCTTCTGTGGCAGAATTCCACAGATTCACCACCCTCGGACTAAAGAAATTTCTCCTCATCTCCTTCCTAAAATAATTCTCTAATTCTGAGGCTATGACCTCTAGTCCTAGATATGATTGTTCTGCTCAATCTTTAGTCTCTGAAGTGAACAGAGTTGTGGACTGCTGCATATGTTACTTACTGTGCAATAGATTTATGCTGGTTTAGTTTTACGTTTGGATGGTCAACATGAACTCGGCCCACTGAGGCCACACTGACCCTCGGCCACCCGTTCACACTAGTTCTATGTTATCCCACTTTTGCATCCACCCTCTACACACTAGGGGCAATTTACAGAGGCCAATTAACCTACAGACGCACACGTCTTTGGGACGTGGGAGGAAACCGGAGCACCCAGAGGAAACCCACGCGGTCACAGGGAGAATGTTTGCACAGGGACAGCGTGCAAACTCCACACAGACAGCACCCGAGGTCAGGATCGAACTCTGGTCTCTGGTGCTGTGAGGCAGCAACTCTACAGATAATTTCTACTCTACCCCAGTGCCCAGGTCAAGACCAACATTAATTGCCACTAGAAAAATGTCAACTGAGTGACAGGCACATTCTGATTTACTCAGAACTTGCTAGCTTTCCAATGAAATGAGGTGTTTGCTGGTACAGATGGGACTTCCTCAGGTGCAGGGCTGTGTGATGAGGCTTGGTACAGCCACTGTAAAGATTCTGTGGGGGTAGTTTAAGGCCATTAAACCTCCAGGGTTTAAGGCCAACTAACGACGGCACACTAAGCAGTTGGAACCTATGTAAAACGGTTACAGAGTCATAGTGATACAGTGTGGAAACAGGCCCTTCGGCCCAACTTGTCCACACCGGCTAACATGTTCCCACCTACACTAGTCCCACCTGCCTGTATTTGGCCCATATCCCTCCAAACCCGTCCTATCCACGTACATGCCTGGTTGTTTCTTGATCGTTCCTGCCTCAACTATCTCATCTGGCAGCTCGTTCCATGCTCCCACCACCCTTAGTGTGAAGAAGGGTCTCGACCCGAAACTTCACCCATTCCTTCTCTCCAGAGATGCTGCCTGTCCCGCTGAGTTGCTCAGCATTTTGTGCCTATCTTCGGTGTAAACCAGCATCTGCAGTTCCTTCCTATGCCCTTTGTGTGAAACCACCACCCTTCGCTCTCATGGAGTGTGTGTGGAGAGAAAAATCACTGTTGTGATGATACTGCATGAATCCTGCAGGCGAATGGGTGGCACAGTGAATGCTGTGTGTGAATGCACTGTAACACGTATTTGCCAAAGTCATGAACAAAGTCTAAAGTGGGAAACAACTCGACCAACCTTCATGCCTTCAATACCAATTTTGGTTCGGACAGAATATCTTGTGAATACCAAACTGAACTTTGGAACACAGTACAGCAGCATATTGTTCAACTGTGGGCAAAAGAAACAAGAAAAGAATGGTCAATTACTATCCATCTCCAGAGTAACCTCGTGTGAATCCTGGGGTTGGTCTAAACATTTTAGCTGCAATTTCACGCCGTTGCCTTATTTAAAAAAAACAATTAAATAACACACTCAGAGCGTGGAACTCACTCAGTGAAAGAGGTGACCGAATGGACATTGCGTTATAAAGTTGCTTTTTCTCTCGGATAAGTTAATATCTAATGGATTACAACATTTTTCTATTTTGAGCATGAATACAGCACTGTATGTTCTTGTTGAAGGTCGGCAATTATGCAGGGTTCATTCTGAGCACTTTGCAGCATTGTCCAGGCTATTGAAGGGGATGGGGGGAGGGGGTGGGAAATAACACTCAGAGGGTGGCGGATAACAGCATTAAAAAGACAATTGCTGTAGTAATGAACCGTAGATGCTGATTTACACCAAAGATAGACACAAAATGCTGGAGTGACTCAGCGGGTCCGGCAACATCTCTGGGGAAAAGGAACGTGACGTTTCTGGTCGGGACAAGTCTGAAGAAAGGTAAAAGGTAGTTGGGCAGGTACATGAAAAGCAAAAGTTGACAGGGTTATGGGCCAAACATGGACAACGGGAGTAGCTTAGATGGGACATCATGGTCGGCATGGATGAGTTGGGCCGAAGGGCCTGTTTCTCTGCTGTTTGACTCATAGACTGATTTCAGGAAGTAAACGACCAGTGGACAATGTACACAATAGTGTTCAGCAACTGGGTTAATAAAAAGAGAAGCACCCACTGCCTGCTGCAGAAATATATTGTTTGACTTGAATGAATTTCTCAGCCATTACGTCACCAAATCTGCAGTGAATATAGGCTGGAGGGTAAAGACTATGGAGATTAAAAGAAGGCCGAGCTCTCCCCAAGGACATTCCTTTCCACCGACACCGATATCCAAAACTCAAGAGACCGCATCCACTTCTCTAATGATAATCGCGGACGCCATTTAGCATGTGCCTGAATGTCTGAAAGGTGTTTCTGTCAGAGAGCATTCCTTAATGAGGGTGCAACATCCATGTTTTATTCTCACCTATGGCAATGCTGGTAGGTTGTGTGAGTGCAAAGAGTTCCATGAAAGCAAAACATTGTCAGACTGTAAATAACTAACCCGCCATGACTTCCAAATGAACACGTTCCAATGACAAAATAATTTCCCAGAAATTGTTGAACTGGCTACCTGTTATGTTTCTACACATTCAGACATTCATGTGAATTTAGCTAGTCGTTTAATTCTTATATTACTTTATATGAGCCATTGCTAATGCAAGGATCGCAACACTGAGATTAGGGGCGGCACGGCACGGTGGTGCAGCAATAGCGTTGCCGCCTCACAGCACCAGAGACCCGGGTTCAATCCTGACTACAGGTGCTGTCTGTACGGAGTTTGCACGTTCTCCCCGGGTGCTCCAGTTTCCTCCTCACTCCAAAGACGTATAGGTTTGTTGATTATTTGGCTTCGGTAAAAATGGTAAATTGTCCCCAGTGTGTGCAGGATAGTGCTGGTGTACAGGGATCAGTGGTCAGTGCAGGCTCGGTGGGCTGAAGGGTCAGTTTCCACACACTAGTTCTTGGTTCTTGGTTTCTTGGTCCTCCAAAATATTCCAAATTGAATTTAAACTGGAGGTGGTGGAGGGAGGGCTTAAGCCAGAAAGGGTTATTGGGAAGAAAGAGCTACTTTAAATTTAGTTGCATGTGGTTGGGTAACTATAGTAGGGTGGAGATTATTCCATGATTATTCCACACTATCTCCAAACAAGACTAGACTAGAATGTGTAATATCAGATTGCATGGCATTTTAGTACTGGTTCCATTTGAAACGCAAACCACAATGAAATTCCACAATTTGCCCGTTTGAAGATGAACGTTTGAGTTATAACACCAGCATAATGAAGAGCTGGAATTTGCACTGTGAATAATGATAAGGCTGTCAGCACTCAGTTAGAATAGAGAGAATCTGACAGGGGCTTTGGTTCGATGTGAAAGTCCTGCAACTCCTGTCAGAGATTGTACCAGCACCCGACAAGGAGCTCTCCGGCAGTCCTTGCATCAAACATGCCAATGAAAGGACTGCAATTTGTGTACTTAAGATTCTTGTCTCATGTTTTGTGTGAGAAACTGCTGAATAAAATTAGAGCCCGTGCATATGGGCAAAAATGTAATTATGTAGCTACTGTCAATTACTGCTCAACAATCTTTGAATTGAATTGAAAGAGAGCATGGAAACAGGCCCTTCAGCCCACTGAGTCCACGCCGACCATTGATCATCTGTTTGCCCTAGATCTATGTTATTCCACTTTCACTCCTCTCCTGATAAACTTGGGGTAGTTTAGAGGCCAATTGTGGGAGGAAGCTGGAGCACCCTGAGGAAACCCGCACGGTCACAGGGAGAACGTGCAAACTCCACACAGACAGCAGCCAAGGTCAGCATCAAACCTGCGTCTCAGGCGATGTGACGCAGCGGCTCTACCAGCTACACCGTCATCATAATGAAAAAATCATCTCGTAAAATGAAATTAATGCTTGACAGATTATTTTCCATCCATATCTTTTTCTATCTGATCCCCTCAATATTTCTCAATCGTTATTTCATTGTCGGTACATGATCTAAACGTGGCTATCAATTGTAAATACAGGCTTGGATTCTGCAGGTCAGTGAATTGTTTCAATACCAAGACGCAAGGAACTGCAGATGCTGGAATCTTGAGCAAAACACAAAGAGTTGGAGTAACTCAGCGGACCAGGCAGCATCCCTGGAGAACATGGATAGGTGACCCTTCTTTGTGGGGAATGCTGTCCGACCCGCCAAGTTACTCCAGCACGTTGTGTCTTTTTTGGTAAACCAGCATCTGCAGTTCCTTCCCCCCCCCAAATCATCTCTCAGGCTGAGAATGCAGGAAGGAAGATCCCATTGCAAAGCCACAAATAAAGCCGTCACTGTCTTTTAGCCAGGTATCCATAATGTCACCAGTACTTACCAAGAAAAGATATCTTTCCTGTGAGGAAGTGTTGCGAGCAGCCAGCTTTTGGATTTGTCCCTCTTTTATTAATTCATTTGAAGGATTTACTATATCCTCCTCTTCACCTCCTAGCATTTCGTACACGTCGATTAACTTCTTCATCTTTTCCTAAGTGCAAACAAAATATATTGATTATATCGAGTCTGAAGAAGGGTCTCGACCCGAAACGTCACCCATTCCTTCTTTCCAGAGATGCTGCCTAATCTCGCTAAGTTTCTCCGGCATTTTGTGCCTGTCTTTGGTGTTTACAAACCTGTGGTGCTGCTGCTGCTGTAAGTAAGAATGTCAATGTTCTGCTCGGGTACATATGACAACAAAACACTCTTGAATATTTATGACCCATATTCTTAATTGCAAACTATTGGGGGAAAAAAGGTACATTCCCTTCCATTTAAAATCATCTTATGTCCTGCTTCAGTTCACCAAATGTGAACATTCACTGGAACGCCCCATGTTCTGATGTCATGGCCAAGTGTGTTTTATAATGGGTTCACCAATTCTTCACATTTGCTGCAGTAGTGGAATTAGGAGTGGAAACAAGATGGACAAGCCACGTTGTAACTGCAAACAAATACAATTACAGTCTAATCCACGTATATATGATTCATGGAACTAATACCATGGTGTAAGAATCACCATGGATATTAGCCTGAAACCTGTAACATCCAGATTCAGGAACAGCTTCTTCCCTACAACCATCAGGCTATTTAACACTACACCCTCCAATCAGCTCTGTATTACATAGACTATTATTGTTATTATTGCACTATTATTGTTTTTTAATGTGTACATATATGTCCGTGTGTCCGTGTGTGTGTGTGTGTGTGTGTCCGTGTGTGTGTGTGTGTGTCCGTGTGTGTGTGTGTGTGTCCGTGTGTGTGTGTGTGTGTGTGTGTGTGTGTGTGTGTGTCCGTGTGTGTGTGTGTGTGTGTGTGTGTGTGTGTGTGTGTGTGTGTGTGTGTGTGTGTGTGTGTGTCCGTGTGTCCATGCGTATGTGTGTGTGTGTGTGTCCATGCGTATGTGTGTGTGTGTGTGTGTGTGTGTGTGTGTGTGTGTGTGTGTGTGTGTGTGTGTGTGTGTGTGTGTGTCCGTGTGTCCATGCGTATGTGTGTGTGTGTGTGTGTGTGTGTGTGTGTGTGTGTGTGTGTGTGTGTGTGTCCGTGTGTCCATGCGTATGTGTGTGTGTGTGTGTGTGTCCGTGTGTCCATGCGTATGTGTGTGTGTGTGTGTGTGTCCATGCGTATGTGTGTGTGTGTGTGTCCGTGTGTGTGTGTGTGTGTGTGTGTGTGTGTCCATGTGTGTGTGTATGTGTGTGTGTGTGTGTGTGTGTGTGTGTGTGTGTGTGTGTGTGTGTGTGTGTGTGTGTGTGTGTGTCCGTGTGTCCATGCGTATGTGTGTGTGTGTGTGCACACGCGCACACACTGAACCTTTTTTCTCGTTTATTATATTGTTTACAGTGTACTATGTTTACATATTCTGTTGTGCTGCAGCAAGTAAGAATTTCATTGTTCTATCTGGGACATGTTACCATAAAACACTCTACAGTTTTAATATAAAATTCTTGGAGTTTTATGTATCCCAGTAGAATATGATCAATCGACCATTTTACAATTATTAATAAATATATTGTGCTCAGGAGCTGTGTGTCATATTGGAGATACTCGTGTATGCTAACTGGGTCTTGACTGAGCGGGCTGCACCTTTGCGGAAAGATTGCATGGGGAGTAGACAAGGACTCAGTGGCACATGTGGTTCAATTAAGAACAGCGTTCAGCAGGAACACAGAAACCGCTGGGTCAACACATTCTGTGCACGCTGGCCCTTTGCACGAGTAATTCCAATCAATTTCACAGTTCTTGTTATATCGAGGGCCAAGTCTTCTTCTCAGCTTTAAACATTTCTCAGATTTTGCACTTACAGGATGTAAACCACGACCATTCCCCGTGACAAAATATCCCGCACTTCTGTCCCTCCAGGTGAAGAATTTATCCACCTTTATCCCCACCGTTCTCTGACTGATTATTTTAGATTTAAAAACATCTTACTCACTAACTTCTAAAGGAAGCAGCCTTCTCTGATAACTCATCATAACTCAAAAAAATCTCTTAAATCTTTCTTTAAACATTTTGTCGAATATATATTATTCCAGCATCTCCTCCTAATTATGACCTTGCATCCCAGCTGTGGTAAAAGGAAATGCTCTTTCATGTCAATTCTAAATATACAGAATATTTTGGCATCAAAGCCATCATTGCCTTATTTTTTGACCCCATTAAAAAAATATCAGTGAAGCATTTTTTGTTTGTAATAGCGGCACGGTGGTGCAGTGGTGGAGTTGCCACCGCACAGCGCTAGAGACCCAGGTTCGATCCTGACTACGGGTGCTGGCTGTACGGAGTTTGTCCGTTCTCCCCACGACTGCGTGGTTTTTCTCCGGGAACTCCGGTTTCCTCCCACACTCTGAAGACGTACAGGTTTGTAGGTTAATTGGATTCGGTAAAATTGTAAATTGCCCCTAGTGTGTGGCATAGTGCCAGTGCAATGGGGTGATCGCTGGCCGGCACAGACTCAGTGGGCCGAAGGGCCCGTTTCCTCGCTGTATCTCTAAAGTCTAAAGCTAAATTTTAACACTGGATGATTTTGGTCTCATAAAACTAGTAATATTCTTGATGAGTGGCACGATCATATAAATACCTGTTAAAACAAAAACATCCAAATCTCCATACATGATTTAATTTTCTGATTGCCTTCATAATTTGAGCTGATAATGTGGCAGGCAACAGTTCAACAGAGCAACAATAATAACCAGCAAAAGTAGCAATTTTTACATGAATAATGGATCACGGGAATTGGGTCAGTGGATGTCTCCAGCACAAATTAATCTGCAGCATCATCAATTATGAAACACAGGTTATATACCCTTGTTTGCCATTGCTCAGCCTTAATGTTCAATCGCAAGCAGTGCCTTCATGGGTATGTGCCACTGAAAATCACTTACATTTCTCAAGCCTCTTGTACATTGAAATCAAACTTGCTGCAGTAAATCCGCTTGACGGCAGGCTGCTAAACAAAAGGCACTGCAGAGATGATCGAGAGAGCAGATGAGACAATCTCACCGTTCATAAGCCTCAAAATGCATATTTCCTGCAGACATTGCCTTCGACAATTTCCACTTGATTGGATTTTACTGCACCACCTCTTCCCTGACCAGCAAGAACCGTTGCATCTACCATAGGTATCAATGATATTTATTTTCAGTTTAGTTTATTGTCACGTGTACAGAGGTACAGTGAAAAGCTTTTGTTGCGTGCTATCCAGTCAGCGGAAAGACAAAACATGATTATAATCGAGCCATTTACAGTGTATAGATACGTGATGAGGGAATAACGTTTAGTGCAAGGTAAAACCAACAAAGTCTGATCAAGGTACACAAAAAAGCTGGAGAAACTCAGCGGGTGCAGCAGCATCTATGGAGCGAAGGAAATAGGCAACGCTCCATAGATGCTGCTGCACCCGCTGAGTTTCTCCAGTTTTTTTGTGTACCTTCGATTTTCCAGCATCTGCAGTTCCTTCTTAAACACAAAGTCTGCTCAAGGACAGTCCGAGGTAGATAGTAGTTCAGCAATGCTCTCTGGTTGTGATAGGATGATTCAGTTGCCTGATAACAAGCTAGGAAGAAACTGTCCCTGAATCTGGAGGTGCGCGTTTTCACACTTTTTCACTGTTTGCTCTTTCACTTGAAAACTAATAGCATTAACTTGTCAAACCCTCTTTATAAAAACCCCAAACCACGTAATTCAAGTTAAATTCTTTGCACTCACCATCATACGGATTGCAGCATTCGAGTGCGTGGCTGCAGTGGAGATAATTTCTAGGGACTCTGTGAATGTTAAATAGATTAATGAATGTACCATTTAATTATTCAAAATCTTAATGAATCTGAATGTGTCCTATTAAAGCAGTCATTAACTAAAGAGGTTTAAACTAAATTGTCCAAACCTACAACGGGTGGAAAACAAAGGACAGAGTAATTATTAAGTTAAGGAAATCATTTGACTGAAGAGAAAAAAAAATCAGGTGGAACTTTTGTGAGTATTTTATCATGAGTGAAGAAATCTTCGAGAAAGGAACAAAGTTCAAACTGCAAAATGCTGGAGTAACTCAGCGGGTCAGGAGGCAACATCTATGGAGAGAAGGAATGGGTGACGTTTCGGGTCGAGACCCTTCTTCAGACCCGAAACGTCACCCATTCCTTCTCTCCATAGATGCTGCCTCCTCACCGGCTGAGTTACTCCGGCATTTTGTGGCGACCTACGATTTTATCAGGCATATGCAGTTCTTTCTCACACAAGAGCTGAAACTGCTGTCTGCACACCGTCATCCTCACGTCTGCCACGTTTCCAAATGAAAATGATAGCAGCTTTCTATCATCAGCCCCAGCCCCAAGAAGAACTGACGAGGATGTGAAAAACGATGAACTTGGTAACGTCACAGAAACAGGTCCATGAAATTACCAGCCCACGTTAACCATTTAACTCCTCAGGTTGATACTGTATTCCATAGGTCTGGTGGATAATACAATTTCACTATTCACTTTTGAGCCTATCCTTCAATATTTTTAGTTAACAGGAATTGATCAATGCTGCCTTTTGGGCCGTATCTTTAGACCAAAGAGTTTCCTGGTTCTTCATCAATGATAAAGGGGATTAATAAAGTATTATCTATCTAATCTAATCTTATCTGATCTCTCTTCTGTCATGAAGTCAGAAGTTGGCTGAGGAGAAGGTGACAACTAGGTATACAATCAGTAAAATTAATCAGGAGGACAGGGAAACTAGTTGCATCTAGTTGAAGAACTAGGTTGGGGGGAGGGACGGAGAGAGGGGGAAAGCAAGGGTTACTTGAAATTAGTGTAATCAATATTCATACCGCTGGGGTGTAAGCTGCCCAAGTGAAATATGAGGTGCTGTTCCTCCATTTTGCATTTGGCCTCACTCTGACAGCGGAGGAGGCCCAGGACAGAATGGTCAGTGTGGGAATGGGATGGGGAGTGTTTGCCAACTGAGAAACCGCAGGAGAAGGTGGTTAGGAGGGAGAGATAGATCAGCCATGATTGGATGGCAGAGTAGACTTGATGGGCCGAATGGCCTAATTCTACCTCTATCGCATATGATCTAATGATCGCGTAGGCCCAGGCGGACTGAGCGGAGATGTTACATTGATATGTACATACATTCAAGTCAAATTCAAGTACAATAGGAAGAGCAAAGAGAAAGATAGAATGTGCAGAATACAGTTCTCAGCATTACAGCATTCCAGTTCTAGTGTCCACAATGACATTATATATTTACCATATTTATGTGATATAGAAGCCATATTGCCAAGTTTGCCAATGACACAGTGATAAGTAGCAACATGAACAGAGTATTATTAAATAGTAAGTAGTTACTAATAGATTCAGTAAATAGATAAAACATATAGGTGATAATTAACCAGTTGCTGGCAACACTCAATCCCCATGTATAATTATACATTAGACTTTTAAAAGGCTTTGATAATGGGAGCGGAAGGGCAAAGGTTCAACGAGTTAAGGAGGTTTTTAAAAGGGAAAATTGAGGGGGAAGTTATTTTTACAAGGACGGTGGCTGATATCCGGGACTCGCTGCCAGAGGAGGTGGTGGAATCAGAAGCAATCACCTGTCTAGGAGATATATAGACAGGCAGCTGCATAGGTGCGCCTGTATAGAAGGAAGCTAATTTAAAACGCACCAATAGGATCAGATGCACTCACTGCATTTAAGAGGCATTTAGACAGGCACCTATAGAGGTGTGTCATAGAAGGAAACTGAATAAGCGCAAATGGGAATAGTGCATATGGGCAAGAAAGGTCAGTATGGGCACAGTGGGCCGAAGGGCCCATTTCTGTGCCATGCGACTCTATGAACAACACAATATACTAGTCAACAAAATGGAAGTTGATGGGTTGAAAGGGACAGTGTAAATGTGGCTTAAAAATTGGCCTAATGAATGCAAACAAAGTGAGTTAGTCAGTATAGGAGGATGTCCTGCATGGGTCAGTATCAAGAATACTCGTTGGTCTCTCAACCAGCTTGTTGGTCTTGGGGTATGTTTCTCGTTTAGGTCCTGGCCGTCAATAATTCTGCTACATCACAGAGCAGCACGAAGGCGCAGCGGTAGAGTTGCTGCCTTACATCGCCAGGGACCCGGGTGCAATCCTGACCACTGGTGATGTCTGTACGGAGTTTGTACATTCTCTCTGTGACCGTGTGGGTTTAATCTGGGATCTCCAGTTTCCTCCCACACTCTAAAGATGTACAGGTTTTTAGGTTAATTGGCTTGGTATAATTGTAAATAGTCCCTATTGTGCGTAGGCTAGTGTTAATGTGCGGGGATCGCTGGTCGGCGCGGACTCGGTGGGCCGAAGGGCCTGTTTCTGAGTAGTATCTCTAAACTAAACTAAAATACTGATCATAAATTCAAGAATAACCTGGGTTTTGGAACATAGGGCAACATTTCCAACCATGAATGAAAGAGATACACAGCTACTCAATTTTGTCAACATGTCTACAGCGAGGTACATTTTGAATGCCTTTTGAAAGATTAAGGACATCAGTAGACTGCTGAACTGGGCAGAAGCATACATGGTACGTTTTAATCATGGTCGTTCCTTTGGTAAGAATAGTGAGTGAGTTTTAAAGGAAAGAAGAGATCTGGGCAAGGCTAGATGAAAACATATAGAGAGATATTACAAACTGAGATACTTATAAACTGAAGCACAGTGAGGAAAGTTAAAAAATATTGCTTAGATCCCAGTGGGAGCATGTTGTCCAGGGCTAAGTAGCACCTTTTGGGAAGGATGCCAGGTCTTTAAGGGGGATGAGAATTATTCAGGCAGTACCATGGATGCTTGCATTCAGTTCTGCTGAGAGAATCGAGGCAGTATTGCTTAGTTCAGGGCAGGAAAGGTCAGGGAAGGTTTGAAGTGATGAAAACCATTAAATAATAAATAAGAAGGAAATATCTGCAGCGGTAGAAGGGCCAGCAGGGTAGGAAATTGGCAAAGAAGGTGAGAAAGTTTATTTTAATTGTAGCAAGTGGCTGCGATCAGGAACACACTGTCCGAAACGGTGATTGAAGAGTAAATTTCAAAAGGATATTGGAAAAGGGAGAAAATTGGCAGGGATCTAATAAAGGGCAAGGGAAGATAGCTCTCTCAAAGGCACAATGGTCTGAATGGCCTGTTCTTGTTCCACATTATTCCATCATGATAGGTATTGAAATCAGTGCTGCAAACTAATCTAAAATGAATGTAATGCAGTGGTGAAGAGAACAAAAGGAGACAACAGGAGAAAGAACTGTGCATCTGCTCAATGCAGGAACTGCTTGTACCATCCCCGGTTACTTTGTCTTCATTGACTAGAGGATTATATAGTTTCCACAGGGAGAAAGAAAAATAATAATGGTTTTAAAATGAAGAATCAGAACATGAATGTGTTTCTGCCCTACTTCTTCTTCTTAGGCCCCCTTAGGTCATGGCTGACCATCGGTGTCTCCAGGTCCCTATATGGAGGACGCCTGTGCGTGACTTTGTTAAACGTGGGGAGACTGGTCCTTGACAGATCCAGTGACATGGAGTCCAAGACGACCAGAGACCCTTTTCTGCTGCAGCCTTCATCCTCCTGCCCAGCCGTTGTGAGACTCAACTAAGGTCAGCCATCGTCCTCCGCCTGTTCCACCGTTGAGGTCTTGGTTGGATTGCTCTTTGTCAGAGACCTCCCCCTTGACCTTACCGCCATGGGTGGCCCTACCAGGAGCATATCTCCGGACGGCATCGCTCTCAGGATCTCAGGACCACACAAGCTTCTCCACCACGACAAGCTGACAATCCACGGAGATTGTCTGCCCTACAATCTATAATAAAATATAACGTTCTGCCCTCATCAGAATCAGCAGCACTGATCCAAACATGTTGGGTGGGATAAATACAGAGCTTAAAGAAAAGAAAATGAGTTTGAAAATGAAGTTGGCGTTGTCAAATATTCAGAAGCATTATTTTGAGGCGATTGATTAAAATCCAAACAAAACAAAGAAAATCATATCATTGGTCTATTTAGAAATTAATTTTGAGATTTCCTTACTCTCTGCGTCTTTCCTGTCTAACGAGTCCTCTGGTAGTTTCTTCAAGTAATCCTTAAGCAGGAGCTCATAGCGGGGAATTCGTTGGACTGGTTCCAGCATGTGATGTTGGATTGTCAGGGATCCACAGATTTCTTGTTTCTGTAAAAACAAACACTCTGTCAAACCGCGGTCCGATTTCGCAAGTGGAACTTTAAATTTAAATGACACAGCACACTTGTGGGGAAACAGAGCATTACGCTCTCAGGGGCGGCACGGTGGCACAGTGTTAGAGTTGCTGCCTCACAGCGCCAGGGACCCTGGTTCAATCCTGACTACGGGTGCTATCTGTACGGAGTTTGTACGTTCTCCCCGTGACCTGTGTGGGTTTTCTCCGGACGCTCCAGTTTCCTTCCATACTCCAAAAGACGTACAATAGACAATAGACAATATACAATAGGTGCAGGAGTTGGCCATTTGGCCATTCGAGCCAGCACCGCCATTCAATGTGATCATGGCTGATCATCCCCAATCAGTACCCCGTTCCTGCCTTCTCCCCATATCCCCTGACTCTGCTATTTTTAAGAGCCCTATCTAGCTCTCTCTTGAAAGCATCCAGAGAACCTGCCCCCACCTCCACCTGAGGCAGAGAATTCCACAGCTCACCACTCTCCGTACAGTTCTGTCGGTTAATTGGCTTCGGTAAAAATAAGTAAATTGTCCCTAGTGTGTAGGATGGTGTTAGTGAATGGGGATGGCTGGTCAACATGGAATCAGTGGGCAGAAGGGCCTGTTTCTGCACTGCATCCCTAAACTAAACTAAATTAAAGAATTTGGAGACAGGCACAAAATGTTGGAGTAACTCAGCGGGACAGACAGCATCTCTGAATGGGCTCATTCTTTCTCTCCAGAGATGCTGTCTGTCCCGCTGAGTTACTCCAGCATTTTGTGTCTATCTTCGGTTTAAACCAGCATCTGCAGTTCCTTGCTACATATTAAAGAAGTTGGAATTGACTTTCTACTCTCTGATGAGATTGTCAGTTCATAAAGTCAAGTCAAGAGAGTTTATTGTCATGTGTCCCAGATAGGACAATGACATTCTTGCTTTGCTTCAACACAACAGAATATGGTAAGCATAAATACAGAACAGTTCAGTTTGTCTATATAGCATAGCCTGATGGCTGTGGGGAAGAAGCTGTTCATGAACCTGGATGTACCAGATTTCAGGCTCGTGTACCTTCTAACTGATGGCAGCTGAGAGAAGAGTGTGTGGCCAGGATGGTGTGGGTCCTTGATGATGCTGGCAGCCTTTTTGAGGCAGCGACTGTGATAGATCCCCTCGATGGTGGGGAGTTCAGAGCTGATGATGGACTGGGCAGCGGTCACAACTTTCTGCATTCTTTTCCGCTCCTGGACGCTCCAGTTGCCGAACCAAGCCACGATGCAACCAGTCAGCATGCTCTCTACTGTGCACCTGTAGAAGTTCGAGAGAGTCCTCTTTGACATACTGACTCTCCGTAATCTTCTCAGGAAGTAGAGGTGCTGATGTGCTTTCTTTATAATTGCATTAGTGTGCTGGGACCAGGAAAGATCTTCGGAAATATGTACGCCCAGGAATTTGAAGTTCTTGGCCCATTCCACCATCAATCGGTCAATCTCACTTCTATACTCTGACTCGTCACCATCAGTGATTCGTCCCACAACAGTGGTGTCGTCAGCGAACTTGATGATGGAGTTCGCACTATGACCGGTTACGCAGTCATGAGTATAGAGTGAGTACAGCAGGGGGTTGAGCATGTAGCCTTGAGGTGCTCCCGTGCTGATTGTTATCGAGGATGACACATTTCCACCACTACGGACAGACTATGGTCAATGGATGAGGAAGTCGAGGATCCAATTGCAGAGGGATGCGCAAAGACCCAGATCTGAGAGCTTGGTAACCACCTTGGAGGGGATGATCGTATTAAACGCCGAGCTGTAGTCAATGAATAACAGCCTGACATATGAGTTTTTGCTGTCCAAGTGGTCCAGAGCAGAGTGGAGAGCCAGTGAGATCTGTTGTGGCGGTAAGCGAACTGCAGTGGGTCGAGGTTCTTGTCGAGGTAGGAGTTGATTTGCACCATGATCAACCTCTCAAAGCACTTCATCACCACAGACGTTAGTGCCACTGGTCGATAGTCATTGAGGCACGTCGTCACCTTGTTCTTGGGCACCGGTATAATTGATGCCCTTTTAAAGCAGGTGGGAACCTCAGACCTCAGAAGTGAGAGGTTGAAAATGTCCGTAAAAACTCCAGCCAGGTTTTTAGAACATGACCGGGTATACCATCAGGCATTTTCTGAGGGCTCACCCCCCTGAAGAATCTTCTGACGTCGACATCTGTGACCGTGACTGAAATACCATCACGGCGAATGGGGGCTCGAGAAGGCACATCAGTGTTCTCCCGATCAAAGCGTGCGTAAAACGCATTGAGCTCGTCAGGAGTGATGCTTCGCTGACAATTGAGCTGCCTCCTAATGTCGCCTTGTAGGAGGTGATGGCATTCAATCCCTGCCACAGTTGCCGAACATCTGTCTCAACACTCGATGAAGCACTCCAGTTCCATTTTAATTCACTGTGTTAAATAATCATAGCTGGATCAATCAAAGCACTTCAATTAACAATGGCCAGGGGCATCAAAAGATATTGCAGAATGAAAATCCGCACCAAGCCAAAGTTCCTTGGCCTCAGCACTGCTGGCAAGGTTTCCATGCATTGCCCCTCTCTGGTTATCTACCTTCCTGAACCATTGTAGTCCTTGTGATGGTGAGCTCCTGGCGAGCAGCGGCCTCACCTCGACAGCAGGCCAGGCTTGCCCGCCGCGGAACCAGGAACCCACCTGGAGTCATCCGAGGCTCATCTCCCGTTCGACCCGGAAGACCGGGAACTGGTGAGGAGGACTGCGACGGTGGCGGATGCTGGACAAAGGGCCGTTTTCAAAATGGCGACGGATGGAGGGGAGGATCGGTGCCGCCATGACAACGGGCCTTTAAGGCTTAGACAAGCCTGCCCTCTGAAGAACTTTGAAACACCAGAAACATGGCGACTCTTTGTGTACCGTCTCAGTGAAGTCTATTACAGTACAATCATGCACTGTTGTACTGCGCTTATCTATTCAATTCAGTTCAATGATTCAATTGAAATGATAGTATGATTTTACTGGATTGTATGCAAAACAAAGAATTTCACTGTGCCGTGGTGCATAGGTACACGTGACAATACAGTATCATCATCATCATCATCACATCATCATCATCATCATCATCATCATCATCATCATCATCATCATCCTGATAGGACCTTTCCTGATTTAGATTCAGCCACAATGAAGGATGGTAACAAACATTCAACTCAGTAAGTTTTGTGCCTTGGAATAGAACATGGAGATGGTTGTTTTTCATTGGCATTGGGGCAGCTGTGCAGGTAAGTGCTGAGTGTGGCAGCACACCACCCAACGTCTGTCTCTCATTGAAACACAAAGTGCTGGAGTAACTCAGCGGCTCAGGCAGCATCTTTGGAGGGAATGGAGGCTACGTTTCAGATTGGGACCCTGGAAAAGAGGCAAATCCAGCTTTCGCCCTCCCTACTACAAGGTCCCGACCCATTACATCGCCAGTCCATTCCCTCCACTGAGTTACTCCAGCACTTTGTGCTTGACTCAAGATTCCAGCATCTACAGTTCCTTGTGGCTTCTTCTGCCTTGCATTGCTGGAGAGTTGGATGTGAGAGGAGGTTTGGGAGAATGAACGATGATGCTTCTACAAATCAGTGTGGTGTGTGGTTCCTAGTCAGAAAAAGGGTCCTGACCTGAAACGTCACCTATCCGTGTTGCCCAGGGATGCTGCCTGACCTGCTGAGTTACTCCACCACCTTTATTGGTGTCTGTATTAGTAAAAACATCCATCTTATTCCATGCAATTGGACAAACATTTTCTCATCAGGCTCAGTTCAAATGTTGCAAAAGATGTTGCAATCACACTTTAAAAATGCATTCACAATTATATCATGCCCACCATCACTTTTAATACGTGCAATGTCAAATCGTAACAGTTTCACTCTCAAGTTACTCATCACATCTAGAGTGGGGGAGTTGGGTCATCCTTGTTGTTACCTGAATTTCCTGAACAATAGCTTTGAACTGCAGTGATCTGCCCATCCACGTTTTCAGAAGTGCCATGGCCTTCTCAAAGTTTTTCACATATTCACCGTACATCTTCAGGAACGGGGCCAATTTCTGCAAAATATCTCCTATTTGTGGCGTGGTATTCCTGCAGGATAGAAATTCGGCCATTACAAAAACGTAGTCTCGTAAAGATGAGCAACGGATGAACCTACAGCACACTGTAATAAAAAAAGAACTGCAGATGCTGGTTTATACCAAAGTGCTAGAGTAACTCAGCGGTTCAGGCAGTATCTCTGAAGACAAAGGACAGGTGACGTTTTGGGACGGGACCTGTCTTCAGGCTGGTTGTTGTGGGGATAGTGGGGGGGGGGAAACTTGAAGCGAAGAAAAAATACGGAGCAATTTGGGGCCGGCAACAGATGACCTCAGGCAAGAAGGTTCCGTGATAGGCTGACTGTTGGCTGTGTGAACTAGTTCATTTTGTGCCCATCTACAGCATAATATAATGTGTTGGGTGATGGGGCATTGGTATATGAACTGGAGCTGATGTTTCCCCATCAGTGAATTGGTCAAGAAACTCACTAATTAAAAAGAAAAGCAGACCTTTGGCAGAAAGCCTCATCAAGGTTATGATCTCCGTCCGTTATTCTCTCCAAAGCCACAACTATGATCAACAGCAACAAAAAGTTTTGCAAAATTTGAGACGATTGACGATCTATTTAACTATAAAGCACCTCGCCCCACCCTCCCGTGCCAAAACAAATATTAAAATATTCTTCCGACCAAACGAGTAACCTCCAATTTCTGCACTTCACACTCTACCTCGTAAGGTCATAAGTAATGGGAGCAGAATTAGGCCATTCGGCCCATCAAGTCTACTCTGCCATTCAATGAGGGTAGTCGAGGCCAGTTCATTGGCTATATTTAAGAGAGAGTTAGATGTGGCCCTTGTGGCCAAGGGGATCAGAGGGTATGGAGAGAAGGCAGGTATGGGATACTGAGTTGGATGATCAGCCATGATCATATTGAATGGCGGTGCAGGCTCGTAGGGCCGAATGGCCTACTCCTGCACCTAATTTCTATGTTTCTATGTTTCTATGTAAAAGGCTAAGGGGATAATGGTGTTTATTCTTTGAAGTTTAGAATTGAAATGTCTAAGAACTGAAAAGTTGACAGCAAATGCCACATCTGAAGGAATGCAGTTAGTGTTCACTTCTGCCACCACAGACCAGAGATGAAAAGGCAAATGTAAAGTACCCGCATTTACCCTGAGTTTGTCATGTTGCAGAATACATCCTGTGGCTGCTTTCTTCCGACCAAACGAGTAACCTCCCATTTCCGCACTTCACACTCTACCTCGTAAGGTCATAAGTAATGGGAGCAGAATTAGGCCATTCGGCCCATCAAGTCTACTCTGCCATTCAATCAAGGCAGATCTAACTCTCCCTCCTAAACCCATTCTCCTGCCTTCTCCCCATAACCCCTGACACCCGTACTAATCAAGAATCTATCTATCTATCTCTGCCTTAAAAATATCCATTGACTTGGCCTCCACAGCCTTGTGTGGCAAAGAATGCCACAGATTCACCACATGATCACCACATCACCTGCCACATAGAGGAGTTGTCCCTCACTTAACCCATCTGTGTCATTTTGTAAACACTTGTGACCTCCACGGAGCTCAGTTTCCACTCCAGCTTTGAACCGTCATCAAATCTGGATACATTACACTTGCCTTTTTCATCTCAGTCATCAATATAAATGATAATTCGTCACGGCCCCACTGCAGAAAGGATGGAACACACACCTGAAAATGGTCTGTTTATTCATGCAGCTTTTTTGACCTTTCACCAATCCTTTACCATGACTAATATCTGACTCCTAAATTCCTGAGCTTTTATTTCTTCCCACTTGTTTGAAAGAGCCTTCTGTGTCCTTCATAATATTATGGGGTATGGAAATAAGGCTCATCCCGGCAGGCCGCTGCCGCAGACGCCTCCTGGCAGGCCGAGGGGGCCTGGGTCGGCAGAGGCTGGAGAGGTCCCGGTGGCGATAGTGGAGAGGTCGGTGCGGCGGTCGATGATGGCGCCGACTGACAGACGAGGATGGACCACGTGAAGTGAGGGCGCCGCTGCCGAGGGAAAGAACATAGGAGGACGGGGGGGGGGGACGCCATGAGGGAGGGGGAGGGGGAGAACAAAGGGGGATCACACCAACCAGCGATCCCTGCACATTAACACTATCCTACACACACACATGGGACAATTTACATTTATACCAAGCCAATTAACCTACATACCTGTACGTCTTTGGAGTTTCAATCATTCAGTTTCAATCTTACAATTTAATTTATTGTCACGTGTACAGAGGTACAGTGAAAAGCTTCGGCGTGTGGGAGGAAACAGAAGATCTCGGAGGAAACCCATGCGGTCACAGGGAGAAGGTACAAACTCCGTACAGACAGCACCGGCAGTCACGGTGGCGCAGCGGTAGCGTTGATGCCTTACAGCATCAACGCTACCGCATCAACGCTACCCTGCAACATAGAGGAGGAGGAGCCATCTTGGTGAACGGCTTGCTAGCCAGCAGCCGTCCATTTTAAATCCGTTTTTTTTAATAGTTTTTAGTGAGTCCTGTTTTTTGTTTGTTGGGGATATGGTCTTTTTAATGTGGGGGGTAGGTGTAAACTTTATTTCTAGGTCCCTACCTGGTCGGTGTGGCAGCCTTTTCTCCGGGCTGCCCGTCGACCCGTCCTTGTGGCCTACCTGCGGGCTTGGAGCGCCGTTTCCTGGTGGGGACCGCCCAGCACCTCGGCCTCGGCGGCGGCACAGCGTTGGAGCGCTGGAGCGGAGCGGAGTGGAGCGGGCGATGCCTTGCCTGGGTCGCCGCGCTGGAGCGACGCGCTGGAGCTCTGGCGAGCTGGACCGCCGAGAGCAACATCTCTGGGCTGCGGGTCTGCGGAGCGGAGAGGCGGCAGTGCGGAGAGGCGGCAGTGCGGAGAGGCGGCGCCGACTTTTTCATCGGGAGCTTGGGAGCTCCAAACCGGCGCGGCCTTGTCGGCTTCGGCAGCCGCAGGCTCCAACCAGGAAGCGGCCGTTCCAGGTGGCCCAGCCGCCGAAAGGACTCTCCCGACGCCGGGGCAAGACCACCCGGTGAGAACGGCCAGGGACATCGGGCCTCCGTAGAGGCAATTGCGGTGGCCTCAATAGGCCTGACTTTGGGGTGAACATGGGGTGGGGACTGGACATTGTGCCTTCCTCCACAGTGCTATCCACTGTGGGGGGATGATTTTTTTGTCTAATTGTAGTCCTGTAGGTCTGTGTCCAAGATGGCTGCCGTGAAGAGAGAGTGGACGCTGGCGCGCTTTGGCTGCCGCTGCTCTCTCTTCACACTGTGTTTTTGATTTTCTGTTTTTGGATTGAATTCTGTTTTTAATTTGTGTCTCTGTGATGTCTTTATTACTTGTTATATTCCGATTATATGTTATTCCGATTACTATGTAAGGTGTCCTTGAGATGTCTGAAAGGCGCCCATTAAATAAAATTTATCATTATTATTATTACAGCGAATTCAGCGCCTGAGAGCGCTGCATTCGCTGTAAGGCAGCAACGCTGCCGCTGCGCCTCCGTGACCGCCCAAGGAAGTGCAAAACAGAAAAATCGTTTTTAAAACTTACCAAAGATTCATTCGTGTTTCGAGCTCAGGCAGCAGGAACTGACTGTGGAAGGCATAAATGGAGGAAATGTTGGAGAAGATCTTGGTCACTACCTCTGCAGGAAAGGAGCCCTTGCTGTTGGCTTCCTCCAGCAACTTGGCACAGAATACCTGCCGAGCAAATTCACCAGTGTCAATATTCATACTTAACAATGACATTCTCACTGTCAGCAGGGGCACAACAGGGTTGTCAGTGAGGTACAAAATAGATAATACGATAAATAAACAAAGCAAAAAAATAATAATTCTATAAATAAAATACCCAATATAATGCAAAAACACAACAAGCCCCAAGTCCCTAGAATGACGCAGGCAGTTTGTAGTTCTTAGTTTAGTTGCCGTTTGTGGTGTTCAATAGCCTGAAGGTTGTTCAGTAAATTAAATTAAGTACAGCATTTCCCCTAATTAATTGTTCAAAATGTAATACAGTAAATCCCCTCATTTTAACAGATCTCTTTATATCTGATTTTGGTTACAGGGGATCCAATCTGGAACTGCAGATGCTGGTTTAAACAGAAGATAGACACAATAAGCTGGAGTAACTCAGCAGGACAGGCAGCATCTCTGGAGAGAAGGAATGGGTGATGTTTCGGGTCAAGACCCTTCTTCAAGCTGGTTAGGGATAAGGGAAACGAGAGATATAGACGGTGATGTGGAGAGATATAGAACAATGAATGAAAGATGTGCAAAAAAGTTACGATGATAAGGGAAACAGGCCATTGTTAGCTGTTTGTTGGGTGAAAACGAGAAGCTGGTGCGACTTGGGTGGGGAAGCGATAGAGAGAGAGAGGGAATTGCCAGGGCTACCTGATGTTGGAGAGAACAATATTCATACCACTGGGCTGTAAGCTGCCCAAGCAAAATATGAGATGCCGTTCCTCCAATTTGCGTTTAGCCTCACTCTGCCAATGGGGGAGACCAAGGATTTAGGACCGAGATGAGAAAATCCTTTTTTTTTTACACAGAGAGTGGTGAATCTGTGGAATTCTCTGCCACAGAAGGTAGTTGAGGCCAGTTCATTGGCTATATTTAAGAGGGAGTTAGATGTGGCCCTTGTGGCTAAAGGGATCAGGGGGTATAGATAGAAGGCAGGGATGGGATACTGAGTTGGATGATCAGCCATGATCATATCGAATGGCGGTGCAGGCTCGAAGGGCCGAATGGCCTACTCCTGCACCTATTTTCTATGTTTCTATGATAGAAAGATCAGTGTGGGAATGGGAAGGAGAGTTAGACCGAGTCTGTTGTGTCACAGAGTGACCATTAGGGGGATGGAGCGAATGGTGCTTTTGAATTCTTTAAACTTAGTTTAGTTGTGAGAGAAAACCAAGTCCACGCAGACCAGCCATCATCTAGTTCTATCCTACACACCTGGGACACTAGCAGTGTGTAGGACAGAACCGGAAACCCACGCGGCCACGGGGAGTGCGGTGGCATCGTAAGGCAGCAGCTTCTCCAACAACCCACAGAAGCCAGCCCAAACCACAAACCTGCACGTCACCGCAAGGTGGGAGGAAACCCGAGCACCCAGAGGAAACCCACGCTGTCACAGACTGTTCAGTCTCGACCGGTAATGTCGCCCATTCCTTCTCTCCAGAGATGTTGCCTTTCCCGCTGAGTTACTCCAGCATTTTGTGTCTATCTTTGGAGTACACCAGCGTCTGCAGTTCCTCCCTACACAAAGGAGAGGTGTCCCCTTCCTTGGAGAAACAAAGAACTGCACACGCTGGAATATTGAACAAAACATAAACCACTGGAGTCAATCAGCAAGTTAGAGGCAGCATCTGTGTGAGGGAATGGATAGGTGACGTCTCAAGCCGGGACTTTCTGAATCAGTCTGAAATAGAGTCCTGTGGAGAGGAAAGACAAACTCTGACAAATCCACCACTCACCTGATCTAGTAGATGAAGCTTGTTCACAAACGCTCTCTCTGTCAGCAAAAGCTCGTTAGCAATCTTATAGAGCTTTTCTTCGTTTGTCTCCTACAGAGAAAAATCATAGGTTCAAAGGTTTATTGTCACGTGTACCGATGAAGGTGCAGTGAAACTCGAATTACCATACAGACATACTAAAAAAAAAGCAACAAGACACACAACTACATAAAAGTTAATCGGCCATAAGCACATCCTGCACCTATTGTCTACTGGGGTACTGATTGGGGATGATCAGCCATGATCACATTGAATGACTCGAAGGGCCGAATGGCCTACTCCTGCACCTATTGTCTATTGTAACACAAACATCCACCGCAGTGGATTCCCCATATTCCTCACTGTGATGGAAGACAATAAGGTCTAATCTTCTTCCTCTTTATTGCAGGTTGCATTAATGAAATCTTCCCTCATTCTCTACTTCAAGGACTGAGCATTCTGGCCGATTTATCTTGGAAGTGGGTGGAGTAAAGAACCCAAGCTGGTTTAGATTTCCTTACAGTTTGGACAACACGCTGCTTGTGGTCTAACCACAATTCTATGCCAGATCAAGAGAGCGACACTGAGTTAGCACTAGGGCAGGAAAATGTTGTCGCATGTTTGGGAGGATTGTTGAGCTCTGAAGTAGAAAGATGGCTGGCACAGCGGTAGAGCGATAGAGTTGCTGTCTCGTACATAGCGCTTACAGCGCCAGAGACCCAGGTTCGATCCCGACCACGGGTGCTGCCTGTACGGTGTTTGTACGTTCTCCCCGTGGCCGCGTGGGTTTTATCCAAGATCTTCGGTTTCCTCCCACACTCCAGCGACGTACAGGTTTGTGGGCTCATTGGCTTGGTGTTAGTGTAAACTGTCCCTAATGTGTGTGGAGGATGGTATTTACATGCGGGGATCGCTGGTCGGTGCGGACACGGTGGGCCGAAGGGCCTGTTTCCGCGCTGTATCTCTAAATACACTTGATTAGGATTCTGCTGCATACACTATCCCCAACCCCATCCTAACCCTCCTTATCCATTGTACTCTCTACATACACCCCTCTCCATGCAACTTGCGCCTCTGATGGGACAACCCTGAAGAGGTTACCCAATATTTTACACTCTCACCCATTGCAGGAGATAGATAAGATGTGACCAAGGCCTTGGTCCACTAGGGTGGGCTGTGGATCTGGAAGAAGGGAGACATTCAGAGGTAGCTGCGGGGAATAGCTCTTCATCGGAGCAAGTGCGACAGACACAGAAGAATGGGGGAGATGGGATGGGGTCTGTAAAGAGGCAGGAGGAGGGGAATTGGAGACAATAGATGTGGGAAGGTGGGCATGCGATGGATATGTGTTGCTAGACTATCCCCTGACACGGAGATAAGAGAGTGATACAGGCATAAACTAATCTATAAATCAATCATTCATTTCCTCCACCGACTTGAATATCTACATGCCCAATTATGTCAGAAATGTGCCAGAATATTGCAAATAATCGCAATAAGGCAGTACAGTGCTGTTGTGGTTGAGTTGCTGCCTTACAGCGGCAGAGACCCGGGTTCCATCCTGACTACAGGTGCTGTCTGTACGGAGTTTGTATGTTCTCCCTGTGACCTGCGTGGCTTTTCTCCGGTTTCCTCCCACACTCCAGAGACGTGCAGGTTTGTGGGTCAATTAGCTTTGTCCCCAGTATGTAGCATAGTGCTATGTGTACGGGGCGATTGCTGGTTGGTGCAGACTCACTTGACCGAAGGACCTGTTTCCATGCTGTATCTCGAAAGTAAAGTAAAGGTGACGTATACTAAAGTGAAGCAGGAAGTGGCACCAATGTAATCCACAATGCACAGGAGAGAGGTTGAGAGAGTGGGTCTGATTAGAACTGAAACAACCCTCAGTCCATGTATCTCAGGAGCAGCTTGGGCCCACGCGAGTGTCCAGGGCTACTCCATGGATCTGGAGAAAGTGTGTTATAAGGTCATAAGGAATAGGAGTAGAATTAGGCTATTCGGCCCATCA
Source organism: Amblyraja radiata (assembly GCF_010909765.2). Lineage (NCBI taxonomy): Eukaryota > Metazoa > Chordata > Chondrichthyes > Rajiformes > Rajidae > Amblyraja > Amblyraja radiata. Next base: position 6,850,450 of record NC_045974.1, read on the forward strand.
AGTCTACCCCGCCATTCAAATGTGGCTGATCTATCTCTCCCTCCTAACCCCATTCTCCTGCCTTTTCCCCATAACCACAGACACCAGCAGTTGGAGAAGTTGTTTAACGTGGGGACGAGTGCAGACAGACAAATGAAGAGGTTGGCATGAGTCATGAACGGTTAATTGGCATACGTACCAAAAAAAGGAACAACACAATTCTTACTTGCAAAGCAGAACAGGTCTGTAAACACGGCACGCCTGGATGCACCACAATACCCATAGATAACTGTTTGGCCTTACTGGTAGTCTATTTGTGAACATCAAACAACGTTGCCCCCGATAGCTCCGATCCATGTTAGAGAGGGAAGAAATATCATATGTGCCCAACTAGTGCTGAGAAAACATTACATGCACTGAGGTGAACTGTACATGGACCTGCTCGAATCAATTTCTCACTTGTGCACTTTAATATTAGACATAGAGGGTGGAGTGGGCCATTCAGCCCACTGTAGGTGCTACCCCAGCCAATAAGACAACAGCTGATGTTGGTGTCCTTTATGGGTGACTGCTTGCATACCTTGGGTCTGCAAGCAAAGGATTTCACTCTAACTTGTCACATGTGACAATAAAATATTCAATTCAATTCTTAATCCAGTGGCACTTCTCTGAATTGACAGCACAGTCATTCATTCCCTTCACTTCTCTTGGAAATGAGTGCTGGCATGGTCGATCCTGTGTTAAACTGCATTTACTAGTGATTGATACTTTTCAAAATAATATCTTTTTCAATCCTCTTTCAAGACATAATTGCTGCTGCATTGTACCTTCCTTTGACCTCGTTTCACCACAATCAGTTAGCCTGCACGCCCCAGAATGTACGCAGCAAATATCTCCACTTAAAATTCTACGCAGCGTAATGGAGACATACTCGTGACCCGAAACGTCACCCATTCCTTCTCTCCAGCGATGCTAACTGTCCCGCTGGGTTACTCCAGCATTTTGTGCCTACCTTCGGTGCAAACCATCGTCTGCAGTTCCTTCCTGCACCAACGTGCACTCTTGTACACGTAGGAAGTAACTCTAGATGATGCTGGTTTGCACCGAAGATGGATACAAAATGCTGGAGCAACTCAGCGGGACAGGCAGTTTCACTGGAGAGAAGGAATGGGTGAGACCCTTCTTCAGTTTGTGGCAGATTCCTTACCTTCTTCTCTGCGCTCAGTTCGTTTTCACTCGTCTGTATTTCTCCATTGCGGATTTTCTTTGCTTCCAGAGTGGTCTGCGCCTGCACTTCCGGAGCCTCTCCTTGTTTCTCGCGCGGCCTCGAGACGGCATTGAGGCCGGCCACCGCTGCCCGTCCCGTGGTAGACGGCGCCTGACTCACGGCGGCCTCTTGCTCCCCGTCTGGCGGTCTGTTGTCCATCAGAGGCTCGGCCGTACGCGCGCTGCCCTCGGTGCTGCCCGCTGACAGCGAGGTCACCAACCCGTTAGCCGGCTGCAGTGCAGCGTCGGAGGCAGATTCCGCGGCACAGTTTACCCTCACAGAGTCCGTTCTCTGCCGCTGAAGAATAGGATGGTCTGACAGCAGTTTGGGCTGATGAGAATTAATCAAAGATCTTGCAGGGTTTCGGGGGGAAGGTGACCCACTTTGAACGTCCTTCTTCAAATCATTAGGGCTCCCTGGACTATCAAAATATAAAGCTACAGTTAATTCCTACTCTTCGGTTAAACAACACTGCATTTCTTCTCGTTGCGGCTGCATTAGAAGGGGAGTTAAAAAATACATAAGCTGGTTGGTTTTGCTGCTCTCATGCTGTATGAAACGATGCAGAAATACATTCCCCAGAGGATAAGTGTTCCATTTGGACAGAACAGAAATAAACCTACTTAAACAAGCACACCATATCGCAGCAACTGTGAATAGAGGTCAGTCTGTTATACGGTGATAAGAACTTGTCTCTGCCCATATACACCGTAAATAACTTGCATATTTACCACAAAACAGTTCAGTGCGTTAAAGAAAATGAAGCAACCCCTCAGCTACAAAAACATATTTTCTTCCTTCCCCCTTCTCAAAACTGTGAAGAGATGCAACGAAGCATCCTCACCGACGAGACATTTGAAGGGAAGCAGAAGGTGCCACTGCTTGGGCTTGTCCCACTTGAGCATCATTTACGCATCACGATGCACGACGCGTGCGTAGTGACGCTCACGTGATGCGCGCATGGTGCGTGGTGACGTAGGCAGTGACGTGCTGTCGCGCGCGGCGCCCCAGGATTTTGGGATATACGAAATCTCTGCGCACCATCTGCGTCACGCACAAATGACGCCCAAGGAGGACAGGCCCTTCAGGGTTTGTGAGTTGTACAAACCTCTGTGTATCCTTGTTTCCAAGAGCCTTTTATCCCCTTTGCCCTCTACCAAGGGAATACGAGGGGCAGATATTGCCAGTCTGAGGAAGGGTCTCGACCCGAAACGTCACCCATTCCTCTCTAGAGATGCTGAGTTACTCTAACATTTTGTGTCTACCGGCAGATATTGCAAAGCAGGTCCCTTCTCCAAAATCATTATGCAGTGATCCACTATCCGCCCTACACCTACATGGTAGACACAAAATGCTGGAGTAACTCAGCGGGACAGGCAGCATGTCTGGAGAGAAGGAATGGGTGACTTTTCAGAGTCGGAAGAATGGTCTCTACCCGAAACGTCACCCATTCCTTCTTTCCAGAGATGCTGCTGGTAGAGTTGCTACCTCCCAGCGCCAGGGACCCGGGTTCGATCCTGACCACAGGTGCTGTCTGTATGGAGTTTGCATGTTCTCCCTGTGACCGCAAGGTTTCCTCTGAGTTCTCCAGTTTCCTCCCACACTCCAAAGACGAGCGGGTTTGTAAGTTAATTGGCCTGCGTAATGTGACCACATCAGTCTCAAGAAAGGTTCCGACCCAAAATGTCACCTATCCAGGTGCACCAGAGGTGATGCCTGACCCGCTGAGTTACTCCAGCACTTTGCGTCATTTTGCGTAAACAAGCTTCTGCAGTTTGGTTTAGTTTACAGATACAGCAGGAAAACAGTCCCTTCAGCCCACACCGACCAGCGACCAAACCCCGCACTTTAACACCATCCTACAACTTTCACATTTACACCAAGCCAATTAACCTACAAACCTGTACGTCTTTGGAGTGTGGGAGGAAACCGATGATCTCGGAGAAAACCCACGCAGGTCACGGGGGGAACGTACAAACTCCACACAGACAGTGCCCGTAGCCAGGATCAAACCTGGCTCTCTGGCGCTGTAAGCGTTGTAAGGAAGCAATTCTACCGCTGTGCCTTGTTTCTGCCTTGATGCCACTGTCCTTTTAAATGTCTATGCACTGGATTTAAATAAACTTCAAGGGATTCTTAACATAAAGCAAAATAAATTGCAACACAACTGTTCAGGTGGCCATGATCTCCTCCCGACCTTCAACACGACAAAACGAGAGACACGGTAGAAATGAATATTACAACGGGAAGAATGCACTTCATTTCAAAACCATCTACTTCCTCCCACTTTAATTTTCCAGCCCACACTAATTCACAACCTGAGACCTTATAAGGAACAAAACACCAAGTGCTGGAGTAACTCAGCGGGCCAGGAGGCATCTCTGGAGGACATGGATAGGTGATGTTTTGGGTCGGTACCCCTGAGGGTCGTCAACTTTCTCACTCCCAAATAAGGGACAGAAGGTCAAAATAAGGGACAAATTCCCGATGGCAATTCGTTGACCGACTCGGCCGTGGCTGGGTGAATGATGAGTTGGCTCAGGTGCTGGGTGAATGATGAGTTGGCTCGGGTGCTGGGTGAATGATGAGTTGGCTCAGGTGCTGGGTGAATGATGAGTTGGCTCAGGTGCTGGGTGAATGATGAGTTGGCTCAGGTGCTGGGTGAATGATGAGTTGGCTCAGGTGCTGGACTGCACACAAAGCCCAGCCGGCGGGCCAGCTGAGGAGTTTTGGCCTGGGCGCGACGTTGCATGCAAAGTCCGGCACCCCATCCAACTCATGAACCGATGATCGGCCATGAGAAGGAGGGGTGGTGGGTGGTGTCGGCAGTAAGCGAAGGCCAGACAGCTGGCTGGACTGCCGACAGACGGGGCCACGGGCGAGGTGCTGCTGCTGCACTCCATGGGCTGCGCTATGCGGGACGTGTGAGGCGGAGCCGGACGTGGCGCTCCGACCCGACAGTCCCCTCGACCCGAGTAGTAGCAGTCAAATATGGGGACAAGGGCGGTCCCGTACGGGACAAACCAATTTAGCCCAAAATACGGGATGACCCTGGCTAATATGGGACAGTTGGCAACCCTAGTACCCCCTCTACAAATTGATTGTAATAGGGGGGAGAGAGCATGAAAAGGAGATGGGGGCAGGACCAAGCAATTCCCCACACATCTCCCTTTAGACTTTGACCCTCTCATCCTAAAGATTAGCCTCTCTCATCTTAAAACTACAAATAAAGATGGAAAATGCTGAAAACATTCAGCAAGCCAGGCAGCATCTGTCAACAGAGAACAATGAATGTTTCAGATCCAGGACCTTCGTCAGAACTGGCTGTAAAATAGACAGAGACATCATTCTGTTCCTTTTACACCCTGAATGAATTCAAGTTTGCTCGGTGTTTGGTTAATTAAAATGCAAGCCCCCAACTTCAATATGTTTCACCAGCTGATTGGTCCACAAAGGAATGTCTTTCAAAAGATAAAATAATTCAGAATTGCTGAAATGACAGAAATATGGAATGAGCTGCCAGAGGAGATAGTTGAGGCAAGTACTATCACAACATTTAAAAAAACAGCTGGACAGGTACATGGATAGGGCAGGTTTCGAGGGATGATGGGCCAAACGCAGGCAGGTGGGACTAGTGCAGATGGGGCATGTTGGCTTGCGTGGACAAGTTGGGCCGAAGGGCCTGTTTCCATGCTGTATCACTCTATGGCTCTACTGATTCATTATTTCATACTTCCATTTGGTAATGGGAGTTGAGCTTGAGCCAGGACTGGAGCAGACAAGAACACTGAGTAAAGACGAGTTATATACGTATAACCTCACGTGCAAACGCGCACTCACGTGCATCCTTACCTGCTTCCTTGAAACCGGTTGATCAGATCAGACACTTTGCCAACTTTTTCCTTGCATGGACTGGGTGGTGTGAAGGAGTCCATCCTTGCCTTTCCACCGTGCAATGCCTTGATGTCTGGACCTTGGCTTGCTTGCTGTGCTGCCGGACTTTGAAGATGCAGAGGCTTTTGAGGCACTGTGTGAGAGCAGGCAGAATTATATTACTTCATGATCCGCAAGTTGCTTCAACGGCAGCCCAGGACTAAACAACAAGGATTCATTCATTTTTCCACTCAACATCTCGCAGCGGAGAACATGCCTATTTACCACCTTGCTTAGGGTTGCTTCTACATTGATTTCATTAAAGTTGGAAGCGTTTCTGTCCTCTCACCAGGATTTTAAACCAGGAAGCAGAACAATTAATAACACAACTAAACCCGGATCCACTGAGTGAGTTTCATGCGACCAGTACTATGCAATTAAACTGCAGAAGCAAAACCAGAAAGTAATCTTGTTTCCACTCAGCATTGTATCTCATTTCTAAAGATACCAGAGGAACCAGATACAATAGAAACAAGTTCCCCCTTCTAGATTTCACATCTCCTATGGGACTACACCTTTAACGCTACCTGTCTGCCTAACAAGAACTTTTATTCTGGATTCACATGCATTTATTTCAAGTCTGCAACCTCAGTCTTTCTGATGAGCAACTCAGTGTTTCACATCATCTCTCAGCATCAGCACCCAAGCCCGTTTCTCCAACCAGCTTGCTTCCCCATTTCTGCTTCAGCCTGCTTTCCAGTTGACTCACTGCAAGTTCTGCTCGGTTTCAATTGTCAACCTGTCGGGCCTTTGGTGCCTTCCCCCACAGTGGGAACATTTGATTCTGCTGTGTGGGGATGTTTTTATGTTGAATTCTATCGTGTGTTGTGTTCTTTATGTTTATTGTATGGCTGTGTGGTAATCTCATTTCACTGTGCCATCTGTGCCATCTTGTGTCTTGTAAATGTGAAGATAGCTTGATTGTTAGAGCTGTCTTTTATCAGGATTCAACAAGCGTTGGAACATACACACACACACTGCACTCATGCACATAGCCTTGCACACATTTAGATGATGCGTACGTACACACAACACAGGCACTCTTGCGCACAGGCAAACTTATGGGGCTTTCTCACGGGGCGACTTGACGCAAGATGTAACCAGAGTGAAGTGGTCGTGGTCTAGCACGATATCACACGATATAACGGGGGGTAGATAAAGAGTTCCCACGGTACTCGGCATTTCTGTTATTTGTGCGAGTGACTTGTCCGTCTCCCGAGCTTTCCCGTTAAATCTTGAATGAACATTGTGAATCCCCATTCATAAAAGAGAAGGTAATTGCGCGGGGGGGGGTTAATAATTGACAAGCTGCTGCTGCCTACCCGCCGAGTTAAAAAGTTCCCACGGTCACGATACACAGTGTATCGCGAGTCTTGCGTGGGAACTTTTTAACTCAGCGGGCAGGCAGCAGCAGATTGTCGCTCCCTTCAGTTTCACCCCACCTACACCCCTCTGCTTCACGGCCATGTGTGTGACCCCTTCCCTCCTCTCTTCAGCTCCCCGCCCATTGCGCCGGCGCGGGGGCTTTGCACTGTCTTCACGTCGGCGATGCCAGCAGGTCAGTGCCAGTCACCGGAGACGTCAGGACCAACGGGACACCGACCCCCAGGCCCACTGCAAGCACGGAGTTCCCAGAGGCCCACAGCCAGCAGCAGCCCAGCCCCGTTCCAACTCCAGAGGAACACGCTCCCCGTAGCGACAGAAGCTGATGGTGTGCAAGATACGTCTTGTTCTTGGGGTTGCGGATGAGGGGGCGCAGCTCGGGCTGTGACGTCTCCGGCCACCCCCCTGTACAGGAGCTGAGACTGGGAACTGTGAGGTTGTTTGCAGTTGCAGAGGGAGGGGGCAAGGGCGGTACAGTTCACAGTCTCAGCTCCAGTCCAGGGGGGTGGCCGGAGACGTTAGGACCAACGGGACACCGACTGCAAGCTCGGAGATCCCAGAGACTCATAGCCAGCAGCAACTCTAGCCCAGCCCCGCTCCAACTCCAGAGGAACCCGGGTTGCGGATGAGGGGGCGCGGATTCCTCTGGAGTTGGAGGGACAGGGAGACACAGCGGCTTTTGAGAATGGTGGGCAATCACTTCCAAAGTTCTGCCCACACAGTCAGTACACCTCTCCTACACTTGTCTCCCGCACTAAGATCATCTCGCAGAGAATGATCCCAGCCTAACAGCATGTTCATTCCAGATTACTCACCTTCTGTCCCCTCTGTCCAGCTTCCGGGTTCACCGTTCGCAGGAGTTCCCACAGTAACCGCAAGAGTTAATACGGATAGCGCACTGGCCACTACGCGCATATAATGTTGCAATCTTCAACCACAAGTGTACAAGTCACTCTTGGAGAAATTCAAACTTGCTTGAATTTTCTCCCGAGTCACCAAGTTACACGAGTACCTGCCGTTAGCGCCACGGTGGTCCACGGTGGTCCACGAATGCCGTACGGTTATCGCACGGGGTTCCCACGATGTTCAACTCTGGTTAACTCTTGCGTCAAGTCGCCCCGTGAGAAAGCTGCTTTACACGATGCACGCATATACACCACCCATGAACCCATGCACACCTGCACGATGCATGCAGCCATGCACATACGCCCACACTTACAGAACGCATGCAGCCATGCACATACGCCCACACTCACAGAACGCATGCAGCTGCGTGCATATACTCACACACACTCATATGATGCATACACACACACACACACACACACACACACACACACACACACACACACACACACACACACACACACACACACACACACACACACACACACACACACACACACACACACACACACACACACAGTGGAAAAGTTGCAATTACTCATAAAACATCAAAATTGCTCAGCTGCATCAGATTTCAAAGCTAGTGACACCAGGTTTTTACACAGAGAGTTGCCTGAAAACAGCCTGGAAGACACTGTCCCTGAATCTGGAGGTGTGAGTTTTCACACTTCTAGACATCTTGCCTGATGGGAGAGGGGAGAAGAGGGAGTGACTGGGGTGAGACTCGTCATTGATTCTGCTGCTGGCCTTGCCGAGACTGCGTGAGGTATAAATGGAGTCAATCGAATGGAGGTTGGTTTGTGTGAAAATATGACTTCAATAATTGTAGAATATCTAGCATCAACAAGGTTGTAGCTCATGGATATCCATGAAGGAAATAAACAGTTGGGTCAATTGCTGCCGGGATGATAAAAAAACACGATATTGAGGCAAGCCATGAATTCTGCATGGTCTTGCATCAGTCAAATAAACTTGGGTTCATTGCTTTTTTCATTCCAGCGCACATTTTGCAGAATCGATCAATTCCATGCCCAATAAATGTAATCGTGAAGAAAAAGGCAAATTAAAAAACATATTCTTCCAACTTTCAGTTTGTTATTTTCTATTTCGGATATAGTCACAGGGGGGGAACTGAAAGAGAATGGACCTCAAAACCAAACTGCTTGAGGATGCATTTTTTTTTTCTTGATCACAAATTATCGAGTGGTTTCCATGACAGTCTGCTGACTGCCAGGAAAGTGAAAAGTTAAATGTCAATGTTTTGAAGGCAGCATTAAAATTGTATTATTTTCCTGGGGGGAACTAACCTGGCAATAATATTAGCTTTACTTCTCCAAGGGAAGATAGATTTCAACAATCTGAAATGCCATAAATCTTGGATAATTGTAAGATTTCACACATAGACTGAAATTATGACATTTATACATCTATAAACATTTTAAATGATTTGATTTCCCAATTTTTATCCTTAATACTTGTCACCCGCAATTTGGGTCGAGACTCTTCTTCAGTCTGAAGAAGTGTCTCGACACGAAATGTCACCCATTCCTTCTCTCCAGAGATGCTGCCTGAACCGCTGAGTTACTCCAGCATTTTGTGTCTACCTTTGATTTAAACCAGCATCTGCAGTTCTTTCCTACACACTTTGCTGTAACATGTGACAAGGTACAGTGAAATTCTTTGCTTGCATACCCAAGGTCTGCAAATAGTCTTCAAAAGGGAACTGCAGATGCTGGAATATCGAAGGTACACAAAATTGCTGGAGGAACTCAGCGGGTGCAGCAGCATCTATGGAGCGAAGGAAATAGGCGACGTTTCGGGCCGAAACCCTTCTTCAGACTGATGGGGGGTGGGGAAAGAAAGAAGGAAAAAGGGGAAGAGGAGGAGCCCGAGGGCGGGCGGATGGGAGGGTGGGAGGAGACAGCTAGAGGGTGAAGGAAGGGGAGGGGACAGCACAGGCTAGCCAAATTGGGGGAATTCAATGTTGATGCCATAGGGGCGCAAGGACCCCAGACGGAATATGAGGTGCTGTTCCTCCAATTTCCGCTGTTGCTCACTCTGGCAATGGAGGAGACCCAGGACAGAGAGGTCGGATTGGGAATGGGAGGGGGAGTTGAAGTGCTGAGCCACCGGGAGGTCATGTAGGTTAAGGCGGACCGAGCGGAGGTGTTCGGCCCAGGACAGAGAGGTCGGATTGGGAATGGGAGGGGGAGTTGAAGTGCTGAGCCACCGGGAGGTCATGTAGGTTAAGGCGGACCGAGCGGAGGTGTTCGGCCCAGGACAGAGAGGTCGGATTGGGAATGGGAGGGGGAGTTGAAGTGCTGAGCCACCGGGAGGTCATGTAGGTTAAGGCGGACCGAGCGGAGGTGTTCGGCCCAGGACAGAGAGGTCGGATTGGGAATGGGAGGGGGAGTTGAAGTGCTGAGCCACCGGGAGGTCATGTAGGTTAAGGCGGACCGAGCGGAGGTGTTCGGCCCAGGACAGAGAGGTCGGATTGGGAATGGGAGGGGGAGTTGAAGTGCTGAGCCACCGGGAGGTCATGTAGGTTAAGGCGGACCGAGCGGAGGTGTTCGGCCCAGGACAGAGAGGTCGGATTGGGAATGGGAGGGGGAGTTGAAGTGCTGAGCCACCGGGAGGTCATGTAGGTTAAGGCGGACCGAGCGGAGGTGTTCGGCCCAGGACAGAGAGGTCGGATTGGGAATGGGAGGGGGAGTTGAAGTGCTGAGCCACCGGGAGGTCATGTAGGTTAAGGCGGACCGAGCGGAGGTGTTCGGCCCAGGACAGAGAGGTCGGATTGGGAATGGGAGGGGGAGTTGAAGTGCTGAGCCACCGGGAGGTCATGTAGGTTAAGGCGGACCGAGCGGAGGTGTTCGGCCCAGGACAGAGAGGTCGGATTGGGAATGGGAGGGGGAGTTGAAGTGCTGAGCCACCGGGAGGTCATGTAGGTTAAGGCGGACCGAGCGGAGGTGTTCGGCGAAACGGTCGCCCAACCTACGCTTGGTCCGCCTTAACCTACATGACCTCCCGGTGGCTCAGCACTTCAACTCCCCCTCCCATTCCCAATCCGACCTCTCTGTCCTGGGTCTCCTCCATTGCCAGAGTGAGCAACAGCGGAAATTGGAGGAACAGCACCTCATATTCCGTCTGGGGTCCTTGCGCCCCTATGGCATCAACATTGAATTCCCCCAATTTGGCTAGCCTGTGCTGTCCCCTCCCCTTCCTTCACCCTCTAGCTGTCTCCTCCCACCCTCCCATCCGCCCGCCCTCGGGCGCCTCCTCTTCCCCTTTTTCCTTCTTTCTTTCCCCACCCCCCATCAGTCTGAAGAAGGGTTTCGGCCCGAAACGTCGCCTATTTCCTTCGCTCCATAGATGCTGCTGCACCCGCTGAGTTCCTCCAGCAATTTTGTGTACCGTCTGCAAATAGTCGCCACATACAGCACTAACAAAGTCACAAATGACCCCCGCCAGCTCCCCCTTTGTTCTCCCCCCCCCCCCTCACTCCCCTTGCCCCGCACATCTCCTTTAAACTCTGTCCCACTCACCTTAAAGCTCTGCCCACTGATATTTGAAATGAAGTCTGAAGCCCAGGTCACTTGCAGCAACTTATCAGTGATTTTGAACAAATTAATTTTCTCGCATTTTTATTTCAAATTGGATGTTGTTACCTCTTGCAAACAACGGAGTATATAATTTTGCTTTAAATCTCTTAACTTAGTTATTGGATGTAACCTGGGTTACAGATCTTCTTTAACTTAAACTTTGGGTGGCACAGATGTAGAGTTGCCGCCTCACGGCGCCAGAGACCCAGGTTCGATCCCGACTACGGGCGCTGTCTGTACGGAGTTTGTTCGTTCTCCCCGTAACCGCGTGGGTTTTCCCCTGGTGCTCTGGTTTCCTCACACACTCTAAAGACGTACAGGTTTGTTGGTTAATTTCCTTCGGTAAAAATTGTAAATTGTAAAGATTGTAGATTGTCCCTAGTGTGTAGGATAGTGCTAGTGTATGGGGATCTCTGGTCTGCGCAGACTTGGTGGGCTGAAGGGCCTGCTTCCACACTGTATCTCTAAACTAAACCTCAAGGTGCATCTGCTAAACTGTAACGGAGGGGTGGGTGTGTGCGTGTACGTGTGGGTGTGTGTATGTGTGGGTGTGTACGTGTGTGTACGTATGCGTGTACGTGTATGCGTACGCGTGTACATGTGTGTGTGCGTACGTGCATGTGTGCGTTTGTGTATGTATGTACGTGCGTGTATGTATGTGTGCGTTTGTGTGTGCGTGTATGTGTATGCGTGTGTGTACATGTAGGTGTGTGTACGTGTGGGTGTGTGTACATGTGGATGTGTGTACATGAGTGTGTGTACGTGTGTGTGTGTGTGCGCGCGTGTGTGTGTGCGTGTACGTGTTCGCGTGTGTATGCGTACGTGCATATGCGTGCGTACGTGTGTGTGCGTGCATACGTGTACGTGTGTGTACGTGCGTGTGTGTATGTGTGAGTGTGTGTGTACATGTATGTGTGTGTGTGTTTGTGTGTGTATGTGTATGTGTGGATGTGTGAATATGTGTGTGTGTGTGTTTGAATGGGTGTGTGTGTGTGTGAGTGTGTGTGTGAGTGTGTGAGTGTGTGTGTACATGTGTGTGTGTGTGTGTGTGTGTGTGTGTGTGTGCGTGTGTATACAGATTATTAAAAGTGGCAGTGCAAGCTGAGAAAGCCATTAATATTACATACACAATGCTGAGCAGAGGCACAAAGTTTAAAGGGGGATGTTCTGCTGAGCGTTCATGAAACACTGGTTCAGTCTCAACTGGAGATTTTTGTTCACACGAGGTTGCCACATTACAGGAAGGATGTGAAGGCACCATGGGGAGGCTCCCTGGAACTAAGTGCAGGACAAGAACAAACCATTTGGCCTGCAATGTCATAAGATCATGTGATAGTAGAATTAGGCCATTCGGCCCATCCAGTCTACTCCACCATTCAATCATGGCTGATTTATCTCTCCCACCAAACCCCATTCTCCTGTCTTTTTCCCATGAACTCTGACACCCGTATCAATCAAGAATCTATCCATCTCTAGCTTAAAAATACCCACTGACTTGACCTCCACAGCCTTCTGTGGCAAACAATTCCACAGATTCACCACCCTCTGACCAAAGAAATTCCTCCTCATCTCCTTCCTAAAAGAACGCCCTTTAATTCTGAGGCTATGACCTCTATTCCTGGACTCTCCCACAGGTGGAAACATCCTCTCCACATCCAACATGCCGAACATGATGCTGAGTTAAACTAATCTCACCCGTCTATGATCCGCACGTCTCAATTCCTTGCATATCCGTTTGCATATGAGAAAAAAAAGAGTGGCTCCTGGAATGAGGAACTGTAGCTACAAGGGCGGGCTAGAGAGGCAGGAACTGTGTGGTTTGTAGGGAAGGCTGAGGAGAAATCTGATGGTATTGTATTAAATGAAGAAGGGATTGAACAGAGGGGACAATGGGGGGCTGTTTCTGGTGGTGGAAGTGAAGAGGATTAAAGGCTGCAGGTATTGAAGGGCCTGTTTCACTGCTGTAGCTCCAAACAATAACATAGAAGAAAATCAATAGCGTCCCGAGTCAAACTTCCTTTTTTTTTTTAAAGTCACACAGCACATGGTTAGAATCCAAATTGCAGAGTGTACAGATGAAGTGGACGCAGGTCCCATTGAGGTCAACAGGAGGAGGAACTGGGTGAATCTGTGGTAGGGAGAATGATGAGGGCAACTGAGAAGGGTGCGGTGGGGCAGGCAAGTGAGTCGCTCCAGGAGAGAGCTAGCATGGCCATGAGTGGGCAGAATGGCCTCCTTCAGTGTGGTGACCATTCTGTGACTCTGACTTTTCAACCAATTTGAATATTAATTCAAAAGGTAATTTTCAAACAAATCCTATATTTGGCGCGGCATGGTGGAGCAGCGTGAGTTGCTGCCTTACAGCACCGCAGGACCAGGTTCGATCCTGACAACAGGTGCTGTCTGAACGGAGTTTGTACGTTCTCCCCGTGACCACATAGATTTTCCCCGGGTGCTCCGGTTTCCTCCCACACTCCAAAGACGTACAGGTTTGTAGGCTAATTGGCTTCAGTAGAAATTTTAAATTGTCCCTGGTGTGGAGGATAGTGTTAGTGTTAGTGTGTGGAAATCACTGGTCGGGGCAGATGAAACATATAAGATTGTTAAGGATTTGGACAAGCTAGAGGCGGGAAACATGTTCCCGATGTTGGGGGAGTCCAGAACCAGGGGCCACAGTTTAAGAATAAGGAGTAAGCCATTTAGAACGGAGACGAGGAAACACTTTTTCTCACAGTGAGTTGTGAGTCTGTGGAATTCTCTGCCTCAGAGGGCAGTGGAGGCAGGTTCTCTGGATGCTTTCAAGAGAGAGCTAGATAGGGCTCTTAAAAATAGCAGAGCCAGGGGATATGGGGAGAAGGCAGGAACGGGGTACTGATTGGGGATGATCAGCCATGATCACATTGAATGGCGGTGCTGACTCGAAGGGCCTACTCCTGCACCCATTGTCTTTTGTCTATTGTCTATTCGGTGGGCCAAACTGTTTTGGTGCTGTATCTCTAAACTAAACCCTAAGGATTGAAAGATACCATATGGAATCAGACCCTTCGGCCCACCGAATCCATGTCGCCCATCGATTACACGTTCACACTAGTTCTACATCACTATTCTTTCTTATCCACTCCCTGCACATTAGTGTACAGTAATTTACAGAGACCAATTAATCTACAAACCTGCAGGTCTTCAGTGTGCGGGAGGAAACTGGAGCACCCGGTGAAAACCTGCGTGATCACAGGGAGAAGGTGCAACCAACACAGACAGCATGTGAGGCCAGGAGTGAAGCCAGTCTCTGGTGCTGTGAGGCAGCAGCTCTACCAGCTATCAGCCATGAAACTAAATTGTGAATTTTGTTATAGTATAGCAGTTTTCCCCAATCAATTAAAAACTCAAAATGTAGTGTGCAGGAAGGAACTGCAGATGCTGGTTTAAACCGAAGATAGACACAAAATGCGGGACCCTTCTTCAAACTAGTCAGGGGAAAGGGAAACGAGAGATATAGACGAAGATGTCGAAAGATAAAGAAGAATGATTAAAAGATATGCAAAAAAGTACCAATGATAAAGGAAACAGGCCATTGTTAGCTGTTTGTGGGGTGAAAACGAGAAGCTGGTGCGCCTTGGGTGGGGGAGGGATAGAGAGAGTGGGAATGCCGGGGTTACTTGAAGTGAGAGAAATCAATATTCATAACACTGGGCCCCAAGCGAAATGAGATGCTGTTCCTCCAATTTGCATTTGGTCTCACTCTGACAATGGAGGAGACCTAGGATGGAAAGGTCAGTGTGGGAATGGGAAGGAGAATTAAATTGTTTGACAACCGGGAGATCAGGTAGGTCCACGCGGACGGAGCGAAGGTGTTCAGTGAAATAATTGCCCAGTCTACGTTTGGTCTCGCCGATGTACAAAAGTCCACATCTTGAATGATGAATACAGTAGATGAGGTTGGAGGAGGTGCAAGTAAACCTCTGCCTAATGGGCCTGTCCAACTTAGGCTATTTTTAGGCGACTGTCATAGTCGTAGGAGGTCGCTGAAAAACCAGCAGCTGGACCCCCCTAAAATAGAATCATACTTTAACAAAAAAAAACGAAATCAGCACCGGCGACAACCTACGTCATCCTGGCGACAACCTACGACAGCAGCTACGTCAGGAGAAGTCGAGCCACGCTCATTGGCGTCAAGCCACTGTCGCCGAAATGTTTAGAATATTTCAAAATCCAGCGGCGACCAGAAAAACGCTACTTCTCGTTGAGCGACTGAGGAGACTATTCACGACTATACACCCCGGCGACTAAAAAAAAATCGCCTAAGTGGGACAGGGGCATAACCTGAAAGGACTGCCGGGGGTCCCTGCACAGAGTCGAGTGAGGGGATATAGTGTGATCAGCCACTATTCCCTTTGTTTTTGCTGTAATTTTACTTCGGAGTCACGTGAGTGACTACGTGAAGAACCCGCTCAGTGCGCAGGCGCGGCATTATGCCAGCAGTGCAACAGCGGCTGCAACGGGAGTTAGGCGCTCCCGCTACAGAATGAACCGGACCGTCAGGTGAGTACCCTGAGGTCGGGTTTTCTTTTACAGGTGAGCCTTTTTCTGCTTGTGTTTTTTACAGGCAGAGAAAAAGGCTCTGGAACAAAACTGTCCCCCGTTCAAGGAGGAACGTTTTCCCGTCGGGGAGGGGGGCAGCAACAGGCGGTAGGAGCGACCCGGTGTTCCTCTAATTCCCCGACACCGTGCCGAGGCCAGCCCGCTAGTACCTGAGCAGCGGGCTGGATGCATAGCCACTCGAGAGGCATCCGGCAGGTGTTCCCGATTTCGGACGGGACGTCTCTCCACCCGCACGGGGGGAGAGAGAGCCGCCTGAGCCGCTGGAGCGGCTCACGGAGCAGGTGCCTGCGAGACGCGCTGCTTGAGGGGCGCTCTCGCTACTACAAGGCAGAAAAGCTCCAGAAGAAGGCGGTAGGAACAATTACCGGGCGCTCCGCTATCCCCATCACCGCGCCGAGCCCAGTCCCGCTAGTGCCTGAACTGCGGGCTGGATGTCTAGCCATCCGAACAGGCATCCGGCCGGTGGCGTCCGATTCGTCGGACGGGGACATGTCTCCACCTAAATGGAGGAGAGACAGCCGCTTGAGCTGCATCCAACAGCTATTGGAGCAGCTCCAGCGAGATGCGCAGAAAGAGCGCTCTCGCGGAGGGAGGTCAGGCACCCCCTCCACAGTGTTTCATGCACTGCCCTCTGCTCCCTCATTACTGGAGGCTAGCATTGGTGACCAGGGCTGGGCTGGTCTGGAACAGGGGCAGGCGGACGAATTCGGGAGTATGCCAGGGGTGCAGGAACATGAAGAGCTGTTGGGTGTGGTGGACCGCTTGTAGCAACCCCACGGGCTGGAGCACCACTGGAACCAAAAATGGCGGCCAGCATCAACCATTACTGGAAAAGGTGCTCGCTGAGGTGCTGAAACAACACACAGCACCAGAAAACTGTGAGGCCCTCAAAGTAAAATGTGTCAACAGCCAAATCTGGGGGCATGTGGGGTCATACATCCGGACCCAAGAACTCAAGCTACAGCGGATCCTAAGGCTCCTGACGTCAGCCATCACAGCCTTTGCTCGTTCCGTGGAGACCACGGAGATGGATACCTGCCAGCAGGATGTGCTGGCATTAATGTGTACCACACAATTTGAGATCAACAATCTCCGGAGGGAAACATAAGACCTGCCCTCAATCCCAAATTTGCTGGCTTGTGTAAAGCCCCAGCTGCGGAGACGGACGCGCTGCTATTTGGGGAAGATTTCAATAAAAAACTGAAGGAGATGCAGGAAGCATCAAAAACCTTCGGCCTATGAGGGCAGGCCCCGGGACGAGCAAACCAAGACCTCCGATACCCAAGCGGCAGCACCCCACGGCATCCACCAGTCGACGTCCGCAATATGGGACTGGTGAACGCTTGGGGTCCGCACATTATCCCCAAAGATCTTTTTAGATCAGGGCCCGCAGCGGACCCTCTGGAAAATGCGCCTCCCCCCAACATCGCCAGCACGTCAGAACAAAATCTTCAGGAAAATGAAGAAACAGAATCGCCAATAACCATGGAGGTAGGTGGGTCTGGTCCCTACCAGCATATAGAGAATAAGGGTGCTTTATTAACAGGGGGGAGATTACACTTGTTTAAAGAAGCATGGGGTATGGTCACGAGTGACAAGTATATACTCAACAGCATTAGTGGATATAAAATACAATTCATGTCAGAAAAAACGCCGCCAGTTCAACAATGGCCCCAAAGGGTATTTCTCCCTCCGTCAAAGAGAAACGTGAGGGACAAGCTGAACTGGTGAGACTTATCACAAAGGGGGTCATAGAAAATGACCAAACATGAACCTTTGGAATTTGTATCGAATATATTCACTAAAACCAAAAAAGATGGTGGCTGTCGCATCATCATTGACTTAACATCACTAAACAAATTTGTTAAGTATATACATTTCAAAATGGAGACATATGTTACTGCCAAACAACTGAATTCCAAAGGACACTTCATGGCAAGCATTTATCTTAAAGATGCTTACTATCTAGTACCCATATACAAGGATCATCGCAGATACCTAAAATTTATCTGGATGGTACAAAGCATTGCCCTATGGGCTAACTTCAGCCCAAGATTATTCACCAAAATATTGAACCCAGCCATGGCAATACTAAGAAAACAAAAACATATTGTCATGGCATATCTGGAGGATATTCTGATAGTAGGGAAAACGATGGAATTGGCTGTGGCAGCAGTATCAGCTACAAAACAGCTCCTCGAAACTCTGGGGTTCGTCCTACATCCAGATAAATCTAAGTTGAAGCCATCCACTATCATGGACTACCTGGGCTTCACAATTAACTCAGTCCATATGTACTGTTACCTTGCCAAAGGCAAAAATGGTTGAATTAGCACAATCATGCACCAATTAATGGTCAACGAGCGACCAACTATTCGATCAAGTAGCAAGAGTAATTGGGGAAATGGTAGCAGCATTTCCGGCTACACAATTCGGACCTTTGCACTATCAAAAAATTTACAGAGAGCAAAGGTACGGGCAATAAAACGACATACAGGTCACTATGATCGTGTCATGAACTTACCCACTGAAGCAATATCAGAGCTACAGTGGTGGGCAGAAAACGTTTGGCATAGTTTCAGCCCTATCTTTATCACTAACCCTACTTTAGTTATTCAAACAGATGCCAGTGCTCAAGGCTGGGGAGCGACTAACTCCATATCCAGCACAAGTGGTAGATGGACTAACCTAGAGTCATCATTACTACTTACACTGGGCATTAACTATCTAGAGATGTTGGGCGCCTTTTATGGTTTAAAAGCATATGTATCTAATATGCAGCACTTGCATGTTCGGTTACAAATTGATAAATACTACGGTGATGGCTTATATTAACCATATGGGTGGCATAAAATCATTATCATGCGACAAATTGGTCAACATGATTTGGCAATGGTATGTCGAAAGACATATTTGGCTATCAGCTACTTACCTACCAGGTAAGCTAAACACCCATGCCATGAGAAAATTAAACGCCTGGGTTGCAAGTTTGAACAGACCTTACCTGGAACTGGGATTGTCCAAACAAACCATCACCACCATGTCGGCATCCCTTCGAACATCCACCAGTACTTAAGTACTTAGAGGCAGTACTTAACCAGCATCAAAAAAGGGAGAAGTACTGCCAGGAAACAGGGACAACATACGCAACAGCTACAGCCACCAACATACTGGAGTTCCTGGCCTATCTACACCACAATGTAGGGATCAGCTACAGTGCCATCAACACAGCGCAGAGTGCTCTTTCTGCTTATCACAAACCAGCGCCAGGACAACAGGCGATGGGATCCCATCCACTGGTGGTAAAACTGATGAAGGGCATTTACAATATCAAGCCCTAAGCCCAGGTATACCCATATTTGGGATATCAGTGTGGTCCTGACATATCTCAGGGAATGGCCACCATCCAGATCCCCCGGCCTCGAGCAAGCTACACTAAAGACGCTCATGTTGATGGCACTTGTATCCGCTCAGAGGGTCCAGTCACTACACCTATTGCGACTGGACAACATGATCACAGCTCCAGACCAGATCTGTCGTTATCCAGCGACTGGTCAAACAGAGCAGACCAGGAACACCTAATCCAGTCGTGGCTTACCCACCAGAACCACGGTTATGTGCCATGACTCACCTACTATCCTACATAGACACAACCAGAATATTCGAGGGAGATGAAAAGCCTTGTGGGTCAGTCACAAAAACCTTATGGTGGGGTACGAGCCAAACCATTGCGAGATGGCTCAAGCAGGTGCTAGAAACTGCTGGGATAAACACTAACATGTACAAATTTTATTCCACCAGGGCAGCATCCATGTCGACGGCTAAAGAATGGACATGCCTATAGACCACATCCTGGCTACAGCAGGATGGTGGGAAGGGAAAAGACCGTTCAGAAATTTTATAATAAGCCGTTGGCAAAACCTGGTTTATTTGCAGTAAAGATTTACGAACTGCAAATATTTAATTTAAGCCCAGGGGAGCAACTTAATTCTTTGTTGTTATTGTTTAAAAAATACCATTGTGTTTTTCTACAAATAGACTCATTGGTTGATTACGATAACACTTCCTCCCTCAAGAACTTCGGCAGTGAGTGAAATGAAACTGTTACACGGTTTGAAATCACAGAGCTTTGAAATCTTCACGTAGTCACTCACGTGACTCCGAAGTAAAATAGTAAGATTAAACGAGAACTTACCAGTTTGAAGTTTGATCTGTATTTTATGAGGAGTAACGATGAGGGTATTACGTGCCCTCCGCTCCCACCCTCATTATATGGATCAAACTAATAAATTGATGTATCCTTATCTTTACTATGTTTACTTCAAAATAACTGTGTCTATCTGTGATTCCACACCGCTGCTTGGAAGTATGCCGCGCCTGCGCACTGAGCGGGTTCTTCACGTAATACCCTCATCGTAACTCCTCATAAAATACAGATCAAACTTCAAACTGGTAAGTTCTCGTTTAATCTTACTATTACCAGTCCACCATCACACTGGCAGTCCTGACATTTGTTTCAATAAGTGGTTTCATTATTTTCTCATTCCATTCCCAGGCACTTATGCTTTTGATCTCCTTACTTCCTTGGATTTTCATCTCCTCTGTGCTGTGGCCACAAATCCATTGGAATATCTCCAAAGGTCGGGTGTATTATATTATTTATTTATTTTGCTTCACGAGGAAAAGAAGACAGATAACAATCACAACTGTTTCTGCAACACAAGCACGAACAAATAACGATACACAATTGGATATTGCATGTGTTTAAGTCTGGCTTGTATATAAAAAATGCATGAGGTTATCTAAACTACAGACTGCTGGAAAAACGGGAGGTGTGGCACGGTGGCGCAACGGAAGAATACTGCCTCACAGCGCCAGAGACCCGGGTTCGATCCTGACTACAGGTGCTTGTCTGTACGGAGTTTGTACATTCTCCCCGTGACCGCGTGGGTTTTCTCCGAGATCTTCAGTTTCCTCCCACACTCCAACGACAATAGACAATAGGTGCAGGAGTAGGCCATTTGGCCCTTCGAGCCAGCACCGCCATTCAATGTGATCATGGCTGATCATCCCCAATCAGTACACCGTTCCTGCCTTCTCCCCATATGCCCTGACTGCTATTTTTAAGAGCTCTATCTAGTTCTCTCTTGAAAGCATCCAGAGAACCTGCCTCCACCGCCCTCTGAGGCAGAGAATTCCACAGACTCACCACTCTCTGTGAGAAAAAGTGTTTCCTCGTCTCCGTTCTAAATGGCTTACTCCTTATTCTTAAACTGTGGCCCCTGGTTCTGGGCTCCCCCAACATCAGGAACATGTTTCCTGCCTCTAGCGTGTCCAAGCCCTTAACAATCTTATATGTTTCAATGGGATTCCCTCTCACCCTTCTAAACTCGAGGGTAGAAGCCCAGCTGCTCCATTCTCTCAGCATACGACAGTCCCGCCATCCCGGGAATTAACCTTGTAAACCTACGCTGCACTCCGTCAATAGCAAGAATGTCCTTCCTCAAATTAGGGGACCAAAACTACACTCTGCACATAGAGGTTTATCGGTTAATTGGCTTGGTATGAATGTAAATTGTCCCTAGTGTGTGTATAGAACAGTGTTAGTGTGCGGGGATTGCTGGTTGGTGTGGACTCGGTGGGCCGAATGTTTATCTCTAAACTAAACTAAACTCAGCAGGGCAGGAAGAAAGCATCTAAGGAAGGAAATAAACAGACACCATTTTGGGTCTTCAGACTGAGAATTCTGTGAAAGATTCCTAGCCCAAAATATTGTCTGTTCATTTCCTTCCACAGATGCTGCCTGACCCATTCATTTACTCCATCAATCTGCACATCGTTCAATACCCCAGCATCTGCAGTCTCTTCTGTCTTAATGATTATTTATTCGCGCCAATTTAATTGAAATTCTTGTTATTGACGATTACAGATTTAAGCACATAAACTAATTTGACAATTGGAGTAATTAATAAATAACATTTTTTAGAAATGTCTTCTTGGGTAATGTCTGAATCCTGTTTCATTGTTTAGGAAAAACGATCACATGACACTATTTAACGAAGAGCAAGATTATTTTCCTATTCTCCCGACCAACATTTATCCCATAAACCACACACCAGAATGAATTCAATGCTGAGGAAGGGTCTCGACCCGAAACGTTACCTATCCATATTCTCCAGGGGTGCTGCTTGGAGTTACTCCAGCACTTTGCCACAATTTCCACAATAAATTCATTGTTTATTTATCTTATCTCGTCTCTTTGGTATCAATTTGCCTTGCAAACCGACCACGACTGTGTGGCAACAGCCATGAACGACTTTGGATGGATGCCATGTTTGTCCTTCTCACTGCTGCATGGAGCACATGGCTTCAAAGGCTAAACTAAGAGTGTAGTTTTGGTCTGTGTTTCAAGCTGGTGACCTGTGTTCCTCTGTAGTTTATGCGGCAACATGTCCAGCACTGTCTGCATCGATATATCACCTGTGCAACAGCTACACAGGAGGTCAGATCTGGTTTGCACTCTCTTTCCCGTTTGCGCAGAAGTCCTTTAGTAATGTCCACTTCCTGCATGGATACAGTCTAATCAGCTGCTTCTGGGAGGAATCGGAGCTTTCTCAGTACTCAGGACTGTGTACAGGCTGAGGCTCCTCAATGTGTAGGGAGGAACTGCAGATGCTGGTTTACACCGAAAATATTCTGACGAGGCGGCTCGACCCGAAACGTCACCTATTCCTTCTGTCCAGAGATGCTGCCTGACCCGCTGAGTTACTCCAGCATTTTGTGTCTATCTGAATCTCCCCAATGCAGCAACAGATGCACCTGGGTACTTTATCCTTTCTCTACAACTACCGCAACACTGTACAGGATTTAACATGAAGCAGCATATTCCTCCCAGTTGTTATCAGGCAACTGCACGACCTCTCACCAGCTAGATTGCAGTCCTGGAGATCTTTGAAGTATTTTTAATCTGACTTTATCAGACTTCATTGTTATATCTTTGCATAGTTTGGTTTAGCTTTGTTTATTATAGTCATGTGTACCGAGGTACAGTGAAAAGCTTTCCCTTGTGTGCTATCCAGACAGTAAATAGATTATACACGAATACAATCAGTTATAACGTTTAGTGCTTATAGAAACTTACAAAATTCTTAAGGGGTTGGACAGGCTAGATGCAGGAAGATTGTTCCCGATGTTGGGGAAGTCCAGAACAAGGGGTCACAGTTTAGGGATAAGCGGGAAGTCTTTTAGGACCGAGATGAGAAAAACATTTTTTACACAGAGAGTGGTGAATCTGGGGAATTCTCTGCCACAGAAAGCAGTTGAGGTCAGTTCATTGGCTATATTTAAGAGGGAGTTTGATGTGGCCCTTGTGGCTTAAGGGATCTGGGGGTATGGAGAGAAGACAGGTACAGGATACTGAGTTGGATGATCAGCCATGATCATATTGAATGGCGGTGCAGGCTCGAAGGGCCGAATGGCCTACTCCTGCACCTATTTTCTATGTTTCTATGCAAGATAAAGATTAGAACAAGGTTATAACGTTTAGTGCAAGATAAAGTCCAGTAAAGTCCGATTAGAGATACTTCAAAGGTCTCCAATGAGTGGTCTGGATGGGAGGTCAGGACCGCTCTCTAGCTGGTGAGGGGACGGTTCAGTGCCTGATAACAGCAGGGAAGAAACTGTCCCTGAATCTGGAGAAATGGAGAAATCAAACTTCTGTGCCTCTTGGCTGATTGAAGAGGGGAGAAGAGGGAGTGACGGGGATGAGACTGACGGTGAGGCTCAGCACCCCACGTGTCCCAGACCACTGCAAATCGAATAAAGATGTTTGCCCTACTGCAAGGGTCGGTGCGGTCACCCCCCCCCCCCCCCACGACGCTCTGTAAACTAAACTAAGTATTTCTGATGAAACATAGAAACAAGAAACTGCAGATGCTGGTTTATGCTCTGTGTTCCCTAGAGAGGGTTCCATGTTCCATCTTCTCCAGAGAAGCTGCCTGACCCGCTGCGTTACTCTGCCAGTGTCTTCCTTTCGTATTTCTAATGACTGTAGCTTCTCTGCATATGCTGAAAATCCCTCCATTAATTGCTGTTTAAATAGCCTGCTCGTGTCCGCTGTACCCTTTAACTTCCCAACATATTATTATTACAAAAAAACCGTGACAGATGCAGCATCCTCATGTTTTTGGCTCTTAAAGGATGGAGGTAAAATGTTAGGAAATTCTAAACAATAACATTCACATATCACTGCACAAGAACTCCAACTTCCAGCATCTCTTTCACGTGTGTAGGAAGGGACAGCAGATGTTGGTTTAAACCGAAGATAGACACAAAAAGCTGGAGTGACTCAGCGGGTCAGACAGCATCTCTGGAAAAAAGGAATGGGTGACATTTTGGGTTGAGACCCTTCTTCAGACTGAGTGTCAGGGGAAAGAGAAATGAGAAAGATCTCGATCTGAAACGTCACCTATTCCTTTTCTCCAGAGATGCTGTCTGACCCGCTGAGTTACTCCAGCTTTTTGTGTCTATATTTTTCACAATTGATGCAAACCACTCACCTTGAGGCTTTGGACTTGTGTGTGACTTGATTGTGTTTGGGCCGATTCTCCCATTTATGTCCAGGGCATCATTTCTTGCTACACTCCTGGACGTTCTCTGAAGTGGCCTGGTTATATTTGTGGACCTGCGTTCCGATGCCGAAACCTTCAAGTGGTTGAAACTGTTGGCTGAGGATAGAAGAACAGAAAGAACTATTATCAACATTAGCATTCTCAGCATGATCATTTATTTTAGACTTCCACACATTTGGAGGGTGTATTGACTGCAAGCCCATAAGTTTATATGTGATTGGAGCAGAATTAGGCCATTTGGCCCATCAAGTCTACTTCGCCATTCAATCATTCCCTCCTAACCCAATTCTCCTGCCTTCTCTCCATGACCCCCGACACCCGTACTAATCAAGAAGCTATCTATCTCTGCCTGAAAAACTCCTTGTTGAATTGCTTCTAACAGCAATATTTAACCAACAACTCAATTAGTTTTGATATAGTAAATTGCGGAATAAGATCAGCCTCAACTCAAGATGAAAGAACTGCTCTGAGCAACACCGGAACTCCCACTCCGTATCCGACCTCTCTGTCCTGGGTCTCCTCCATGGCCAGAGCGAGCAACACTGGAAATTGGAGGGACAGCACCTCATATTCCGCTTGGGGAGTCTGCATCCTGGGGGCATGAACATTGAATTCTCCCAATTTTGTTAGCCCTTGCTGTCTCCTCCCCTTCCTCAGCCCTCGGGCTGTCTGCTCCCATCCCTCAGCCTTCGGGCTCCTCCTCCTCCTTTTTCCTTTCTTCTCCCCACCCCCATCAGTCTGAAGAAGGGTTTCGTCCCGAAACGTTGCCTATTTCCTTCGCTCCATCGATGCTGCTGCACCCGCTGAGTTTCTCCAGCACTTTTGTGTACCTCCGATTTTCCAGCATCTGCAGTTCCTTCTTAAACAAATGCTCTGTTTGAATCATTGATTATCCCGCAGCACATTTCAATAAAAGCCATGGAGTTTTGTTTAAGTAGAACTGAGGACAGTTCAGCACAGGAACAAGGCCTTAAACAATAATGTGTGTGTTGAACATGATGCCTTGTTCAACTCATCTCCTCTGCCTGCAAGTGATCCATATCCCTCCATAGCGGTTTTTCCCATCTACAAACCTCTTAAATGCCACATCGCATCTGCCTAAACCATCACTCCTGACAGTGTGTTCCAGGCATCCACCACTCTCGCTGTTAAAAAAAATAAAACTTGCCCCACAGGTCGTTAAACTTTGCTCCTCTCACCTTAAAGCAATGCCCTCTTGCTTTTGACTTTTCCACCCTAGGGAAAAAAAGGTTCTGACTGTATCCCTTATCTATGCCTCTCGTAATTTTATACACTTCACACCCCGTACCCTTTCCTATTAATCTAACTGATTGTTTATTTTACTGTCCAATTCAGTTTTTGTTGTTTAATCATTTCTATCACATGCCCGTAGTGTAATGCAACTTGCTCTAGTGTTCAGCATCGAATTACAATCTTCAACATCTGTCAACACAAAGTCATGATAGATACACTATTCCCCATATGATCCATCCATATCCAGCAGAAAGAACTTGAACAGTGTAACAAAGGGCCCGACATGGGATACAAATGGGATCCAGACGTTACAAAGCCTTCTATGCCCGCACCTCCAGACTCAGGAACAGCTTCATCCCCAGAGCTATCGTTGCTCTAAACCGGCCCTGCTGAGTACCCCCACCCCCATGTACTATATCCGCCATGTCATTAAAACCTCCTTCTTTCATCTCCGCAACATCGCCAAACTCAGACCCTCTCTCACACCTCCCATAGAAACATAGAAACATAGAAATTAGGTGCAGGAGTAGGCCATTCGGCCCTTCGAGCCTGCACCGCCATTCAATATGATCATGGCTGATCATCCAACTCAGTATCCCGTACCTGCCTTCTCTCCATACCCTCTGATCCCCTTAGCCACAAGGGCCACATCTAACTCCCTCTTAGCCAATGAACTGGCCTCGACTACCCTCTGTGGCAGGGAGTTCCAGAGATTCACCACTCTCTGTGTGAAAAAAGTTCTTCTCATCTCGGTTTTAAAGGATTTCCCCCTTATCCTTAAGCTGTGACCCCTTGTCCTGGACTTCCCCAACATCGGGAGCAATCTTCCTGCATCTAGCCTGTCCAACCCCTTAAGAATTTTGTAAGTTTCTATAAGATCCCCTCTCAATCTCCTAAATTCTAGAGAGTATAAACCAAGTCTATCCAGTCTTTCTTCATAAGACAGTCCTGACATCCCAGGAATCAGTTTGGTGAACCTTCTCTGCACTCCCTCTATGGCAATAATGTCCTTCCTCAGATTTGGAGACCAAAACTGTACGCAATACTCCAGGTGTTGTCTCACCAAGACCCTGTACAACTGCAGTAGAACCTCCCTGCTCCTATACTCAAATCCTTTTGCTATGAAAGCTAACATACCATTCGCTTTCTTCACTGCCTGCTGCACCTGCATGCCCACTTTCAATGACTGGTGTACCATGACACCCAGGTCTCGCTGCATCTCCCCTTTTCCTAGTCGGCCACCCGCTGCTGAAAGACTCATCCATGCCTTCATCTCCTCCCGACTGGACTATTGCAACACACTTCTCCTTGGCATCAGCTCCACCTACATCAACCAACTCCAACTGGTCCAGAACGCAGCCGCCCGACTCATCACCCACACCAAATCCTGGCATCACATCACTCCAGTCCTCAAACAACTTCACTGGCTTCCCATCTCCCACCGGATCACCTACAAAATCCTTATCCTCACCTACAAAGCCCTCCACCATCTGGCCCCCCCATATCTCACTGACCTCTCCCCCTACCAACCCTCATGGTCCCTCAGATCCACATCAGCCGGTCTCCTCTCCATCCACAAGTCTAACCTCCGCAGTTTTGGGGACAGAGCCTTCTCCAGGGCAGCTCCCAGGCTCTGGAACGCCCTCCCCCAACTGATCCGCAATTCCGTGTCCCTCACCATCTTCCAGTCCCGCCTCAAGACCCATCTCTTCACCTCTGCCTATCCTTAGCCCCACGTCCCCCTCCCTTTCCATCTGTGCTTGAATTGCCTCATATTGTGTTTTGAATTGAATTCTGTCTTTACTTTGTGTACTAGTCATGTCTCTACTATTTATTTCATTCCCCTTACATGTTTTTCCTCTACCTGCTAAATTTTTGTACGGTGTCCTTGAGACTCTTGAAAGGCGCCCATAAATAAAATTTATTATTATTATTATTATATTCACGCACATCGACCCGGCACAGACATATTTGCACTTTAGACTGTTTTACTGTTCTTTTTTAAAAATATAAATCATGTTTCTCGGGGTATCTAAATTTTATTAGGTACACAAAAATGCTGGAGAAACTCAGCGGGTGCAGCAGCATCTATGGAGCGAAGGAAATAGGCAACGTTTCGGGCCGAAACCCGGAAGGGTTTCGGCCCGAAACGTTGCCTATTTCCTTCAGGGTTTCGGGCCGAAACGTTGCCTATTTCCTTCAGGGTTTCGGGCCGAAACGTTGCCTATTTCCTTTGCTCCATAAATGCTGCTGCACCCGCTGAGTTTCTCCAGCATTTTTGTGTACCTTCGATTTTCCAGCATCTGCAGTTCCTTCTTAAACATCTACATTGTATTGCTTGTTTAAGTTATGAATATCGGATGGAAGCTGCATACCGAATCTCGTTGCACCTATGTGCAATGACAATAAAATATATTATTATTATTATTATTATTATTAAATGTCAATGCCGTCTCCCACAACCCCAGCATCGAGCCAGTTTAGCCCATGTGTGGGAAACATCAATCGCCCATCAAAAGAAGCTAGAAGTCAGATGCACAGAACCGTGTCACAGTGAGAGATCACCAGGACTAGCAGAGAAAACGAGTTTGAGGAATTCCCCGGCCCGCCATCAATCAAAATCGAGAGGCCACCAAGAACCTTGCCATAGAGGGAGTACAGAGAAGGTTCACCAGACTGATTCCTGGGATGTCAGGACTTTCATATGAAGAAAGACTGGATAGACTCGGCTTGTACTCGCTAGAATTTAGAAGATTGAGGGGGGATTTCATAGAAACTTACAAAATTCTTTAGGGGTTCGGCAGGCTAGATGCAGGAAGATTGTTCCCGATGTTGGGGAAGTCCACAACAAGGGGTCACAGTTTAAGGATAAGGGGGAAGTCTTTTAGGACCGAGATGAGAATTTTTGTTTTTTTACACAGAGAGTGGTGAATCTGTGGAATTCTCTGCCACAGAATGTAGTTGAGGCCAGATCATTTGGCTATATATAAGAGAAGGACATGGCCTCTCCCATCACCGTTCAGTCACCCAGCCAAACACCTTCCGTTCCGGTGGCAGAGTCTGGGGTTCCGCATCAGCCACCTCACAACCCACTTGGTTGAAGAGGAAGGAAGTCATCCTGCGCGTGCCTCAATAGAGTTAACCATTTCTGGAACATAAACGTTTGTGAGATTCAACCATGTGTTGTACATGTCCCCCATTTAAAACCTTCACAGGTTGCAACATCTCACATTTTCTTTGAATCGTTCGTTTCTCTGGATTCACTGGATGTATTCAAGAGAGAGTTAGATTTAGCTCTTCAGGCTAAAGGAATCAAGGGATATGGGGGGAAAACGGGAATGGGGTACTGCTTTTAGATGATCAGCCATGATCATATTGAATGGCGGTGCTGGCTCGAAGGGCCAAATGTCCTACTCCGGCACCTATGTTTCAATTTTTCTAGGTTACTGTTTCCATGTCTTCATCAACCCTTCATTCTCCTATCCATCATTCGTATGGATCAAACCTATCACTAGAAACAAAGAACGGCAAATGCATGTTTATACCAAAGATAGACACAAAGTGCTGGCGTAACTCAGCTGGTCAGGCAGCATCTCTGGAGAAAAAGAATGGGTGACGCTTTGGGTCAAGCCTGGTCTGAAGAAGGGTCCCGACACGAAATGTCACCCATCCTTTTTCTCCAGAGATGCTGCCTGGCCTGCTGAGTGACTCCAGCACTTTCTGTCAATAACTACTTCCTATTTTAACTTCTGGACATTTTCATATCTTCCCTTGACCTTCATTTCCATCAACGTTTTGCTCCACCCCAATACTTTGCTTGATTAGTTTTGAACAGTAATTTTACACGTGTGAAACTTTCATTGCAGCAACGTAATCCACAAAGAAAAAGGTACCACATTCGTACCAGGTCCAGATGATCTTGAATACTTTGCTCACGGGTAATAATTTTGTCACAATTAACGATGCGAATCGCACATTTTACTGGATATTTGTACTGCCAAAGAGACCAACCTTTATTCTGTAGATTTCTTTGTGTCAGAAAAAAGCACACTAGGGACAGCCAGCCTTTGGTACATGTTGTTCTCTTTGGTTTATTTTGCATTCAGGAGATATTTCATCGCTTGGAACTCGTTGCTGGACTGGCTCAGGCACAGCAGCAACTCGTTTTTTTAAATTAAAGTTTAGTTTATTGTAGAGATACAGCGCAGAAACAGACCCTTCGGCCCATCAAGTCTACGCCAGCCAGCGATCCCCGCACACTCACACCATCCTACACACACTGGGGACAATTTACAATTATACCAAGCTGATTAACCTACCGACCTGCACGTCTTTGGAGTGTGGGACCAAATCGAAGATCCCGGAGAAAACCCATGCAGGTCACGAGGAGAACGTGCAAACTCCGTACAGACAGCATCTGCAGTCAGGATTGAAACCGGATCTGTGGCGCTGTAAGGCAGCAACTCTACCGCTGCGCCACCGTGCCACCCTAATGTTTTAATAAAGTATTTATCTATCTATCTATCTATCTATCTATCTATCTATCTATCTATCTATCTATCTATCTATCTATCTATCTATCTATCTATCTATCTATCTAATATACAGTATTCCATCTAGGATAAACATTTCAAAAAAGATACACCATACACCATACAATAGTAAATATTTTTAAAAGATCTGTGGAAAAACTAGTGGAGACTGAGGGGAGACCGGATTGAAGTCGGGACCCTTCTTCAGACAGCCAAAAAGGCACAACAGAGGATGTACTTCCAGCGGCAGCTGAGGAAGCACAATCTGCCACAGGCAATGATGGTCCAATTCTACACGGCAATCGTAGAGTCTGTTCTCACCTTCTCCATCATGGTCTGGTTTGGCTCAGCCACCAAGCACGACACCTGGAGGCTGCAGCGAATCGTCCGATCAGCAGAGAAGGTTATTGGCTGCAACCTTCCCTCCTGTACACTGCAAGGGCCAGGAAGCGAGCGGGCAAGATCATCTCTGACCCCTCTCACCCTGGCCACAAACTCTTTGAATCACTTACCTCTGGAAGGCGACTCCGGCTTGTCAAAGCTGCCACAGCCAGACATAAAAACAGTTTTTATCCACGAGTAGTTGCTCTACTCAACAGCCAAAAATCTGTAGCCTCCCTTTGATCTGGTATTTTGTTGGTTCACATGCTTGATCAATGGTGTTTTATCATGAATGTCTTATTATTATTAATGTTTAGTGTTTTCTGAGTCATTCGTAACTGTATGTCATGTTGTTACTTGTGGGCGGAGCACCAAGGCAAATTCCTTGTATGTGAATACTTGGCCAATAAACCTACTTACTTACTTAAGTATATGAAATTATGAGACCATATATATAGGGTGAACAGTCAGAGAACCATTCTCCCTAGAGTAGAAATATCAAAGACTAAAAAGCATAGCTTTAAGGTGAGATGGCCAAAGTTTAAAGATGTATGGGGCAAGTTTTTTTCCCCCCCATAGAGGATGGTGGGTGTCTGGAACGCACTGTCAGGGGTGGTAGTGTCAAGGGTGGAGGCAGATGTGATAGTAGCATTTTAGAGTCCTTTAGATATGCACATGGATATGGAGGATTTGGAGGGATATAGATTATTGCTATTGATGAGAATAATTTACCTTGCAGAAACAAGGATACTTGCAGATACTGGTTTACAAAAAAAAAACTGCTGGAGTAACTCAGTGGGTCAGGCAGCATCCTTGGAGAACATGGATAGATGACGTTTCAGGTCAGGACCGTTCTTCAGATGTCAACTATCCATTTTCTCTATGGATGCTGCCTGACCCACTGAGTTACTCCAGCACTGTGACTTATCCTGGCATCACGCTCGGCACAGACATTATAATAATAATAATAATAATAATATATCTTTTATTGTCATTGCACGTCAGTGCAACGAGATTTAGTGTGCAGCTCCACTGATGTCCAGGAAAGGTAAATAAATACAATACATAAATAAACAAGCTGAATTGATTGACGTGACCATCTGAGGGAGACTGTCCAAAGGGGGTGGGTGGGGGGGCACTCATTAGGGCGGTTCAGAGCCGCTATAGCTCTTGGGATGAAACTGTTCCTGAGTCTGGAGGTTCGGGCGTAGAAGGCCTTGTAACGTCTGCCGGAGGGAAGTAGTTGAAACAGACCGTGGCAGGGGTGTGATGAGTCCTTATGGATGCTGAGGGCCTTCATGAGGCACCGCGTGTGGTAGATGCCCTCCAAGGCTGGTAGCTCTGTCCCGATGATCCTCTGCCGGAGGATCTGTTCCTTTGCTCCATGAGCCACTTTAATTCACAAAATAATATTGTTCGATAAAGCTGCAGTCTCTTATTCCCTGCTGACACCAATGCCCCCTCTAACAAAATAAGATCAAAAAGAGGAAGTGAGAATCTAAAACTAAAGCAAATACTGAGAAATATTCAGGCAGCCTCCGCGGACAGGAACACAGCTCACTGGAGAAGCTAGTCTCTGGTTCAGGCTGGCTGCGGTGGTAGCTCAGTCATTATTAATTGCAGTCCACCTTGACTCTTTACTGAGGAAAATTCCATTCCCTCCACAGATGCTGGTTGAGCCTGACCCACTGCGTTACTCCAGAAGTTTGTGTTTCGGTCAAGATTCCAACATCTGCAGTTCCTTGTGACTTTTTTAATCTGTGTTGTGTGGTTTTAAGGGGTTTTACAATCTTATTTCTGCATTTCAAGGTCACCTGACTGGTGGCTCACATTGATTTAAGGTTTGAAACATGTTGGGACTGCAAGTCCCGAGATTTGGGAGTAGGTGGGCGAGCATTCCCACATCCAGGAGCTACTATGTGCTTCACAGAGATTCCAGTTTTCGTTGGTCGGCTTGGACTCGGTGGGCCAAAGTGCCTGTTTCCATGTTGTATCTCTAAACGATGTCCAGATCGGAGGTCTACTTTCAACCATCAATCGACTTTTATTACAATCTATGATTTTTTAAATTTTATATGAGTACTCCATCTTCAAATTCAGAACATAAAAATAATTGTTTCCCCAAAATCCCAATAAAAGTCTTCAAGATAAAATATATCTGTAGTGGAGTAGCAGCGTACAGCTCTGAGAAAGTGAATTATTTATAATCCGAGCGTAAAGGATGCACATTTGGCAAATATAAAATCAATTGGCAGTAAAGAAAAAGAAAAAATGAAACCTCCATGTTGTTCACCCTGTTAATGATTTAAAGAGTATGAAAAATATTTGATAATAACAATACTCTTTTCCGTGTGCTTTGTATCAAGGTAAAAAAGGATTGGATTGGAGTGAAAATTGAATTTATTGTTGATCGGTATCATTGGGTTCATGTATTCTGTCAACAGTGACCTTATAACGTCGAGACATGAAGATAACCAGATTGTTTGCAATATTGAATGAGTGTGGCTCACTGATTTCTCTAAAGGTATTGATTATATTAGATTAAGGTTTGAGCTATGGGTTAGGCCACATGGGGCTGAGATCAGGGGAGGGAAACACTGCATGCAGAAAGATCAGGGCTGTTAAGTGGCAAATGGTATACGTGCCATCGAATAACAAGAGATATTCAGATGTTTTGGTGCCTTTTAATCCCCTCCATTAACACCTTTGGGGTGGGGGTGGGGAGAGGATAATCATTGCGGAGTGTTCACGCATCAAAAGCAGCTTTGTGGTAAATTCCAGGCGCACCCGTAAAATTCATAAGGTTCATTGTCACGTGCAAACGCAGAGTGAAATTCTTTTCTGACGTACAGTCCACTTAGTATTCCCGTACCAAAATACATCCTCGGTTAGCAAGTGTGCAGAAATAGTCCACAGCCAACAATGGACCATTGTGGGCTCCACCTTTCCTTGGTCATCGTTGCTGGCTTTGATTTGTCCTTTTCCATACCTTTCATTAATTTGTTCTTTCTACCCTCTCATACCTCTAATTTCCCTCTCCCCGACTCTCAGTCTGAAGAAGTGTCTCGACCCGAAACATCACCAATTCCTTTTCTTCAGAGGGGCTGCCTGACCCGCTGAGTAACTCCAGCATTTTGTGTCTATCTACAGAAATTGTCTACAAGAGGCGCCATGTTTTACTTCGGAGTCACGTGAGTGACTATGTGAAGAACCCCGCTTCCAACGCATGCGTGTCATATCGCTACACGCATTGCAACGAGTCACAGCAGGGGGAACGACGTTCCCCTAGTGGAGAATTTGAAAGTCGGGAGCAGCAGGTAAGAGACTCTGCGTTCCTTCCACTTACCTTTTAGGTGGAGACATGGACCGGATCCATGAAGGCTGCGGAAAACTGGCGGGGGAGAACCGCGGAGTGCGGGCAGCCGGCAGCAGCAGCCAACGGCACGCGAAACTTCCGGAGAGGAAACAGCTGTGCCCGACTTCGCTCCCGCACCGGCAAAATTCACTTCTCGGCCGGGTGGGAAGCGAAGCAAAAGACGTCCCATATGCCAGTCTCAAGCGAGTCTGGCTTGGAGCAGTCGCTAGCGGCCAGTGCCGAGATTACCGAGGGGTCCCTACTGCAGCCGGGAGCGGCCAGTGCTGAGGGCATTGGAGCCGGTCTGACCGACTGCAAAACGACCGCAGAGGGACCAGTGCCGTGAGCACCGGGGTCGGTCCCAGCGGTTTAAGATTAACGAGCAGCCGGGAGTGGCCAGTACTGAGAGCATTGGAGCCGGTTTGACCGGCTGCGGAACTACCGCGAGGGACCAGTGCCGTAAGCACCGGGATTGGCCCGAGCGGTTGGAGTTAACGGGCATTGGAGCTGGTTTGACCGGCTGGAGAACAACCGCAAGCGACCAGTGCCCGTGAGCACCGGGGTCGGCGGTTGCTCAAGGAGATCCTCCGTGGCAGACTCCGGGAGATGGAGGCTGCCACAGTGGGCAACTAGTAAGCCCCACAGCGGTACCCCTCGGGGGCTGCACAGTGTCTCTTCCTCATCAGAGGAGAACACGGAGGATCAGTTCTGGGCAGACCCTGAACGGGCCGCAGAACTACTCACCTCCAGTGAGTCTGGGGTGAAAGGAAACATGTTGGAACTGCCTGAGGGACGCTCAGGCCAACGGTGTGCGGTCACCGCGCTGGAATTGCAGTTGCAGCGCCACAGGGAAGTACTGACGGCACAGTGGCCGTGAACACTGCACCGCGTAGGCACTGCAGGGCCTACACCTGGGAGAACATACCTCGTTGGAGGGATGCAGGTCCAAGAAGAAAGCCTCTAGTGGGTAAGTCCCGTGGCAGCACCTTTTTACAGGGCTGTAGCTCACTTCTATTACTACAGGGAAGTGCTTGAGGGAATGACAGATTCAGGAGATGAAAGCAGCACCTTCTATAGGGCTATACCATGCGTTCTCCCTCCCCAGCAGACTCTTCTATCAGAAGAATGCTGGGGTCAAGTCCTGGACAGGTAATAGATATATTGCTGTAACTATGAGGTGATGCCATTCTTAGTCACCAAGTCATAGAGTGCATTATTGGTCCTTTCCTGATAGAAATACAGGAATTATATGTTGAGATGAAGGATTTAGCAGGCCAAAAATTGATGGCATATTCCATCCTCATCTGGCAGGCACAAGGGAGTGTCTGTTTTATGTTTCAGGGGAAATCAACAGGGATAAGTTAAAGCTAACTGGGGAAGATCTATTAACCAGATTAGAAGCTAGCATAGACCACGTGGCTTGCTATCAATTGGTGGGGCTAACATTAGCCATAGCTGTCGCTGGCCACCGAGGATTGTAAATCCATGAATGTGCTAACCATTTATTTATGCTCCTGGAACATCCAACCGGGATTGACGCGGGCCTGCGTTAACCCCAAACCTCCAAGCAAAACCCTTTATTTGGAGGTGACCCAGCTAGAAGGTCAAGGAGTTGGACTATGAAGCCAATCTGGAGCTCACCTAGACGTCCAAACATCGTCCTCAAAGGTATCGCCTTATGCTGGAAGATGTATACACCCACAACACACGGCCTCGGGGATCCAGAAGGAAACAGAAACCCACTGGTAACTAAGGAAGTCTGGTTCTTACTAAATTAAGGCAAGAAGAAGGTTGGTTCACATGGCAGTGACTTTGTCGTAAGGAAGGGTACAGCCTTAAGGGATGCTTGCAGGGAACTAAACCATCCACCAGACTGGGAGTAGAATATTGGCATTAGGGGCTGTGTGTGCCAGCCACATGATCGTGACCTTTACATAATCAAATTACTGAGCGCTAACACGCGTCACTCAATAATTTATGGATCATTCTGACAATGAAGCAACCAACAGAGGCCACCATGGTACTAAAAGGTGGAACATACATTCACCATTAACACGGTCAATATGTTAGTAACTTTACCAATAGATAAAGCCGCAGCCCTACAGGAGGATTGCAGCAAGCTTCTTAACACCAACAGACCCTCCATTAGACGGGTAGCCCGGATAAATGGGGAAGATTGTGGCTACATTCCCGGCCACACAATTTGGGCCATTACATTATCAAAATTTGCAAAGAGCAAAAATTAGAGCACTCAAATTTAACAAGGGTCATTTTGATAGGCCTAAGATGCTACCTACAGAAGCTATAATTGAACTACAGTGGTGGGAACATAACATTAGGTATTGCTCCAACCCCATCATCATTGACAACCCGTCTATGGTATTACAAACAGATGCCAGCGCCATTGGTTGGGGAGCCACTAATTCTGTTTCTAGTTGTGGAGGGAGGTGAAAGACAGTGGAGGTGGCATATATTAATTATATGGGTGGAAATATATCGACATCTTGTGATCAATTGGCAAATTTAATTTGGCAATGGTGTATCCAAAGAAACATTTGGATATCGGCAACATACCTACCAGGGAAGCTAAATTCAGTGGCAGACACCAGGTCACGCAAATTTAACGAAAACACGGAATGGATGTTAAACCATCCACCAGCCCGGCGTGAGGGCCTGAACATCGGGCCACCCGGGGCGGCGACTGCGGGTGCTAGGAAGGCCTCGACCACGAGTGAACATCTGGGAAGAACGGAGGGGAGGCTGGCTGGACTATGGTGCCTTCCTCACCTTGGTGCCACGGTGTTATGTTGTGTCGTGGACTTTCAGTGTTTGTGCTTTTTTTTTAAATTCTATTTTATTTTTAATATGTTTTATTATTTATTATTATTATTATTATTTATTTATTTTTATTTTTATGATACTGCCTGTAAGGGAAATTCATTTCGTTGTCTCTAACTGAGACAATGACAATAAATTTGAATACAATACAATACAATACAATAAAAAAGTATTTGCTGAAATTACAGCAAAATATGGTACGCCAGATATTGATCTTTTTTGCATCCAGGTTGAATCACCAACTACCAAGGTATGTGTCCTGGGAACCAGACCCTGGGGCAGAAGCTACAGATGCTTTCTCACTGCATTGGGGGAAATGGTGTTTTTATGCATTTCCTCCGTTCTGCCTCATCAATCGGGTACTAAGGAAAATTCAACAAGATTCGGCATCTGGGATTCTCATAGGACCCGATTGGCCGACTCAACCGTGGTTTCGGTTATACAGGGGATGGTGTTAGAACCATGTTCCCTTATTGGACATAGCCAAAATTTACTAATTCATCCAGTGACTGAGGGCAGTCACCCATGCCATAAGAATATGGATTTGTTGATTTGTAGAGTCTGAAAGACCCACTACACGGCATGGGGCTGTCAGACAGGACTATGAATCCCATCACATCAGCACAAAGACTGTCAACACAAAAGCAGTACCTCGGACATATCAAGAAATGGGGCAAATACTGCTTTGACAACAACCTAGACCAAAGATCCAAGAACATTCCGGCCGTATTGGAATTTCTAACAAGCCTCCATTGTGATAAATGATTGGGCTACAGTGCCATTAATAGTGCCAGAAGTGCACTCTCCAATTACCTATCGCAAGGAACGGAGCGGCACACGGTGGGAACGCACCCCCTGGTAACAAAACTTATGAGGGGCATATTTAATGCAAAACCCCCAAAAACCAGGTACTACAGAATCTGGGATGTGGGTGTCGGTTTGACCATGCTGAGAAGTTGGTCGCCCATAACATCATTATCACTTCGGAAACTGACCATGAAGATGGTTATGCTCATGGTGTTAGTTACCGCACAACGAGTCCAGTCATTAAACAAACTGAGGCTGGACTGCTTGATGATCTCACTCGAGAAACTGGTATTTGTCATACATGATTGAATAAAACAAAACAGACCAGGTTCATCGGGGCAAGTGATCGAATTTATGGCATATCCAAATAAATGACGAAAGCCTGTGTATAGCCAAACATATCCTATTATACATGGAAAATACCAAGATCATTCGAGGTCAGGAAATGGCTCTGTTAATTTCTTACAAGAAACCGCACAAAAGGGTCACGACCCAAACTATCTCAAGGTGGCTGAAATATGTCCTAAAGATGGCAGGAATAGACACTAATGTTTTAAATCTCATTCCACCAAGGCTGCAGCGACGTCCGCAGCAAAAATTCTGGAGGTGCCCACAGACCAAATCCTCATAATGGCAGGATGGTCATCAGAAAAGACTTTCCAAAGGTTTATAACAAACCAGTTTTGGATCCATCATCATTTTCTGAAAGCATGTTACGTTCAATAATATAATTTGCCCGAAAGGTTACAGGGCTATGATTTCAACTTAATAAATTTATTTTTCGTTATATCACACAAGTTTTTGTATGGGTGTGTTCAAAAATTGCTAACGACACCTTCTCCCAATACCCAAGGCAGTTGTGAAGCATGGACTCGTTCCACGGCATGAGGTCACAGAGCTTTGAAATCTTCACGTAGTCACTCACGTGACTCCGAAGTAAAATAGTAAGATTAATCGAGAACTTACCAGTTTGAAGTTTGATCTGTATTTTATGAGGAGTTACGATGAGGGATTACGTGCCCTCCGCTCCCACCCTCCTATGATCATATCAAAAACTGGTATCTCTTTGATAATCTTACTATGTTAGGTCATTATAGGTTTCTGTGACCTCACACCGCTGCTTTGAAGAATGACACGCATGCGTTGGAAGCGGGGTTCTTCACGTAATCCCTCATCGTAACTCCTCATAAAATACAGATCAAACTTCAAACTGGTAAGTTCTCGTTTAATCTTACTATTTTGGTGCTATTTTGAAAGACTCCAATTACAATGTAGAAAGTTAAGGGCTTTAATAGGCTACGATAACAATTACCGTTTAAATGGTGTCAGAGATTGGCGACGTTTTGCGTGTTGCTGTTATATTTATTGATGTACTAATTGTATTTATGTTCGCTTCATGTGAACTAGGAATTTCATTGCACCCTGGTGTATATGACAACGAACTACTCCGAATCTGAAGTTACTAAAACATAAAAGTCCGAGTTACCGTGGTTACACAGGCGGAAGGGGAAGTAAATAGTAATTGAGACACAATGGCAAACTAGTTTTACAGGGAGTACCACTTTATAGTTTAGATTTACAGCGAGGAAATTGGCCCTTCGGCCCACCGAGTCTGTGCCCGCCAGCGATCCCTGAACACCAGCACTATCCAACACACACCATGGACAATTTACCATTTTACCAAAGACAATTCTATTCTGTCACTTAAGAACTTATGAACCCTGAATCATCACTCTAGTTTTATAAAATTGAAGCCAAGATGAATGGTGGATTTGCATGCATTATAATTAGAGGTAGGCGTAGGCCATTCGGCCCATCGAGTGACTTCTGGCATACGTGGCTGATCTGATTGTAATGTAGACTCTGCAGTCCAGTCTACCATTAGTTTAGTTTAGAGATACAGCGCGGGAATAGGCCATTCAGCCCACCGAGTCCACGCCGACCAGCGATCCCCGCACACTAACACTATCCTACACACACTAGGGACAATTTACATTTACACCAAGCCAATTAACCTACAAACCTGTACGTCTTTGGAGGGTGGGAGGAAACCGGAGATCTCAGAGAAAACCCACGTGGTCGTGGGGAGATGAACAAACTCCACACAGACAGCACCCGGAGCCAGGATTGAACCCGGGTCTCTGGCGCTGCAAGTCAGCAACTCTACCACTGCTCCATTGTGGCACCCCTGTTGTAGCTTACAATATTGTATTCACACCATCATCTATAATGTATTGTAATTATATGCATAATGTTTTTAATTAAAAGTCACTAAAATGTGCAGTTAATCGATAAAGAGGAACTGTTCATGGGAGATGGAGCTAATGCCAGAAAGTGAATCTCGGGCTAAAGATCAGCCTTTGGAAAAGGAAAGCAGTGTTGCAGCCAGTGGAGATGCTGCCTCACAGCTCCAGCGAAGCATGCTCAGTACAATAGTGGCATGCGAGAAGCTTTTGCGTAGACATATGGACCGAAGGGTCTATTCCAGCACTGCATTGTTCTATGCAGGAAGGATCTGCAGATGCTGGTTTAAACCGAAGATAGACACAAAAAGCTGGAATAACTCAGCGGGTCAAATAGCATCTCTGGAGTTCGGGTTGAAACATCACCTATTCCTTTTCTCCAGAGATGCTGTCTGACCCGCTGAGCTACTGCAGCTTTTTGTGTCTATCTTCTCTTTTGGTCCATGTTCTATATTCTAATTCTGACCTCTGCAGTTTGTGTACTGTGTGCAACTTCTTCCTGGAACATCGCAGGAATGGGCCTATTGGCTCACAATGTCCGTGCCGACCATGATGCCAAGTTAAATTAATCTCCTCTGGCAAATCTCCATGACCCTTCATTCCTTGCATATCCAAATGCCTATCTGAAAGCCCCTTGAATGCCACTATCACATCTGCCTCCACCAACATCATCCCTGGCAGCGGGTTCCAGACACTTTCTTTCCTCCGTGCAAAAAGATAACTTGCCCTGCTCATCTCCTTTGCTGAAGTAACTTTGTCCCTCTCACCTTAAAACTAGGCCATAAGGTCCTTGACATTTTCCTGAGGAAAATAAAATAGTAAGGAAGGAACTGCAGATGCTGGTTTAAACCAAAGATGGACACAAAATGCTTGGGTAACTCAGTGGGACAGCCAGCATCTCTGGATAGATGGAATGGGTGATGTTTTGGGTTGAGACTTCTCTAACTTCAAGTAACCCTTGCTTTCCATCGGTACACAAAAATGCTGGAGAAACTCAGCGGGTGCAGCAGCATCTATGGAGCGAAGGAAATGGGCAACGTTTCGGGCCGAAACGTTGCCTATTTCCTTCGCTCCATAGATGCTGCTGCACCCGCTGAGTTTCTCCTTGCTTTCCCTCTCTCTCCATCCCTCCCCCCTTTTCCAGTTCTCCGACCAGTCTGACTGTCCTTGTTTACATTTTACCTCTGTTTGCTTTGTTGTTACCTTCTCCTGGCTAACAATGATCTAATCTACATTTTCCTTGTCCATTGTCCCCTTTGTCTCGTTTTCACACCTTCCACTTCCTTATCTCTGACCCGAAACGTCGCCCATTCCTTCTCTCCAGAGATGCTGCCTGTCCCGCTGAGTTACTCCGGCATTTTGTGTCTTTCAGAGAAAAAAGGTTTTGCGGCTCCCATAATTTTAAGGTTTTAAGGTTATCGTGGGCGTTAGAAGAGCTAAACTTAGCAATTATAGGGTTATTGACCTAAAACACTAAACCTGTTCCTCATCCATAAATGCTTCCTGTTCTGAATCGCGCTCAGCATTTTTGTTTTTATATCAAAAAGCTCCCGTCTCCGATTAGAAGCGAATGCCGGTAAGATTACATTCTCATTAAGCTTTAGCTAGGCTGAGGAGAGAGGAGTGTAAGGAGCTTAGAGTTTTAGTGCCTGCCTGTAGTTAAAGATCACAATCTGCTTAGAAATTCCTAATTAAACGAAGATAAAACAAATCAAAAGTGAATATACCTATTGTACTCGCATCAAAAATATCTATACATTGTGACGTACTACCGCACCACCATAAACCAACATTTAGCTTTGAATTCGACGTCATCCTTTAACCTATTACTCTATTTCTATGGTAGGGTCCTTCCCTCTCAATAAGTCAATACATCCCCTGACACAATACATACTTCTTTGGGCTTGATGTTTAAGAAGGAACTGCAGATGCTGGAAAATCGAAGGTAGAGAAAAAAGCTGGAGAAACTCAGCGGGTGAGGCAGCATCTATGGAGCGAAGGAAATAGGCAACGTTTCGGGCCGAAACCCTTCTTCAGGTCTTGATATCTGGTTTCCACAATCTGGTTGCATGCAAAACAGTTACCTGCGTCCGGCGGGCATGAACATTGAATTCTCCCAATTTTGCTAGCCCTTGCTGTCTCCTCCCCTTCCTTAACCCTCGAGCTGTCTCCTCCCATCCCCCCGCCCTCGAGCTCCTCCTTCTCCCTTTTTCCTTCCTTCTTCCCCCCCCCCCCCCGCCCCCTATCAGTCTGAAGAAGGGTTTTGGCCCGAAACGTCACCTATTTCCTTCGCTCCATAGATGCTGCTGCACCCGCTGAGTTTCTCCAGCATTTTTGTGTACCTTTGATTTTCCAGCATCTGCAGTTCCTTCTTGAACACTGCATGCAAAACAGTTCAGTTTAGTTTAGAGATACAGCCCTTCGGCCCACAGAGTCCGCGCTGACCAGCGATCCCCGCACACTTACACTATCCGACACACACTGGGGACTATTTACAATTATACCAAGCCAATTAACCTACAGAAATGGACGTCTTTGGAGTGTGGGAGGAAACCGGAGATCCCGGAGAAAACCCACGCAGGTCACAGGGAGAACGTACAAACTCCACAAAGACAAGCACCCGTAGTCAGGGTCGAACCCAGGTCCCTGGTGCTGTGAGGTATTCACTGTACCTCAGTACACGTGACAGGGTGGGAGATTGCAACCTTCACGTGGTCCACCCTGTTTCAACGAATCAACCTGGCGTGCACAAACAGAAGATCAAACAGAACAAAGGTACACAAAATTGCTGGGGAAACTCAGCGGGTGCAGCAGCATCTATGGAGCGAAGGAAATAGGCGACGTTTCGGGCCGAAACCCTTCTTCAGGCATCTATTTCCTTCGCTCCATAGATGCTGCTGCACCCGCTGAGTTTCCCCAGCAATTTTGTGTACCTTCGATATTCCAGCATCTGCAGTTCCCTTTTGATCAAACAGAACAAGTTGTCTTACAACTTTAGGCTGTGCACGCCATACGCAAGCAAGAAGTACACGTGACAACAACAACATACCTAAACTTAAAACCTATATTCTCACCAGTTTCCAGAGTTTCTCTCAAAGGTCAAATAGAGGGCAAGAATGATGGCAGCTGCGAAATTATTGTCCCACTGATATGAATCCCTATGCTTTCAACTCAAGCTTTGAGGCAGCAAGTGGGCAAATTAGTTCAAAGCACTAATCCACGAATAGTTCTGAATTAATATATCCAATTTGTTACAACATTAATCCTGAAATGCAAAGGCAAGTTTTCTTGGGGATTAAAATCTTGCCAGTTCAGTACCACGATACCAATAAGAACTTAATAGTAAGAACTAGAAAGAATTATAGCCCGAGGAAAAAATAATTTCCAGCACTTTAGTCAGTAATTCCATCCTGACCTACTTCTAGCAGGGAGATTTGTTTAGCATTACCACAATGTTCTCTGTTCTTTGTGTAAGTGCCACCTCACACACACACACATTCCCTTCACGATTCTGCAAATGCCCCTGGATCGCAGTGGAGCGATTGGTAAGAAATTAAGACTGATTTAGTTTTGAACTATGTTCAACTGATCTCTGAGCCTATTGTGCTTTGAAGTTTCGTTTAGTTCAGTTTGGAGATACAGCGCAGTAACATGCACTGAGTCCGCGCCGACCAGCGATCCCCGCATGTTAACACTTTCCTACGCTAGGGCCAATTTTTACATTTATACCAAGCCAATTAACCTACAAACCTGTATGTCTTCGGAGTGTGGGAGGAAAGTGAAGTTCTTGGAGAAACCCCACGCAGGACTAGTTGCATACTCTGGGGAATGCAAGCAAAGAATTCCACTCTTGCCTTGTCACACGTGACAATAAAGAATTCCATTCCAGGTCACGGGGAGAACGTACAAACTCCATACAGACAAGCACCCAAAGTCAGGATCGAACGCGGGTCTCTGCCGCTGCCTGTGCTGTAAGGCAGCAACTCTACAAGCTGCACCACCTGCCTTTCAGGAGAGGTGTGGAAAGGAGGTCCTCGTTTGCCCTCTTTAAGGGCCTGTCCCACTTTCACGACCTCTGCCGAGTTTGCCCTTGACTCATACTCGCAGCATGGTCGTCACGAGGTCGTCACGAGGTCGTAGGTACTAATCAAGAATCTGTCAATCTCTGCCTTAAAAATATCCATTGACATGGCCTCCACAGGCTTCTGTGGCAATGAATCCCACAGATTCACCACTTACTGATTAAAGAAATTCCTCATAGAAACATAGAAACATAGAAAATAGGTGCAGGAGTAGGCCATTCGAGTAGGCCTTCGAGCCTGCACCGCCATTCAATATGATCATGGCTGATCATCCAACCCAGTATCCTGTATCTGCCTTCTCTCCATACCCCCTGATCCCTTTAGCCACAAGGGCCACATCTAACTCCCTCTTAAATATAGCCAATTAACTGGCCTCAACTACCTTCTGTGGCAGAGAAATCCACAGATTCACCACTCTCTGTGTGAAAAATGTTTTCCTCATCTCGGTCCTAAAAGATTTCCCCCTTATCCTTAAACTGTGACCCCTTGCTCATCTTTCTCAAGGCATGTCCTTATATTCTGAGGCTGTGACCTCTGTCCCTAGACTGTCCCACTAGTGGACACATCCTCTCCACATCCACTCTATCCAGGCCTTTCACTATTCGGTACGTTTCAATGTGGTCAATTGCAGTTAAGATAGTTAAGGATTGATCTTAGATGCTAGACTTGCACAGGTCCTGAAAAAATTACCAATGAAATTATTATAGATTTTGGAATTATATTTTTGAAATATTTACAAAATTATTCAAGACAAGAATGGAACCTAATACTGAAATGATTATATTTGGCATAATGGAAGATGGGAATAAATTGAACACATCTCAAAATCTATTCCTTAACTATGGTTTAATAATAGCAAAAAAATTAATTCTTAAATTTTGGAAGGGTACATCAATACCAACGCTTAAAATGTGGATTGCAAGTATGTTGGACACCGCTCATCTTGAGGAAATGCGATTCCTCCTAATGGATAAATCAGACCAATTCATAACGAGTTGGTCTCCATTCGTCGTTTTTTTGGAATCATATGGTGCAACACAATTGTAAAAAATAACTGTTTCAGGACTGGACGAGGGT
Source organism: Amblyraja radiata (assembly GCF_010909765.2). Classification (NCBI taxonomy): domain Eukaryota; kingdom Metazoa; phylum Chordata; class Chondrichthyes; order Rajiformes; family Rajidae; genus Amblyraja; species Amblyraja radiata. Next base: position 6,895,315 of record NC_045974.1, read on the forward strand.
TGGTCAAGACTATAAATAATGATCTCCTTTTCTTTTTTTATTTTCTTTTCTTTTCTCTATTCTCTCTCTCAACTTTCTTCATTTACTCATTTTCTTTTTTCACACACTAGATATTTCACATCTTTCTATCCTTTACTATCTAACTTCTTTTTCTTATTCTAATCTTTTTTCAGTGTAATAAAAAAAAAAAAAAAAGAAGTTGTACATAAAATGTATTATGAAAATATATATTAGGCACTTTGGTGCCATATGACTGTACTTCTAATAAAATAAAATATTTAAAAAAAAAAAAAAAAATTATTATTTTCATTTCAACCCATATAGCTAGAGTTTTTCTTTTTATGTAGCTTGCTTATTTATGTATTGTATTTATTTACCTTTCTTGTACATCAGTGGAGCTGCACACTAAATCTCGTTGCACTGACGTGCAATGACAATAAAAGATATATTATTATATATTATTATTATTATTATTATTTTCTTTTTCTCTACTGCTACTATATTATATAAACCTAATAGATTTCTATATTAGGTAGACTAAAAATGCTGGAGAAACTCAGCGGGTGCAGCTGCAACGTCCCGAAACGTTGCCTATTTCCTTCGCTCCATAGATGCTGCTGCACCCGCTGAGTTTCTCCAGCATTTTTGTCTACCCTCGATTTTCCAGCATCTGCAGTTCCTTCTTAAAGTTTTCTGTATTAGTTATGTTATATATGATTAATAAATGTACTTACTTGGCCTCTTTTCTGGACATGTTTTAAACAGCAACTTTCAGTTCCCACTGCAATTTTTTTTAATGCAACCTTGTTTATGTTAAAATGTATTTTGTGAGTCCTGTTGCTTTTTATTGGTATGACTGTGTGGCAAATGAAATTCCTCTTATGCTGCAAAACATACTTGGCTCATAAAGTATGAGTATGATTATGGTTTCAATGATTCCATCTGCTCTAACGCCAGAACAAATGATTCCTACACAGGCCATCTCGGCCCTTCAAGTCCGTGCCGAACACTTTTTTTCCCCCCTCGTCCCATCTACCTGCACTCAGAACATAACCCTCCATTCCTTTCCCGTCCTTTCTACTGATACAAACCTGTGCCAGTAGGTTCTCCTAAGTTCATAAGTCATAGGAACAGAAATAGGCCATTCGGCCCATCGAGTCTGCTCCGTCATTCAATCATGGCTGATCTATCTCTCCCTCTCAGCCCTATTTTCCTGCCTTCTCCCCATAATCCCTGACACCTGCACTAGTCAAGAATCTGTCAATCTGCGTCTTAAAAATACCCATTGACTTGGCCTCCACATGCTGTCTGTGGCAAAGAATCCCTCAGATTCGCCACCCTCTAACTAAAGCAATTCCTTCTTCCTATTTAAAGGTGCACCCTTTTATTCAGAGGCTTTGACCTCTGGTCCTAGACTCACCCACCAGTGGAAACATCCTCTCCACATCCTCTCTATACAGGCCTTTCCTGCCAAGACATTAAATCACAGTGTGCAGTTTTACCAGTGCGAATTGATCCAGTATCAATTTTATGTTGAATACATCTTGTTGATAATTATTTCCAGGTGAGAACAGGCCTCTTGCAAAATTGGACTGGGCACTCTGGTCATGATACTGACTAGTGCATCTGATATTTTTGTGGCATCAGATCCAGGCTCAGTGAAGTCAATCGCAATGCAATGCATATCTCATCTTGTTATGACATAAATGTCATTGTTTAGTTTAGAGATACAGCGTGGAAACAGGCCCTTCAGCCCACCAAGTCCGCACCGACCAATGATCCCTGTCCAGTACCATTATCCTACACGCTGGGGACAATTTACTATGTAAAGAATCCTATTAACCTACAAACCTGTACGTGTTTGGATTGTGGGTGGAAACCAGAGCACCCAGAGAAAACCCACGCGGCCGCAGGGAGAACGTACAAACTCCGTACTGACAGCACCGGTAGTCAGAATCGAGCCTGGGTCTCTGGCGCTGTGAGGCAGCAACTCTACAGCTGTGCCACTGTGCTGCCCTGTTTAATTTAGAGTTGCAGCATGGAAACAAGCACTTCAACCCACCCAGTTTGTGCCAACCATCGATTACCAACTTCCGCCACGCACAATGTTGCGAATGAAAACAAAAACTCACAATGTAGATCCACAGATCTGAAGAAAAAAGTCTCCCAGCTGAAATGCTAGGTGTTTCTCTTCCAGTAGATACGAGCTGACATGCTGAGGATGTCCAACAGTCTCTGCTTTTAGTTTAGAACTCACAATACACTCACTGCTTTCGTCATATATGTGTGGTTGCTGTGCAGTCACTGGACACTTCACAAGACAGTGAACACTCAAGGAAAATTACTCATATGTATTCCAAAGTTCTCCATTTTGCTCAAATCATTGGGTGCTCGCTTGCACTGCGTGCAGCTGCGAATCTGCCCGGCAACAGCAACACCGAGGTCAGGATACTGAAGATAGACACAAAATGCTGGAGTAACTCAGTGGGTCAGGCAGCATCTCTGGAGAGAAGGAATAGGTAACATTTCCTTCTTCAGACATGCCAGGGTGCTAGTCATTGACTCCAGCAGACCAGCTTTCAACACCATATCATGGCAAAGATGGTATCATAGCATCTGGAACTTCATTAAAGTGAGTCAAGATCAACGACCAACCAAAAATAGCATCAATATTACTAATATTTGTATAAATGGCAGAATATATCCTAGAACATGGAATTCCATGCATCAGGACCACCGGATGATGCTCCAAAACAAGGACTCAGGCTGGGGTTCATCATCTCAACTTAAACAGCCCACTGTTTCCCTTGCTGGGGCCAATGGGCTCAGCACCTACACGCTCCACGTTTGTAGACTTCAGTATTAGCACATCCAATCACTTCAATGGTAGATGCATACATTTTTTAATATTTTTTATATTTCTTTAAGGTAATAGTTTTAGAGTCATAGAGGCATACAGGTATGTAAACAGGCCCTATGGCACAACTTGCCCAACCATGTTTCCGACCAACATGTCCCATCTACACTAATTAAGGTAAGGTAGGATAGGGAGGTAAGGTACCTTTACCTTAAAGAAATATGGAAATATAAAAAAAAGATTATGTATAAATTCATAAGTGATAGGAGCAGAATTATGCCATTCGGCTCATCAAGTCTACTCTGCCATTCAATCATGGCTGATCTATCCCTCCCTCTTCTCCTGCCTTCTCCCCATAACCCCCGACACCCATACTGATCAGGAATCTATCTGTTTCTGCCTTAAAATTTTCCATTGACTTGGCCCCCACCGTCTTCTGTGGCAATGAATTCCACAGATTCACCACCCTCCGACTAAAGAACTTCCTCATCTCCTTCCGAAAGGAACGTCCTTTAATTCTGAGGCCCTGGCCTCTGGTCCTAGACTCTCCCTAGTATCTGAGTTACTCCAGCTTATTGTGTCTACCATTGAAGTTATCGGTTGTTCTAATACTGAGCCAATAGACAATAGGTGCAGGAGTAGGCCATTCGGCCCTTCGAGCCAGCACCGCCATTCAATGTGATCATGGCTCATCATCCCCAATCAGTACCCCGTTCCTGCCTTCTCCCCATATCCCCTGACTCCGCTATTTTTAAGAGCCCTATCTAGCTCTCTCTTGAAAGCGTCCAGAGAACCTGCCTCCACCTGAGGCAGAGAATTCCATAGACTCACCACTCTCTGTGAGAAAAAGTGTTTCCTCGTCTCCGTTCTAAATGGCTTACTCCTTATTCTTAGACTGTGGCCCCTGGTTCTGGACTCCCCCAACATCGGGAACATCTTTCCTGCCTCTAGCGTGTCCAAGCCCTTAACAATCTTATATGTTTCAATGAGATGCCCTCTCATCCTTCTAAACTCCAGAGCTGTACAAATCTGGAGGGCAATATAAAAATCATATCACGCAATTCCCGAAGACATTCAGGAAACTCCATCTGCAACAGCTTCGTATTCACTGTAAAGATTCAAACATCTTAGTTCCACTATCTTAACGGAAGAGCTCCATCAAGAGAAAAACCAAGACTGTCATCATTGCATTTAGTCCAAATCAAGTCAATCAAAAACCATTACCTCTGTGTGGCCAGCAGCAGATTCTTGTGCATATCACGGAATCTTCATGGATATTTTGTCCAACTTCCAAGTGATAATCTAATCTGCACAAGTATCGGTTGAAACCAAGATCAACTTCCTAATTTTCTCTCTCCCAATGACACAACACGCTCAGGAAACTGCAAGTTATTGGTGTGAACATCAGCCACATTGGGCAAGGGTCCAGTTACATCTGTGCAGATACAACACCATTATGACTGTGTGTCAAGTTCCTTCTTCTGTCATTCTTGTTTTTGCAGCATAATAACTTCCCTTTCTTGAAATAGCCGTTTGCCACGATGTGTCATATTGAAAAGGAAGGAAGAGAGTGCAAAGTGCATCTGATTCCCTGACTGCACTGCGAGTGAATGTCATTCGTCACAGCCTATTCTCCATCAGGTCTCTTCTTGCTTAATAATCATTTTACTTCGGAGTCACGTGAGTGACTACGTGAAGAAGCCCGCCACGACGCATGCGTGTCATATCGCTTTCACGCTTGCGAAACGACAGGCGGGGTGGAGCGTTCCCCCGCAGCGGTAAGTTTGAAACCGCGACCTGCAGGTAAGTGATTTACTCTGCGGTAGTTTTTGTCCCCGCGCTGTTTTTACACGGGGGGGGGAAGCTGGACAAAATAGTGTCCACAAGTGCTGCGAGTAAAGCTGGCTGGGGAGGACCGAGAAGTTGCGGGAGCCAGCAGCAGCTGAAGGCACAAGCCCCATAAGGGATCAGCTGTGCCGACTTTTGGTCCCGCGCCGGCCAGAACACCACGGCCGGACGGGAGACTATTCAAATGGGGCCGTCGACTTTTTGACAAGTCGAAAACGGCAGGAGACGGGGTGGAACGACGTTCCCCCGTAGCGACAATTTAAACCTGGACCTGCAGGTAAGAGCTGCGGTCTTTTTGTGTTTTCCCATGCTGATTACAGGTGGAGAAACCAACGGGCTGCGACAAAGCTGGTGGGCTAGCAGCGGCCAGTGGCACTTGAATCACCTATAATGGGATCAGCTGTGCCCGATGTCACCTCCGCACCGACCAGATCCACTCCGCGGCAGGGCAGTAAGGACAAAGCTGGTGAGGGAGGACCGCGGAGCAGCGGGCAGCCAGCAGCAGCCAGCGGCACTCGGATCACCGATAGTGGGATCAGCTGTGCCCGATGTCGCCTCCGCACCAACCAGATCCACGCGGCCGGGTGGAAAGGCTAGACACAAAAACAAACAAGGTCGTGGACTCAGAGGAGTCCGACTTTGAACAACCGCGGGCGGCCAGCGACCGAGAGCGCTGGAGCCGGATGGAGCGGTGTGTGGAGCATTTGCTCCAACGTGACAGACTCCGGGAGATGGTGTCGGGTCACTGTGGGCCCTATGATAAACCCACAGCAGTACCTCTTGAAGGGCTGCACAGTGCTTCTACCTCATCAGAGGGGAGCACTGCGGGTCAGTTCTGGGCTGACCTGGAAGAGGGGTCCGCAGAAAGAAAGACAAGTGTGCAAGGGGTGCAGGAACAAGAGAACCTACTGGACTAATAAAATGGACTCCAACAAACACTACAGCCAAAGACAGCACCCCTACGCACCCACCAGCAGAACTGGTGAAAGCTCGAAGGCCCGGTACTCAAAACATGAGTCTTTTTTAGGCCATGGCCCAGGCCGGCCTTCTTGGAAGATGCGGGGACCTCCAACGCCAACCAAACCGAAAATCCAGACACCAGCGCAACAACAGCAGCGAAGAACCTACAAAAAGAAGTAAACCTGCCACTGGTAACTATGGAGGTAGGTGGGTCTGGTTCCCTACAAAATACAGGGAGCATGGAGGTTGGGGGGAGATTACACTCTTTTCTGAATGCATGGAGCATGTTAACAACCGATACTTACATCTTAAGCAGTATCCAGGGATATACAATAGAGTTTATACACAAGTACAGCCCTCCAGTTTAACATATACCGAACCGAATGTTCGTGCTTTCTGATAAAGAAAAATCAAAAGCGCAAGCTGAACTGGAGCGGCTTTACGTAAAAGGTGTAATTGAGAAAACTCAACACGAACCAATAGAATTCGTGTCCAATATATTTACCAAAAGCAAAAAAGATGGTGGTTGTCGCATCATCATAGATCTGACAAAATGGAAACCTTTGTTACTGCTAAACAATTAATTTCCAAAGGTTACTTCATGGCCAGCATCGATTTAAAAGATGCTTACTATTCAGTGCCTATACGAGGTGACTACAGATGTTACTTAAAATTCAACTGGATGGGACAACACTGGCAGTATAAAGCACTGCCAAATGGGTTATCATCAGCCCCAGGCTGTTCACAAAAATTTGAAACCAGCCCTAGCGTTTCTACGTAAATGTAAACACATGGTCATGGCATATTTAGATGACATACTCATTGTGGGCAAAACTTTGGAATTGGCCAAACAAACTGTAACAGCCACAAAACAGTTTTTTGAAAAACTGGGATTTATTATCCATCCAGTTAAATCTAAACTAACGCCTTCCACTACTATGGACTATTTGGGGGTTTCACCATTGACTCAGTTCACATGTCGGTGACTCTGCCTAAGGGAAAGGCTAGAGATTTAATAGAGGCTTGCAATAACCTCATTGACATCAGCAAACCATCCATCAGATTGGTAGCAAAAGTAATTGGCAAAATGGTGGCTGCATTTCCAGCCACACAATTTGGACCTCTACATTACCAAAACTTACAGAGAGCAAAAATACAAGCACTCTAAATTAATGCAGGTCACTTTGACAGACCTATGAAACTACCAATCAAGCTAAAATTGAATAAAATGGTGGATAGATAACATCTGGCTTTGTTCCAATCCAATCATTGTCAGTAACCCTTCCATGGTACTACAAACTGATGCCAGTGCACTTGGGTGGGGAGCCACCAATACCATCACCAGCTGTGGAGGTAGATGGACTGCTCAGGAGGCATCATTATTACTCACACTGGGCATAAACTACCTGGAAATGTTGGGTGCATTCCATGGCCTAAAGTCATATTGTACTGGGTCATATCACCAGCATGTTAGACTACAGATAGACAATACCACCGTGGTAGCATACATTAACCACATGAGTGGAAACAAATCGACATCATGTGACAATCTGGCTAATACAATTTGGCAATGGTGTATCCAGAGAGATATTTGGATATCAGCCACTTGCCTACCAGGAAGACTAAATTTAGTGGCAGACACCAGGTCACGCAAATTTAATGAAAACACCGAATGGATGTTGAATAAAAAAGTATTTGCTGATATTACAGCAAAATATGGAACACCAGATATCGATCTATTCGCATCCAGACTTAACCACCAGTTATCAAATTATGTTTCATGGGAACCAGACCCTGGGGCAGCGGCGACAGATGCATTTTCGCTGCATTGGGGGGAAATTGTTTATTTACGCATTCCCTCCTTTCTGCCTCATCAGTCGGGTATTAAGGAAAATACAACAAGACTCTGCGTCTGGTATTTTGGTAGTACCCGATTGGCCTACTCAACCATGGTTCCCAGTGGTATGAACCATGGTATTAGAACCATGTATCACCATCCCACATAGACCAGATTTATTGCTACATCCCGTAACAAGGGATAGCCACCCATGCCATAAACATTTGAACTTATTAATTTGTAGAGTTTTAAAAACACCTCTACTACAACTGGGACTGACGGACCGAACAGTGAACATGATCTCGGCGGCCCAAAGACCATCAACCAAAAAACAGTATCTGGTCTATATCAGGAAGTGGGCGATGCACTGCCATAAAAACAACATCACCTACAGAGACACGAACATCCCGTCTGTTCTGGAATATCTGGCAGGCCTCCACTATGATGAGGGGCTCAGTTACAGTGCCATCAACTGTGCCAGAAGTGTCCTATTGACTTACCTATGGCAGGGGACAGAGTGTTACTCTGTTGGGACTCACCCACTGGTAACAAAACTTATGAGGGGAATTTTTAATACTAATCCCCCAAGAACCAGGTACTCCCAAATGTGGGATGTAAGTATTGTCCTGAAGATGCTCAGGAATTGGTCTCCAGCAACAGCTCTGTCCCTACACAGACTGACATTAAAAACAGTCATGCTAATGGCATTGGTCACGGCACAGAGGGTACAGTCACTGCATAAACTAAGACTGGACAACATGACTTCCTCAACAGAAAATATTACGTTTCATATCTATGAGTTAGTAAGCAGAACAGACAGGGATCAGCAGGCCTCAATATACAATTTAGGTCATACCCAACAGATGACCGTCTGTGTATAGTAAGACATCTGTCGTTATACATGGAGAAAACGAAAATCCTAAGAGGCAATGAGAAGGCACTTTTTGGTCAGCCACTAGCAACCACACAAAAGAGTGACGGTCCAGACCATCTCAAGATGGCTGAAACAGGTGCTAACACAGGCTGGGGTGGATACTAATATTTTAAAATCTCATTCCACCAGGGCTGCAGCTACATCGGCAGCGATACAGTTGGATGTACCAATGGACCAAATCCTCAAGGCAGCAGGATGGTCTGGGGAAAAAACATTCCAATTATTTTACAATAAACCAGTAATGAAACCTGGAACGTTTGCAGAAACAATTTTAAGTTCTGTAAATTAATTTAAACCCATAAAAAGGGGGTTATAAATTTGTGTTAATAAATTTTATGATTTCAATGTCGAATTCATGTCCAAATTATGTTAACACAATTCCTCCTACAGTCATCAAGGCAGACGTGATGCATGGACACGTTTCCACGGCATGAAATCACAGAGCTTTAAAATCTTCACGTAGTCACTCACGTGACTCCGAAGTAAAATAGTAAGATTAAACGAGAACTTACCAGTTTGAAGTTTGATCTGTATTTTATGAGGAGTTACGATGAGGGATTACGTGCCCTCCGCTCCCACCCTTGATCATATACTCAAGTGGTATCTCTTCTCTAATCTTACTATGTTTAGTCATTACAGTTATCTGTGATTTCACACCGCTGCTTTGAAGAATGACACGCATGCGTCGTGGCGGGCTTCTTCACGTAATCCCTCATCGTAACTCCTCATAAAATACAGATCAAACTTCAAACTGGTAAGTTCTCGTTTAATCTTACTATTTATTCCCACACTCCTGGCACACCCAGTATTAAGAGTTTTAGAGTAAAGCTGCACGAAAGGACAAAAGGAACAGCAGATGCTAAAATCTTGAGTCATATCAAGGTGCTGGAGTAACTCAGCAGTCAAGCAGACCTTCGAACCATTTTTAATAAGATCTTATCTGCACAAAGTAATATACCGGTTATCCTGTATCTGTACACTGCAGACACCTTAGTTTGGTTTATTGTCATGTGTACCAAAGTACAGTGAAAAGCTTTGGTTGCCTCCTAACCAGACAGCGGAAAGACTATACATGATTATAATCGAGCCATCCACAGTGTACAGATATATGATAAGGGGAATAATGTTTAGTGCAAGATAAAGTCCGATTGAAGATAGTCTGAGGGTTCCCAATGAGGTAGATAGTAGCTCGGAACTGCTCTCTAGTTGTTGATAGGATGGTTCAGTTGGCTTGATGGTGATCATTGTACAGTCTTTCCTTTGACTGGATACCACGCAACAAAAGGTTTTCACTGCAGATTGGTACATGTGACAATAGTAAACTAAATGACACTATTGAAGGTTTATCATTGTCGTGTGTACATAGATACAGTGAAAAGCTTTCTTTTGCAAGCTATCTACAAAAGTTGTTACGTGGGCGGAGCACCTAGGGAAATTCCTTGTATGTGAATACTTGGCCAATAAACTTACTAACTTATAAAACAGATAATAATATCATTAATACAATCAAGCCAAGAGGTAATGGAGAGATAGATGTAGAGAGTGCATAATATAGTTCTCAGCTTACTAGCATCATATACAAGAGACAAGACAAGAGACAAGAGACATTTATTGTCACATGCACCAATTGGTACAGTGAAATTTGGGGTCACCATACAGCCATAGGAATAAAAAAGAACACAGAACATGATAGTCTTTAACACAAACATCCCCACACAGCGGAATCAAAGTTTCCCACTGTGAGGGAAGGCACCAAAGTTGTCATCCTCCTCTTTGATGTTCTTTGATGTTCACCCGTGGTCGGAGCCTCCCGAGCCCCCCGTAGTCACCGCTACGGCGGCCCGGTGTTCAGGCCCTCTCGCCGGGACGATGGAACTCCGACGTCGGAACGGAAGTACATTTTCAGCGGCTTGGACTTCCGAATCGGCCACTTCCTACCGGAGACCTCTGCTCCCGAAGTCTACAGGCTGAGCTGGGCGGAGTTTCACCCTGGCGGCCCTCGGCAAAGGGATCCCAGGATGTAACATCCGCGATGTTACAGTCAGCGCCGCCCGCGGCTGGGAGCTCCGCAATCCACAGCTCCGCGACGTTGAAGCAGCAGACTCAACACTCCGGAGCTTCAACACGGCGATCCAGGTAGGACATCGCCCGCTCCGTGATGATTCCAGTGCTGCGCAGCCGCTGCTGAAGCTCTGGTCGGTCTCCGGCAGGAAAGGCCGCGCCAACCCAGTTGGTAGGCCGCGAGGGAGGGGGGCGAAGATGCGACTCGGAGAATAGTCGCATCCTCGCCAGGAAGTGACTGAGAAACGGTTTCCCCCTTACCCTCCCCACCTCCCCCACATAAAAATACTAGGAAACTCCAACACATACTTTTTAAACAGTCTAAAAAAAAAAAAATGGGAAAAACAGACAGACTGTGGGCAGAGGCTGCCGTCATGCGGCGCCCCTAGTGGGCAACTGTTCCAGCAACAAAGTCCACAATGAGGTAGAGCTAGTTCAGCTCACTAGCTCATGGCAGGGCCGTTCATACACTCCACTGAGCTGCCTGAAGTCAATAACTATCCAGCATCTGCAGTTCCTCGTTTCTACTCAATAACTAGATCCTTTGTCTTGCTGACATTGAGGGACAGGTTGTGGACCTGACACCACGTTACTAAGTTCTCTATCTCCTTTACGTATTCAGTCTCATCATTGTTCATGATCTGGCCCACCACAGTGATGTCATGTATGCTGGGGGACAGGGCGGGGGCCCTTCTTCAGACGGATTGCATTCGGGGAGAGAAAGCTGGACAAGAGAGTTGAGGGTGGGGCAAAGCCGGGCAAGTGATAGGTGGATACAGATGAGGGGGGTAGACACAAAATGCTGGAGTAACTCAGCGGGACAGGCAGCACCTCTGGAGGGGAGGAATGGGTGACGTTTCGGGTCGAGAACCTTCTTCAGACTGATCTCAAGGGAGGAGGAGATAGATAATGAAGTGTAAGGTGTGCAAATAGGACAAAGGGGATGGAGATCAAGGAAAATGCAGAATAGATCAATGTGAGCTGGGAGAAGGTAACAACAAAGCAAACAGAGATAAAATGTGGTCGGAGACAGTAAGACTGGTCAGGATTTGATTTGCAGGATTTGATTGCAGATAGGTGGAATAAGTGACAAAGCGAGAGATGAAAAAGAAACAGAAAATGTTCCCAATGTTGGGCGAGTCCAAAACCAGGGACCACAGTCTTAGAATAAAGGGGAGGTCATTTAAGACTGAGGTGAGAAAAAACATTTTCACCCAGAGGGTTGTGAATTTATGGAATTCCCTGCCGCAGAGGACAGTGGAGGCCAAGTCACTGGATGGATTTAAGAGAGAGTTAGATAGAGCTCTAGGGGCTAGTGGAGTCAAGGGATATGGGGAGAAGGCAGGCACGGGGTATTGATAGGGGACGATCAGCCATGATCACAATGAATGGCGGTGCTGGCTCGAAGGGCCGAATAGCCTCCTCCTGCACCTATTTTCTATGAAGGGTGCCTCCTGCATCATGTTGTGGATGGGTCAAAATGATTCTGAGTACAGCAGGATTTTGGCCCTTACTGATCACGAACCTATCAATCTCCACTTTAAAAATATCCACTGACTTGGCCTCCACAGCCGTCTGTGGCAACGAATGCCACAGATTCACCACCCTCTGACTAAAGAAATCCCTCCTTATTTTCTCTCTAAAGGTACGTCCTATTATTCTGAGTCTATGATCTCTGGCCCTGACCTCTCTCATTCATGGACACATCACATCCACTCTATCCAGGCCTTTCACTATTCGGTAAGTTTCAATAAGGCCCCCCTCCTCATCCTTCTAAACTCCAGCGAGTACAGTCCCAGTGTCATTAAACGCTCAGGAGGAATCGTGGCTAGTCGTCAGCTAACATCCCCGGCCTGAGGGGGTGGGGAGGTGATGATCAGTCAACAAAGCGCACACAAATAGACATAAAAATCAATGTTGGCACAAGCTGTATGAACCCACATGGTCCACTTCAACTCCTTTGTTCAAATCTATTTACATGCAGCATGCTGCACTTCTGGTGAAGATATACCGGTGGTGTGATGAACTGTGGCAGCGTGTTGAAGAGAAAGGCTCCCTTGTTAGAGGTTAGTCTTACAAATCAGTTTAATGGTTTAGTTTGGGATTATTATTATCACGTGTACCAAGGTGGTTCAGTCTGAGGAAGGGTCCCAACACGAAATGTCACCTGTTCCTTTCCTCCAGAGATGCTGCCCAACCTGCTGAGTTACTCCAGCATCGGGTGCCTATCTCATCTTCACTCATCAGCGGCACTATAAAGCCTGCAGGACTGAATGCCAAATTTAACAATTTTCAGATAATCCTACCAGTCTCCTATCTCACATATACTGCATTCAGTATTTTTCCTCCTCCCTGCTCTTCTTGAATTTCATTCATTGTCTTCCATATACATGGTCGACGGACCCACCCCCCCCCCCCCCCACCCCCCCCCACCCCCCCCCACCCCCCCACCCCCACCACCCCCCCCCCATCCTCCCGTCTTTCTCTTCAACTTATTTGCGATTTTTTTCCAGTTCTGATGAAAGGTTAACACTGCTTGTGTCTGCACAGAGATTTTTAGTTTAGTTTAGAGATACAGTGCGGAAACAGGCCCTTCGGCCCACCGAGTCCACGTCGACCTTACACTAGCACTACCCTACACACGAGGGACAATTCACAATATTTACCACAGCCAATTGACCTACAAACCCGTACGTCTTTGGAGTGTGGGGGGAAACGTGAGCACCCGGAGAAAACCCACGCGGTCACGGGGAGAAGGTCCAAACTCTGTACAGACTGCAACCGTAATCAGGATTGAGCCCGGGTCTCTGGCGATGTGGGGCGACAACTCTACCGCTGCACCATGCTGAATGCCTCCAGCATTTTCCCTTTCCTCAGCTGTCATATATGCAATTCTGATGCTCGGATCACTCATAATGAGATGATGAGGGGAAGCAATGTCTCCAGACTTTAAGATACAAATCATAGCGAGATTGTCAACACATACCACATTTTGGATTCATATTGAAGGGGAACTACTTGCATCTCCACTTGTGCAGAAGTATATTGTTTCCAAATTCCATTATACCCACCACCTCACTGAAACATTCAACAGCATAGAGTCATAGTCGTACAGCACTGAAAAAGACCCTTCGGCCCAACTCTTCCATGCTGACCAAGATGCCCCATCTAAGCTAGAACCATATCCCACTAAATCTTGGAAATAACTCAGCGGATCAGGCAGCATCTCTGGAGAACATGGATAGGCGACGTTTTGAGGTCGGGATGGGTCAGCCTCTACAGTTCCTTGTTCCTCCCTCCAAACCTTTCCTACCCGTGTACCTGAGGTGTCTTTTAAATACTATTACAGTACCTGCCTCAATCATCTCTTCCGGCAGCTCGTGCCATACACCCACCACCCTCTCAGCATGAAGAATGTGTACTTGTGGCACATATTTTTCAGATACCCACTCTACGCACAAAGAAACACGAGAGAAGATTCTTTATTCTGATGGAAGAGAACCCATGCACGTGAATGCTACAAATCTGACGGAGGATATGCTGTGTTGAAAATGATCGCCAAGAAACAGTTTCCAGTTCAAAAATCAACCAAAGGTTCACTGAGCCGTGAACTTTGGCAGTGAACAAAAAAATAATCTAGGCCAATAAATGTGCATGTCCTGGTATCCACTGATTGAAGAAAAGTAATTGAGAAGCGTTGTCAGTGACAGCCCCTGGCTATACTAACCCAGGCAGCAATTCACATTGGCTGCACCCCAGCACTGTAACAATAATGCATTTGATCATCAGAGACAGGTTGTTTTAACGCCTCTCTCCGACAGAAGAGTCTCATCTCCTTGTTACTATATCAGCAGCGGAGTGTGGAAATCAGTGACCTGAATTAGATTCCCTTTTGGTTTCGCTCAGTATTACTTTGTTATAGGGTCACACTGTGTGGAAACAGGCCATTTGGCCCAACTTGCCCCCACACCGACCAACATGCCCCATCTACACTAGTCCCACCTGACTGCGTTTGGCCCATATCCCTCAAAACCTCCACCTATCCACGTACCTGTCTAAATGTTTCTTAAACGTTGCGATATAACCTGCCTCGACTACCTGCTCCGGCAGCTCGTTCCATACACCCACCACCCTTTGTGTGAAAAAAGTTACCCCTCAGTTTCCTATTAAATCTTTCCCCCCTCACCTTAAACCTATGTCCTCTGCTTCTCCATTCCCTTACTCTGGGCAAGAGACTGTGTGCATCTTTTGTTATAAGATTTTAAATTACATACACTCCATTTCAATTATTTTGGTCAAATCAAAGTAATCTAGATGTGTTGCTCCTTGCAATTGTTATTGTACAAAAATCACAGAAGACAATTTTTAAATATATCTCCTGTTCAAATCTCCTTGCAATTTTTTGTTCTTTAATTTATAGTTATGTTATCATTCATTCCATTGAATACTTTGCATTCTAGAAGGCAATTATTTTGTTTAGAGACATGGAGTCAATCAATTATGATGAGGGCAATAATATTAACACAAACTGGACAGCATCACATGAACATGTGCGATGTGAGCAATGTCATGTGACAAGGAACTGCAGATGCTGGTTTACACAAATGGACACAAAGTGCTTGAGTAACTGAGCGGATCAGTCTGCATCTCTGGAGAACATGGGTAGGTGACGTTTTGGGTTGGATCCCTCGGTTTGAAACAATATCCCAAAGGCAAACTTCGAAAGGAGTTTGATGTCACCAACTTAAGCCAAGCCATGGTTAGTGATCTCAAATGTACCTCAGTCGATATACCTGCATTGGTATGAGATGTACAGTAGGGGGACCGCTCTATTTCCCTAGGATTTACAATGTAAAGATACCACTTGGACCATGCGGGACAGGCAGCATCTCTGGAGAGAACGTCACCCATTCCTTCTCTCCAGAGATGCTGTCTGTCCCGCTGAGTTACTCCAGCTTTTTATGTCTATCTTCGGTTTAAACCAGCATCTGCAGTTCCTTCCTAACACTTGTACCAATATGGGATCTACAGTATAAATGTAGCACCTGCTTATCCACTTATTAGTAGCCTCTACAGTATTATAGCCTTGCATCTGTGGTGTAAAGGCACCACTTGCTCAACAGTGCAACAAACACAATTGTATTTGGCACGATGAGACTCGTGATTCACCACACGAAGAAACTTGAGATAGAAAGAATCTCTGTCAGTGCGGCCACCAGTACATTTATCTGTGCACTAAAATGCTCAACTACTAGACAGGTACATTAAAAATAATGAACTGAGCCGAGCTTCATGTTCAAGTTATATTGGTGATATGATCTTTATGCCTTTACATTAAAGTTGACGTATTGGAATTTCAGACCGATTTTATTGTAACTGTGCTCTTATGAATGGTTTATTAACCTGAAGATATTTGACCCAATGATTAACTCATTTTCAGAGTTAATTGAACAGGGATGTTGCATGTGTAAAGTCTGTTTTGATTGCAAGGTAAAGTGAAAAAAAGAGCTAAATTGTTTAAATATGGGGAAAAAAAACAAGTAGGTAAAATGAGAATTCACAAAATTTAACAACTTCAGAAAAAAACAAATAAATGCTTATACTAAAATGAAAACTGATCATGTGTAGGAAGGAACTGCAGATGCTGGTTTAAACTGAAGATAGACACAAACAGCTGGAGTGACTCAGCGGGTCAGGCAGCATCTCTGGAGAAAAGGGATAGGTGATAAAGGATCTCGACCCGAAACGTCACCTATTCCTTTTCTCCAGAGATGCTGTCTGTCCTGTTGAGATAATCCAGCTTTTTGTGTCTATCTTCGATGAAAACTGATCAGTTTTGCCAAAGAAATACAAGCATGCAGTTTTAGGAAAAACAGTGTGGAACGCATTGTCTTGCTGACATTACAGAATTAGAAGCACTCGTTTCCCTTCTGCGCTTTCAGAGTGTGACTCGTACAGGCATTACGTTGTCATGACAAGAATGATCTTTACGTACAAAGTGTTGGCTCTTGTTAGACCCAGCTGCCCAAACTAACAGTAAATGTACAAAATAAATACCCTCTAAATTGTGAGCTTTCTCAAATGTATCAACTTGCAACCCTAACCCATTCAGCTCCTCAAGGTCACTAATTTTGAATTCCTGATCGGCTTCTCAACAAACTACCAATTCTTAATAAGACACTAAGATCTGGATTAACTCAGCGGGTCAGGCAGCATCTCTCGAAAATAAGGATAGGTAGGTTTCGGATCGTGACCCTTCTTCATACTGAAGATGGGTCCTGACCTGAAACGTCGCATATCCATGTTCACCAGAGATGCTGCCTGAACTGCTGAGTTATTCCAGCACTTTGTGTCGTTTTTTGTAAACCAGAATCTGCAGTTCCTCATTTCTATCAATTCTTAATGTCTGAAGAAGGATCCCAGCCCGAAACATCGTCCACCCATGTCCTACAGAGATGTTGCCAGATACGCTGAGATTCTGTTTATTAGTTTAGTTTAGAGATGTAAGGTGAAAACAGGCCCTTCGGGCCGACCGAGTCCGCGCCGACCAGCGACCACATACACTAGCGCGATCCTACATACTCGGGCCAATTTACAAAAGCCAAATTAACCTGCAAACTTGTACGTCTTTGGAGTGTGGGAGGAAACTGGAGTACCTGGGGAAAACCCACGCGGTCACAGAGAGAACGTGCAAACTCTGTACAGACAGCACCCGTAGTCAGGATTGTAAGGCAGCAACTCTACCGCTGTGCCACCATGCCACCTCCGTTACTCCAGCACTTTGCTGAAGATTCCAACATCTGCAGTTCCCTGTGTCTAATTCTCAATGTCTGCATTTAAACAGCAAATGCTGGCAATCTGTTTAATCATGGGACACAGTTTAACCTTGTATTATCTGGATCAACACAAACAGGATAGATTCGGTGCAAGTATACAGAAACCTAAATCAGTCAAAAGTAAGCAGCAGAATGTGCAACTTTTGCTTTGCTGTTTTGTTATTAACTGTGCTGCAACATCAGCACAAATCCATTTCACATTTACTTTGTTTTTTAATAAAAGCAATAGGCCACTTCCCCAAATAATACATTTTGCTGCTTTCTTCATGCTTCCACTTTGGCAAGCAAAAGTGTCCTTGTAAACAAACCTGAAGAAACAGCTGAGAAATCAAATGGGCTGAGAGACCCAGCCTCAGTTGCATTCCTTGGAAATGTTAAAATGAATTATTGACTTGTTCAATTGATCTGTTATCGATGTCATTGAGCATCTAGGCCAAATGCCGTAACATGGTACAAGCCCAACACAAAGTGCTGGAGGAACTCAGTGGGTCACGAAGCATCAGCAAAGGGACTGGACAGATGGCATTTTGGGTCGGGACCCGAAAGGTCAACTGAAGAGTGGTGCAGCGGTAGAGTTGCTGCCTTACAGCGCCAGAGACCCGAGTCCGTGCTCTCTGTACGGAGTTTGCGCATTCTCCCTGTGAGCGTGTGGGTTTTCTCCGGGTGCTCAGGTTTCCTCCGACACTCCAAAGAACTACAGGTTTTGTAGGTAACTTGGCTTAGGGAAAATTGTAAATTGTCCCTAGTGTGTAGGATAGTGCTAGTGTACGGGATAGCTGGTCGGCGCAGACTCGATGGGCCGAAGGGTCTGTGTCCATGCTGTATGTCTAAAGGCTCCCTCCCACATCCCAAAGACATGCAGGTTTGTAGGTTAATTGGCTTCTGTAAATTGTCCCTCATGTGTAGGAAGTGGGATAACATAGAACTAGTGTGTGGGTGATCTATGGTTGGCATGGACTCGGTGGGCCTGTTTCCACGCTGTATCACTAAACTAAAAACAAAAACCAGCTTCATGTTGATTCATCAATTAGCGAACGTTTTGTTTAAATACTCCACACTCTGCCACAGTTTTATGACATAGTTGATAACGCATTATTGTTTTTGTGCACAATTCATTTTGGTACATCTTATCCTAAAAGAGTGACAAGGAAGGTAGCAAGCAATTGGAGCAAAAGGAAAAAAAGTGGAATTTTGGAATAACGGCAAGTGATAATTTAATACCAAGAACAAATACAAGGCTCAGTAACTATGTAGGAGAAATAGTCTCAATATGGAGTCTGACAAAAGTATTTACTTTGCATCTGATGTCATATCGGCGATGTCCATGCATTTTAAAACTTCGCAGCAAGAAACATAGAACAGTTCAGCACAGGGGTAGCCCCTTCAGCCCACAATGTCCATGCTGAACATGATGCCAAGTGAATCTAATCTTTTGTATCTGGACATGATCCATCTCCCTCCAGTCCCTGCACATCCGCGGATCTGAAGAAGGTTCTCGACCCGAAAAGCAACCTATTCCTTCGCTCCATAGAGCTGCCTCACCCACTGAGTTTCTCCAGCATTTTTATCTGCCTATAATAGAAGTCATTTAAGTAACTAAGAGTCTGGAGAAGGATCCCAACCTGGAACATCACCTATCCATGTTATTGAGAGATGCTGCTTGACCCGCTGAGTTATTCCAGCACTTTGTGGCTTCTTACATTTGAGTGACATTTGATGAAAGAATCTATTCCCGATGACAATACAGAGCCAATCACTTCTCAAGAGCATCATTAATGTGTTGGGTGAAGGTACAAGGGTGCAGGTTCTTTGGTTCTAGCAATAAGGGGTTTGGAGGTGTCAATGAGTAGAGTTTTGGAGGTTTTAGATATGAAGGGAATCAGTCAGCCAGTCATAAAGTGAATATGTAATGACTGCATATAAATATGAAAAGGTGTTTAAAATGTGTTTTCTTGAAAAGATTAAGACTGGTGTATTTATATGCAGTTCTGCGTACAAGACATTTGATCAGATCGTGGATGTTGTCATTAAATTTCACGCGTTCTGGTTGTGAAACAATAAAATAAGCAAAGCTCCTGCATCCTATAGGTAGAACTTACCGTCCATCTTGGGTTATCCAAACTCCAACTCAGGCTCTGTTTCAGTTTGTTAGTTTAGTTTAAGTACCTTAAATCCAAAAATGGAAATTGGACAGAAGATTTAGTTTGACTCCTGTGCACAGAGGGCATAGAAACATAGAAAATAGGTGCAGGAGGAGGCCATTCGGCCCTTCGAGCCAGCACCGCCATTCATTGTGATCATGGCTGATCGTCCCCAATCAATAACCCGTGCCTGCCTTCTCCCCATATCCCTTGATTCCACTAGCCCCCCAGAGCTCTATCTAACTCTCTCTTAAATCCATCCAGTGACTTGGCCAGGTCAATCAGATGTTGTTTCGTTTTATTATCATCACATGTACCGAGTTAGAGTGAAAAGCTTTGTTTTGCAGGCTATCCAAACAGATCAGATCTACCAGACATAGATATAACCAGTTCAATCTCAAGTACAATAGATAGAGCAAAGGTGAAGATACGAGTGCAGAATATCGTTCTCAGCATTTTTTAAATTTAGAGACACAGTGTGGAAACAGGCCCTTCGGCCCACTGAGTCCACGCTGACCAGCAATCACCCGTACACTTGTTCTATCCTTCACACTAGGGACAATTTACAGAAGCTAATTAACCTACAAACTTGCACGTCTTTGGAATGTGGGAGGAAACCGGAGTAACGTGAGTATCCCCGCGCATTGTAGCGCATCAATTCACTACACAAAGTGCAATGTTTTTCATGGGCTAAAGGTGATTGAGACATTATTCTAGCTTAAGGAAGGATGGTTCAAAAGCCTCGTCTTGTGGAGATTTGAGAGAGAATTAGTCATATAGCTTGGGCCCTTTGATCCAATTTGCACAAACCAAGCAAGATCCCTATCCACGCCAGTCCCACATTTGTCCCATATCCCTCTAAACCTTTTCTATCCATGTGCCTGTCTAAATGTATTTTATTATAGTACCTGCCTGTTTCATACACCCACCAACATCTGCCGCTCATGATTTTACCCCAGATTGAATGGCACAATTCTACATTTTTATAGCACAGCCCTGGAGTTAATTATCATTAAGTTATTGTAAAAATAGCACAAAGACAAATACATGATCCCAGTCTCCTTAAAAAACTACAAAACAATAAGCAATTATAAACAACCGTCAAAATCAATAGCGCGATCAGACCAACAGTTAACAGAGACCATTTGGAACAGCATTTTCCAAATTAAGTGATAAAGTTCAAGAAGGATATGTGGTTTTGGATTGTGTAATGCTAATGATACACGGACAACAGCACAAAAAAGGGCATTCTTAAATTTGTCATATATATAAAAAGAAATCTTCATACTATTAATGGCCAAGTGTTTTGTAACACAAACAGAAAGTGTTCAGTGCTGTACTTATTCACTCGACCTCCATGTTCTGGGATGAAGGAAGTATCAAAAATTTGTAGCAATACTGCACCACTTCCTCTCTGATAAATACAACGCACAAATGAAAGAACAAGTGCTTGTAGTGTCGTGAGGTATAGCCAATTATGGTCCCTATTGTCCTCATAACATAACACAACACAACACAGATAATTATCAACAAGACACCCCTCGCTCAAGCACCTTCAACGTGCACTACCTACCATCATGGGGAAAGCTCGGAGGAATAAGCATCAATACCCATGCAAGACCAAAGGTCTCTCTGAGTTAATCGCCGATGAGCAGATAAGATCCGTGCGTGTTGGTGAGAGGTGGAGAATGGCAGTAAGGACAGAACGAAGGCGGAGCATAGTGATTTACTCACAAGCATGTCCTCAGTTCAAGGAAGGAAGTAAGTAAGTAAGTTTATTGGCCAAGTATTCACATACAAGGAATTTGCCTTGGTACTCCGCGCACAAGTAACAACATGACATACAGTGACAGTTACGAATGACTCATAAAATACTAAACATTAATGATAATAAGACATTAATGATAAAACACCATTGAGCAAGCAAGTGAACCAACAAAATACCAGATCAAAGGGAGGCTACAGATTTTTGGCTGTTGAGTAGAGCAACTACTCGTGGATAAAAACTGTTTTTATGTCTGGCTGTGGCAGCTTTGACAATCCGGAGTCACCTTCCAGAGGTAAGTGATTCAAAGAGTTTGTGGCCAGGGTGAGAGGGGTCAGAGATGATCTTGCCCGCTCGCTTCCTGGCCCTTGCAGTGTACAGTTCATCAATGGAGGGAAGGTTGCAGCCAATAACCTTCTCTGCTGATCGGACGATTCGCTGCAGCCTCCAGATGTCGTGCTTGGTGGCTGAGCCAAACCAGACCATGATGGAGAAGGTGAGAACAGACTCTACGATGGCCGTGTAGAAATGGACCATCATTGCCTGTGGTAGATTGTGCTTCCTCAGCTGCCGCAGGAAGTACATCCTCTGTTGTGCCTTTTTGACTGTGGAGTCGATGGTGTGGATAATGTGGCCAAGATCAGATTGCAGCATTGTGGAAGATCACAAGAGATTTTCCAGAATGCTGCGTGGATTGGAAGGTATTAGCTAGAAGGAACGTTGGACAAACTTGGATTGTTTGCTCTGGAGCATCAGTGCTGAGGGGAGTCCTGATGGAAGTATAAGAGGCCGAAATAGGGCTGACAATCAGAAAGCGTCTCTGGAGAAAAGGAACAGGTGACGTTTCAGATCGGAACCCTCCTTCAGACATGCCATTACATGATGGTAGGCGAGTCTGAAGAGGAGTTTCAACTCTAGATGCCTGTCCCGATGAGTTGATCCAGCACTTTGTGTCTATCTTCAGTATAAACTGGCATCTGCAGTTCCTTCCTATCTAGACAGTCAGAAACTTTCCCCCAGGGTGAAAATGACAAAGACTAGAGGGCATAGCTTTAAGGTGTGGGGCAAAGTTTAAAGGAGATGTGCAGGACAAGTTTTTTTTTAAATATAGAGATTGGCGGGTGCCTAGAACGTGCTGCCAGTAATGGTGATGGGGACAGATACAAAAGTGACACTTACAGGCCTTTAAATAGGCACACGGATATGCAAGGAAAGGAGGAGAATGGATCACATGCAGGCAGAAGAGATGAGTTTAATTTGGCATCATGTTCGGTGCAGACATAATGGGCTGAAGGACATGTTCCTGTGGGCTTCTGTGTTCTATGTCCACAAGAGAGTCAACACAATGGGACAGTAGACATCTTCCCGGTGGGTCGTAAGGTCACTGACGTTTAGTTTAGAGACACAGCATGGAAACAGGCCCTTCGACCCACCGAGTCCACGCTATCAATCAGCCCCTCACGCTTGTCCTAAGTTATCCCACTCTTTTCAGGTCAGAGTCAGGTGTCTGTGCACAAGATCTGCTTGAGAACTAGGGCAAGGGTTTCTGCTCCACCTGCCAACAGACAGTGTTGTATACAACTACCTGATGAATCTAACATTTCCCACCTCCATTTAACCACTGATCAACCTTGGGACATATTCAGCCGCTGCTGCCAACACACATCAATATTACATTGCAGGCAGATTTTTGGTAAAGAAACCAAGACTTGGTAAATTCCTTCCGAACACGGCCGTTCCTTAACACCGTTCATAGTGATGTCCATGTCTCCCCATCCATCACAACTACTTTACAGAGGATTAACAACCTGCTGGTGAAGTTCATCCCTTTCCAATGGATGAACCCATGGATTTCACAACAGCTTGTTTCAGGGATTCAAGCTTCAACAGTTGCTGTTGAACAAAATCTGGATAACCAAACTAGTAACTGCAATGCGGCTTTTCATGAATGAAACGTCAAAAGGTGCTCAATATACTGTACAATGCACAATAAAGCTTGCAATAATGTACACGTTTCAGAGATAAAATACTAAAAAGCTAGGAATGGGACCATGTTGACAGGTCTGTTACCCAAGTCGCACCAGCTTCTCGTTTTCACCCAACAAACAGCTAACAATGGCCTGTTTCCTTTATCATCATTACTTTTTTGCTTATCTTTCATTCATTGTTCTTTATCTCTCTACATCACCGTCTATATCTCTCGTTCCCCTTATCCGTAACCAGCCTGAAGAAGGGTCTTGACCCAAAACATCACACATTCCTTCTCTCCAGAGATGCTCCCTATCACGCTGAGTTACTCCAGCTTTTTGTGTTCATCTTTGGTTTAAACCAGCATCTGCAGTTCCTTCCTATGCAATACAGGACCAGCAGATCAATGGAGCTTCTTTTGAATTAGAATTTATTTTATCCTTAATAATCTCTCTCTTTAAAATAAATACTGTTTCTAATTTAAATGAATATGAGTAGATGAAGCTAGTGCTTAGATTTTACATTTTCCTTAGAAGGTGAATTTAATCGTGACATCTGGGGTGTAGGTCATAATTATAATCGAACATTATAATTAATCAGAATCATACTTTATTAGCCAAGTATGTTTTGCAACATACAAAGAATTTGATTTGCCATTGCCATACCAATAAAAAGCAACAAAACACACAATATACATTTTAACATGAACATCCACCACAGTGACTCCTCCACATTCCTCACTGTGCTAGAATGCAAAAAAAGGTTCAATCTCTTCCCTTAACATGAATAATTCTACTGACTAAAATCACAGTAAAATTGAATTGGGGAATTGGGGAAGTCCAGAACAAGGGGTCACAGTTTAAGGATAAGGGGGAAATCTTTTAGGACCGAGATGAGAAAAACATTTTTCACACAGAGAGTGGTGAATCTGTGGAATTCTCTGCCACAGAAGGTAGTTGAGGCCAGTTCATTGGCTATATTTAAGAGGGAGTTAGATGTGGCTAAAGGGATCAGGGGGTATGGAGAGAAGGCAGGTACAGGATACTGAGTTGGATGATCAGCCATGATAATATTGAATGGCGGTGCAGGCTCGAAGGGCCGAATGGCCTACTCCTGCACCTATTTTCTATGTTTCTATGTTTCTATGAATACCTATCAACGTAAATGAGAAAAAATAGCAAATAAGAATCTGTTGATAATATGGGGAGAAGCCTTGTCTGGAATTATCAGGCATTATATTTCTGAGTCATTTACTAGCTTGGACACCATGCAACACTTTCACAAGACTCTGACTGTATAGCACGCAACAAAAGTGTTTCACTGTACCTCGGTACGTACGACAATAAACTAAACCAACGTTACTGTCCACAAGTTTTAACCACACACCACTTCATGTTTCTTGGTGGGTGACCGAATATCTGCATGCTCAGATGAAAGCAGAACATGATTCATATCTGGTATGGATCGAGTCCAGCAAATCACCAGAGTAAAAGGCTCGATGATACCAGGAACTGCATAGAACAGTACACAACAGCACAGGAAAAGGCCCTTCGGCCCACAATGTCTGTGCCGAACATGAAGCCATGACCAACTCTTATCTGCCTACCCTTTATCCATATCCCACCATTCCCTGCATATCATTTGCTCATCCTAAAGCCTCTTAAATGCCACTATCATATCTGCCTCCACCACCAACCCCAACAACATACTCCAGCCACCCACCACCCTCTGTGTAAAAAAAAAAACTTGCCCCGCACATCTCCTTTAAACTTTGTCCCTTCTGCCTCAAAGCTCTGCCTCTCGCCTTCGAAATTTCCACCTTGGGGGAGAAAGGTCCTGGCTGCCGACCCTATCTACGCTTCCCATAATTGTATACACTTCTTTGAAGAAGGAAATTGCTCACTCTGTGATCTAGCTTGAAATAGCTTCCACAGCCATAAGAAAGGTTCCAAGGACAGAAGTAGCATTCCATTAGCCTAAGAGCACATTGGATCTATAGGCTTGCAGCAAAAGCAATACGTTTTAAAATCTTCTAATGTACTGAAAAGCTGCAATTAAGGTTTAAATGTGTGTAATGAAGGAAATGTCTTCTTCTCAATGAGCCAGAAAGATAGTTTGAGTTGCAACCACTCAGTAGCTCATTATCTCATTTGATGCAAAGTCCTCTATTCATTATTCTTAACAGTTCAATCTGTAATCTCTCAATGGGGCTTCTAACTGTTTACAGAATGAATCGATAATAGCTACGGAATATGTAGGAAGGAACTGCAGATGCTAGTTTACACCGAAGGTAGACACACAAAGCTGGTCAGGCAGCATCTCTGGAGAAAAGGAATAGGTGACATTCCAGGCCGAGACCTTTCTTCAGTCTGCAGAAGGGTCTCGACCTGAAACGTCATCTAGCCCAGAGAAGCCGAGTTACTCCAACATTTTGTGTCTTTCCTTGGTCAACCAGCATCTGCAGTTCCTTGCCTCTACTACAGGAGAACCTCAGTAGGTTAGGCAGCACTTCTGGTAATGTTCGAGTCTGTTCACCTATTTGGTCTGAAGAAGGGTCATGACCTGAAACGTCACCTATCCATTCCCTTCATAGATCCTGCCTGGCCCAGAGTTACTCCAGTACTTTGTTTTTTTTTTTAAACTCAGGATTCCAACATCTGCAGTTCCTTATGTCTCCTTCTACAGAGGTTTGCTGGACTTCCACCAAAAAGAAGAACTGATGCAACTTATTTTCTGAACAGAAGAAAAGGAGAAGAATTACAATCGAGGAGGAAAGACACAACACAATCTCCTGGTGAGAAGAGATGGAAGGTTGGTCAACTGAAAAGGAGAAGTTCATTCAGTGATCTCTGATCGAAAAGAACTCAGTGACCTCTTCAATACATGGAAGCAAAATTACCTCCATTTAAAGGTGCCTTGTCCTCAGATGAAAAACAGTGTTAGCAAATCCTTGCTGGGAGCACATTGCAGAATGTACACATAATGTTCTGATAATGGCAATTAAAATTCAAAAGCCTCTCTTTCTCCAGGGAAAAAAAACAACAATATTTTTTAATTGAGATTGTGCCTTTCCTGCCAAAGATGAATATATTATCCAACTAAGGTAGACAAAAATGCTGGAGACCTTCGATTTTCGATTGTCTACCTTCGATTTTCCAGCATCTGCAGTTCCTTCTTAAACATATTATCAAACTAACCTGGTTCCAAAGCAAAAGAAACACCTTTTAAGCATCATTCATCAACAAAGATTAGTTAGTGCCACTGATTCATGCTGAATCTCTGAATATAATACTATCATGATGCACATTAAACCAGGAAGCGCACTGCATGATATAGGAGTTCCAATAAACTGCATTCGTTTGCACATTGTGCAGCAGATGGGCTAATAAGGGAACATCCAATGCATTTGGGAGGATAGGTTTACACATGGCTGCTACAAGGGAAATCCCAAAAGGCAAAATGGATTCGTTCAATGGCATTTGCTACCAAATTGATTTAATTATTGACCATGGGTAAGGCTTCCTGCACTATGTTTTTATTTAGTAAGCTTCCATACAAATGGGAATACTCCGCACTGCGCAGACTAGTTTTTACAATTAAATCATAATGCATTCAAATGATTAGAGCAAAAGCAATTGCTTTAAAAAAAATTAATGACTAAAAGGCAAAGAAACAACTAATTAATTCCGTTTTACATGGTCACAGGGAGAACATGCTAACTCCACACAGACAGCACACGAACCCGGGTCTCCATTATCATGAGGCAGCATCTGCACCTCGTATTTTATTCCTATGGCTGTATGGTGACCCCAAATTTCACTGTATCATTTGATGCATGTGACAATAAATGTCTCTTGTCTTGTCTTGTCTCTTGTGTAGGAAGGAACTGCAGTTGCCGTTTTAAACCAAAAATAGACACAAAATGCTGGAGTAACTCAGCGGGACAGGCAGCATCTCTGGAGAGCTGGAATGGGACGTTACGGATCAGGACTCTTCTTTAGACTCAAGACTTCTGAAGAAGGGTCTCAACCCGAAAAGTCATCAATTCCTTGCCTCCAGAGATGTTGCCTGTCCCGCTGAGTTATCCCAGCATTTTAGTGGCCATCTGCACCTCTGTGCCACCTTTGAAGAATGTTAATAAATATCTTGAAGGAGGAGAGATGTAGAAAGGAGTTTAGAAGTTATATGCTGGACAGTGTAGAGTAGGTGGACAGAAGGTAACGGAGAAGCTGGAGTAGGTGCTGAGTTCATAGTTAAAGAGGATGCAAGGTGGTAGAAGTCATTCAGTCCAGTCAAGGGAAATGGAGCAAGTTATAGTAGGAATAAAGAGTTGGAGTTATGGGCCTGTCCTACTTAGGCTATTTTTCAGGCGACTGCAGGCGACCAGTTTGTCGCCACATGTTCACCGGTGGTCCCCGGGAGTCGTCTCCTCAGTCGCGCAAAAAAGTTGTAGCATCTTTCTGGTCGCCGCTAAATTTTCAACATGTTGAAAATGTTTCGCCGACCGTGGGTTTGACGCCAATGAGCGTAGCTTGACTCCTCCTGACGTAGGTGCTGTCGTAGGTTGTCGCCAAGACGACATGGGTTGGCTGTGTTTTTTTCGGTGACCTGCACCGACTACGACAGTCGCCTAGAAAATCGGCAAGTGGGACAGGCCCTCGAGGAATAGAATCAATGAGGGACGGACGAAGGTTTCAGAAAAACAAAGCAACAAAAAAAAAAACGATTGATGGCATTATCTCTCTTCATTGTGCTACTCTGCAACCTTGAACTTACTTCACTGATTAATACAAATGTTGAAAACAAAAAACTCCACTATTTGTCAGCTGAGAAATGTGAAATACTGGGGTCACGATCCTTTCGCCTGCAGCTTACATCGTTCCCTTTCTACATGTTCTACCTGAGTGTCTGTAAAGACAGGTCACAGCAAACAAACAAAAAAAACCCGTGGCCTGAGGCTCATGGAGAACTCCGCTAGAAAACTACAAAGTGGCGAATGCACAAAATGGAAATTCATATCTGCCATTGTGGGAGCTGCAGTTCTGGGATAGAGTTTAAACATAACCTTCGGGCAGATGAAGCTTCACTGTGTTTAATTAGTACAGCAGCTAATCTAGATGGGCTTAATGCAAATTCGAACCGAAGAGCTGAAACAAAAAATCCCCCGTCTGTCAACGACTAACATGCCTTACCTTAATAAACCTGAACAGAAATTCAAGATATGTTCAGACGGACAATTTTCATGGAACAATTTAGCACAAATATCACATCCCTCAATATTATATTTCAGAAACTACCAATAAATTCAATTTCTCTGGTCATTTTCCAATTTTTCTTACTCCCTTTCCTCTCCTTCCATCCTGCATATAAAGCATCAAATACTCCTGGTGCAGTTGTTATTTCAGGACACGCTCCCATTACATAGAACAATGCCATCAATATCAAACCTTACCTGTAACACACACACCTACCCAATATATACATATACATATATATATACACACACGCATGTATACACACACGCATATAATAGAATCTGTATTCTAGATATATATAGATACACATACATACACATACATATGTACTGTATATAGATTTATAGGCACAAAATGCTGGAGTAACTCAGCGGGACAGACAACATATCTGGAGAGAAGGAACAGGTGACATTTCGGGTTGAGACTCTTCTTCAGACTGTTCCTTCTCTCCAGAGATGCTGCCTGTCCCGCTGAGTTACTCCAGCATTTTGTGTCTACCTTAGATTTAAAGCAGCATCTGCAGTTCTTTCCTACACATAGATATATATGTGTGCATGTATCTATATACATGTGTATATTCCAGAATATAGATGTGTGTGTGTGTGTGTTTGGGTGTGCGTGTGTGGTGTAAGTGTGCGGTGTGTGTGTGCGTGTGGTGTAAGTGTGTGCGTGTGCGCGCGTGTGTGCGTGCGCGTGTGTGTGTGTGGTGTAAGTGTGCGGTGTGTGTGTGCTGCGTGTGCATGTGTGGTGTGTAAGGTGTGTGAGCGTGTGTGGTGTGTGCGCGTGTGTGGTGTGTGTGTGTGTGCACGTGTGCGCGTGTGTATGTGTGTAGATGAATATACAGACATGTATATATGCACATATATTGTATGTAAACCTTATTCCACATTGATTCTTTTTGACAACCAAACTCCAATGTCAGACTTCCGAGGTTAGGACAACGTAAAAAAAAATCCCTTTGACAACAATGATCAGAAAACAAGGAGAGCTAACACCTCGTGCCTTCACCAACACCATTTCTGCACGAGTAGCAGATTGTAACACCAACCATCGCCACACCATTCAACCGTTAACAACAGACGTGGAAGTTAAAATGGATTTCAACACAGGATCAAAGTTATCGATCGGTGGCAGCAGAAGCCTCACTGATTCTGCCATTCAATACAAATGTGAACTCTTGTCATATTACCTGGCATAACCTTTAATCTATTGGTGAAGGGGCAGAGTGATTGTCTCAACACTACACACCCTCCATGCGTGCCTTCTCTGCCAGCACAACCCATTGACAACACATTGCAGACATTCCCGTTCAAGTTTCAACAGCTGGCTCGCGATGGCAAAGGTTTTTAAATCCCCTCCCCTTTAAATAAAAAAAAAAGGCAAGTCACACGACAATACCAACCTTCAACAAAAGTATGAAAAATGAATGGCGAATTGCACTGACCTGACGAGAGCAGAGCTCGCTGTCTTGCCTGCCAGCATTGCAGATTTGCAGCATCTCCTATACAATTGCTGCACTGAGCGAGCACTTCCAGCTAATTAGCAGGCTGCATCCTTGATGCTTCTCTTGCACACGACGCCCGGCTAGCCGGCTTCTCCCCGACCCTAACGCAGCAGGACAATTGCATTCCAATGGAGACTGAGCAGATGGCTGTTTCCAAGGCAACTACATCTATGAAAACTACTGGCTACAGGAGGGAGGATGTGACTGCTGTTAGCAGCAACACAATTGCTAGCATTGTACTACAATGAACAGAAAACACTGCAGTGCTGACTGAGCATGCTCAGCAGGTATCCCCACTCCTTGACCAGGTGGAGATTTTTTTTTGGGGGATCCACAACGAGGGGTCTCACAGCGAGACCCACCGCAGTCGGAAGAGGAGTGACATTCGTCCAACTGGAGTCAACCGGCCCGTTCCACCAACTGCAACAGTGTACTTTCAGCCGGCCGTGGCAACTGAATGATATCGCCTCGCTGATACTGTGGGGCAGCAGAAATTCCTTTGCCGTTTCTGATGAAAAGCCAACAACAGATCTGGGTGCAAAGACTAGGCTTGTATTTACTGGAGTTTAGAAGGATGAGGGGGCATCTTACAGAAACATATACAATTATAAAAGGACTGGACAAGCTAGATGCAGGAAAAATGTTCCCAATGTTGGGGCGAGTCCAGAACCAGGGGCCACAGTCTTAGAATAAAGGGGAGGTCATTTAAGACTGAGGTGTGAAAAAACTTTTTCACCCAGAGAGTTGTGAATTTATGGAATTCCCTGCCACAGAGGGCAGTGGAGGCCAAGTCACTGGATGGATTTAAGAGAGGGTTAGATAGAGCTCTAGGGGCTAGTGAAGTCAAGGGATATGGGGAGAAGGCAGGCACGGGTTATTGATAAGGGACGATCAGCCATGATCACAATGAATGGCGGTGCTGGCTCGAAGGGCCGAATGGCCTCCTCCTGCACCTATTTTCTATGTTTCTATCAGATCTCCACACTGGGGAGATCCAGCTGGTAGTGCTGCTGCTTCACAGTAGAGTCCCAGGTTCGATCCTGACTACGGGTGCTGTCTGCGTGGAGTTTGCACGTTCTCCCCGTGACCTGCGTGGGCTCCCCCCCCCCACCTCCGGTTTCCTCCCCCATCCCAAAGACGTGCGGGTTTGCAGGTTAATTGACATCTGCAAATTGTCACCAGTGAATGGGACAGTTTAGGTGATCGCTGGTCGGCATGGATTCGGCGGGCCGAAGGGCCTGTTTCCATGCTGTATCTTTAAACTAAACTACATGTGGGGGAAGAAAAAACCCAGTAAACATTGATCCCACTCAAGTAGAAGCGGGAGAAACTACAACGGTGATTATGAAAACCACAGGTGTATTAAACAGATACTGTTTGTCCTCACTTTACAAAGCAAAAATCCCCAAATAAGGGCAGAGGCGGGGAAAAAAAGATCTAAGAATATTGAAGAGACAAATAATTGATAGTAAATAAGTGGGAATGGTGTAATCAATAGGATCAGATGCAGCCAACTCATTTGGACCCATGGTCTGTCTGGCAGGTTCATAACGGAGATTAACATAGAAACATCATTAAGAAGAAAGAGAGAGCGTAGAAACATAGAAACATAGAAAATAGGTGCAGGAGGAGGCCATTCGGCCATTCGAACCAGCACCGCCATTCATTGGCTGATCGTCCCCCATCAATAACCCGTACCTACCTTCTCCCCATATCCCTTGATTCCACTAGCCCCTAGAGCTATATCTAACTCTCTCTTAAATCCATCCAGTGACTTGGCCTCCACTGCCCTCTGTGGCAGGGAATTCCACAAATTCACAACTCTCTGGGTGAAAACGTTTTTTCTCACCTCAGTCTTAAATGGCCTCCCCTTTATTCTAAGACTGTGGCCCCTGGTTCTGGACTCGCCCAACATTGGGAACATTGTTCCTGCATCTAGCTTGTCCAGTCCTTTTATGATTTTAAGAAGGAACTGCAGATGCTGGAAAATCGAAGGTAGACCAGGGTCTGAAGAAGGGCTTCGGCCCGAAACGTTGCCTATTTCCTTCGCTCCATAGATGCTGCTGCACCCGCTGAGTTTCTCCAGCACTTTTGTCTACCTTTTATAATTTTATATCCTGCAGGTAAATTGGAATCTCCAGAATTGGGAATGTTCTCTGCAAATTGCAAGCTGGAAAAGTTAATAAGCCAACTGTTCCAGTGGGAAGGTACAGAGCAAACAAGAAATTACAGGCACTCGACTGACACCAGTGAGAAGTGGAATGGCCAAATCTATTATTAATGTAATTGGGTGCTTAGACCATCATAATGTGATTGCACAGTCAACACGGCTTCATGACAGGAAAACTGTGCTCAGTAATTTATTTTTCAAGGTTTCGTCAGGAGCAGCATGGACTAGACGGCTGCAGATTTAGTGCATTTGTATAATTAAAAAAGCACTCTGGAAGATACCATGCGTCGGTTAGTTAGGACTTGCATGAATGGAACTGAGGTTGCAGACCAGATCCCACACCTGGCTACAAATCACTGCCAAGCCTGCGCCTAATTCAGAGTGCACGCCTGCCCTTGTTCCCAGCCTTACATCTATATTGATTACTCCAACTCCAACTCACCCTTGCTTTCCCTTCCTCTCCATCCCTCCCTCACCCTAGTTCTCTGACTAGTTTCATTGTCCTGATTCATTTTACTGCTTGCATGCCTCGTTGTCAAATCCCTCCAAACCTGTCCTGTCCATGAACCTAAAGAAGGGTTTCGGCCCGAAACGTCGCCTATTTCCTTCGCCCCATAGATGCTGCTGCACCCGCTGAGTTTCTCCAGCACTTTTGTCTACTGTCCATGTACCTGTCTGTTTCTTAAATGTAGGGATAGTGCCCTGCCTCAACTATAGAGTCTGGATAGAGTGGACGTGGAGAGGATGTTTCCAGGACTAGAGGGTCTGAGCTGTAGGGAAAGGTTGAGTAGGCTGGGACTATTCCCTGGAGTGCAGGAGGATGAGGGGTGATCTTATAGAGGTGCATAAAATCATGGGATGAATAGATCGGGTAGATGCACACAGTCTCTTGTCCAGAGTAGGGTAATCGACGACCAGAGGACATAGGTTTAAGGTGATGGGGAAAAGATTTAATAGGAATCTGAGGGATAATGTTTTCCACACAAAGGGTGGAGGGTGTATGGAACAAGCTGCCAGAGGAGGTAGTTGAAGCTGGGACTACCCAACGTTTAAGAAGCAGTTAGACAGGTACATGGATAGGACAGGTTTAGATGAATATGGACCAAAGATAAGGCAGGTGGGACTAGTGTAGCTGGGACATGTTGGCCGGTGTGGGCAGGTTGGGCCAAAGGGCCTGTTTCCACGCTGGATCACTGCATGACATTTCCGATGGAAATGTTTTTGAATGCACGCCTGCCCTTGTTCGTGGCCACGCATCTATATTGATTTCTCTAACTTTGAGTAACCTTTGCTTTCCCTCCCTCTGTATCCCTACCTCACCCTAGTTCTCCAGCTAGTTTCACTGATCTCCCGATTAATATTACTGCTTGTGCTTCATTGTCACCTTTCCCTCGGCCGTTAATGAACCATTTTACATTTCCTTGATCATCATCTGCATTCATCTGGCCTTTACACATCTGATATTCACTTTGTACCCTTCCATATTTCTCGTTTCCCTTCCCCGACTCTCAGTCAGAAGAAGGGACTCGACCAAAAAAGGTCACCCATTCCTTCTCTCCAGATGCTGCCTGCCTTTTAGAGTTATTTTTAGAGTTTAGAGTTTTAGTGATACAGCGTGGAAACAGGCCCTTCGGCCCACCGCTCCGTGCCGACCAGCGATCCCCGCGCATTAACACTATCCTACACCTGCTAGGGACAATTTTTACATTTACCAAGCCAATTTACCTACAAACCAGTACGTCTTTGGAGTGCGGGAGGAAACCGAAGATCTCGGAGAAAACCCACGCAGGTCACGTGGAGAAGATACAAACACCATACAGACACCACCCGTAGTCCCGCTGAGTTACTCCAGCATTTTGTACCTGTCCCCTCACTCTTAGTCTGGTGTAAGGGGCCGTAACAGCTAACAGAGCTCCAGGATGCCCTTGATGAGGTTATCGATGTCAGTCACCATGCACCCCAGAAAGGCACAAAATGCTGGAGTACCTCAGCGGGACAGGCAGCATCTCTGGAGAAAATGTTTTGGGTTGATTCTTAAGGGTCTCGTCCAGAAACGTCAAAAATTCCTTTTCTCCAGAGATGCTGCCTGACCAGCTGAGCTACTCCAGCACTATGTGTCTACCTTGGGAAGGAACTGTCCCTGAATCAGGAGGCAGACACAAAAATCTGGAGGAACTCAACAGGTCAAGCAGCATCTCTGGAGAAAAGGAATAGGTGAGTATTGTGTGCAGTTTTGGTCCCCTAATTTGAGGAAGAATATTCTTGCTATTGAGGGATTGCAGCGTAGGTTTACAAGGTTAATTCCCGGGATGGTGGGACTGTCATATGCTGAGAGAATGGAGCAGCTGGTCTTGTACACTCTGGAGTTTAGAAGGATGAGAGGGAATCTCATTGAAACATACAAGATTGTTAAGGGTTTGGACACGCTAGAGGCAGGAAACATGTTCCTGATGTTGGGGGAGTCCAGAACCAGGGGCCACAGTTTAAGAATAAGGAGTAAGCCATTTAGAACGGAGACGAGGAAACACTTTTTCTCACAGAGAGTGGTAAGTCTGTGGAATTCTCTGCCTCAGAGGGCAGTGGAGGCAGGTTATCTGGATGCTTTCAAGAGAGAGCTAGATAGGGCTCTTAAAAATAGCGGAGTCAGGGGATATAGGGAGAAGGCAGGAACGGGGTACTGATTGGGGATGATCAGCCATGATCACATTGAATGGCGGTGCTGGCTCAAAGGGCCAAATGGCCTACTCCTGCACCTATTGTCTATTGTGACGTTTCAGGTCGATGCGCTTTTTCAGACTGAGTCAGGGGAATCTGGAGGTATGTGGCTTCAAACGTCTGCACCTTTTGCCTGATGGGAGCGGGGAGAAGAGCGAGTGACTGGGGTGAAACTGGTCCTTGATGACGCTGGCTGCCTGGCCGATGCGGAGTGAAATATGATAAGCATTGGTTATACTAACTCGCACAATCTAAAGAGCAAATGAGACATGCAACTTCAACTTGGAGTGGGCAGTGCAGTGTCCTTTCTGGAGTCACGGTGGCACGATGGTCAGAACTGCGATGTCAAGTACAGTAAAGGAAGGGCGGGGAAATTGTTAGTGGGAGGAGGAGCTGGTAAATAAAAGATAGACACAAAATGCTGGATTAACTCAGCGCAAGAGCGGAACTCGCTATCAAAACATGGAGGGGACGGGGGACACAATTTTCTGGCGGCCACGCGCGCGTGCGCACAATCACACACACACGCGAGGCTTCGGAGGCTCAATCGAGCACTAGAAGCGCAGATTTTAAAATCGGGATCACAAAAACTTGGGGGGGATGTCCCCCACCTCTCAAAACATGGGGGGGACGTGTCCCCTCTTGCCCCCCCGGGTTTTCCTCCCCTGACTCAGCGGGACAGACAGCATCTCAGGAGAGAAGGAATGGATGACATTTCAGGTCGAGACCCCTCTTCAGATTCGACCCAAAACATCACCTCTCCAGAGATGCTGCCTGTCCCACTGAGTTACTCCAGCATTCTGTGTCTACCTTCGGTTTAAACCAGCATCTTTTCGGCAGATGATTTTCTTTCCTCTCAATTTATCGGGTGACCCGATTCTGAAATCAAATACTATTTCACAGTTCGAGAGATTCATCTTCCTCCCCGGACCACGGCTGTAGCTCTGCTGAACACAATTACGTGGATTGGGATGTTTCTGCCTCGTTTTTGATTGTGAATTCCTTCTCTGGTCGACCATCGGCTCAACCGCGGGCAGGGAAGTCACTGTGTCGAAATCCCTTCTTGAGAGTTAAGAGATTACACTTCAATTCTCCTTCCCATTCCCCCACAGACATTTCTGTCCTATGTCTCCTCTAGTGTCAGAGTGAGGCTAAACACAAATTGGAGGAACATCATCTCATATTCCGCTTGGGCAGTTTACAGCCCAGAGGTATGAATATTGATTTCTCTAACTTCAAGTAATCCCGGCATTCCCTCCCTCTCCATCCCTCCCCCACCCGAGTTGCACCAGCTTCTCGTTTCCACCCCACACACAGCTAACAATGGCCTGTTTCCTTTATCATTGTTACTTTTTTGCATCTCTTTCATTCATTGTTCTTTATCTCTCTACATCATCGTCTTTCTCTCTTTCGTCCCTTTCCCCTAACTTGTCTGAAGAAGGGTCTCGACCCGAAACGTCACCCATTCCTTCTCTCCAGGGATGCAGAGTGTCCCGCTGAGTATACAAACTTAAAGCACACGGCATTGGGGGTTCAGTATTGATGTGGATAGAGAACTGGCTGGCAAACAGGAAGCAAAGAGTAGGAGTAAACAAATCCTTTTCACAATGGCGGGCAGTGACTAGTGGGGTACCGCAAGGCTCAGTGCTGGGACCCCAGCTATTTACAATATATATTAATGATCTGGATGAGGGAATTGAAGGCAATATCTCCAAGTTTGCAGATGACACTAAGCTGGGGGGCAGTGTTAGCTGTGAGGAGGATGCTAGGAGACTGCAAGGTGACTTGGATAGGCTGGGTGAGTGGGCAAATGTTTGGCAGATGCAGTATAATGTGGATAAATGTGAGGTTATCCATTTTGGTGGCAAAAACAGGAAAGCAGACTATTATCTAAATGGTGGCCGACTAGGAAAAGGGGAGATGCAGCGAGACCTGGGTGTCATGGTACACCAGTCATTGAAAGTAGGCATGCAGGTGCAGCAGGCAGTGAAGAAAACGAATGGTATGTTAGCTTTCATAGCAAAAGGATTTGAGTATAGGAGCAGGGAGGTTCTACTGCAGTTGTACAGGGTCTTGGTGAGACCACACCTGGAGTATTGCGTACAGTTTTGGTCTCCAAATCTGAGGAAGGACATTATTGCCATAGAGGGAGTGCAGAGAAGGTTCACCAGACTGATTCCTGGGATGTCAGGACTGTCTTATGAAGAAAGACTGGATAGACTTGGTTTATACTCTCTAGAATTTAGGAGATTGAGAGGGGATCTTATAGAAACTTACAAAATTCTTAAGGGGTTGGACAGGCTAGATGCAGGAAGATTGTTCCCGATGTTGGGGAAGTCCAGGACAAGGGGTCACAGCTTAAGGATAAGGGGGAAATCCTTTAAAACCGAGATGAGAAGAACTTTTTTCACACAGAGAGTGGTGAATCTCTGGAACTCTCTGCCACAGCGGGTATTTGAGGCCAGTTCATTGGCTATATTTAAGAGGGAGTTAGATGTGGCCCTTGTGGCTAAGGGGATCAGAGGGTATGGAGAGAAGGCAGGTACGGGATACTGAGTTGGATGATCAGCCATGATCATATTGAATGGCGGTGCAGGCTCGAAGGGCCGAATGGCCTACTCCTGCACCTAATTTCTATGTTTCTATGTTTACTCCAGCATTTTGTGTCTATAAACCAGCATCTGCAGTTCCTTCCTACACATTTCAGCTGCAAAATAAAATCACATGAGGAATAATATTGAGAGGTAGGGAGAGGTGGGCAGGCAATGAAGCCTTCATGGCAGAAAAATAGCTAGTCAAGGAACATCCTACAGCAGGATTGTTGCTCCTCTCAAATAGTGTTCCTACATTACTCATAGCCTTGAGGGAGTAAAGTTTGATAAGAGCAAGTAAAATGGAAACTTTGTTGTGGTCTATTTCTTTGACAAAAGCAAAAAAGCCTTCTGAACAAAGTGTAGTCATGCCAATGTAACGATCCATAATTTTTGGACAAGATAAGGGTGACGCACTTTGTTGGGACGCACATTAAAAGCAAAAATGTATCTTTGGCTGTAATGAAGTTCGAGTATAAATAATTATTAATATAATAGCCGGTTCAAAGTTTGGAGGCGACTCTCATGTTACGAACTTTCAGTTCTCACAAATTCTTCCCTCCAGAATCCACAAAACACTACTCAAAAACTGGAGATGTGGAATAAACCAACTGAGTTTTTTTTTATAGAGAAAAGTAAATAAATAGGCAAAGATAGAAAAAGACACAATGTGTTGGAGTAACTCCGCGGGTCAGGCAGCATCCCTGGAGAACATGGATTGATGACGTCTCTGGTCATGACCCTCCTTCAAACAGATTGTTGGGGAGGGGAATGGGGGGGGGGAAGAAAGCTGGAACAGAGGAAGGGCCAGACCTGGAAAGTCACCTATCCATGTTCTCCAGAGATGCTCTCAGACCCGCTGAGTTACTCCAGCACCTTATGTCTTTTTTTAAATGTAAACTAGCATCTGCAGTTCCTTGTTTCTAAGTAGATAAGCACATTTGCTGAGCACTTATATTTTTTCCATTGGTAGTTCTTGACGAATGCACACAAGACATGGGTTTGCATCACGGAATATCAGGGCTGTTTTCTTGTGACACAGCTCCCTGAAACGAGGGAGTTACCTGTGCTGGGTCGAATGGTGTCTATGTTTACTTCATGTGATCAGCACAAAAACCGATAAACTTCAGCTGCTTTCCGGGAACTCGTGAGAAAAAAATCCTTCCTGGTTAGAATAAGAGAGTGGAAGGAACAGCTGGGTCCTGATATTTCTGTGGAGTGGAGTGGGTGTGAAAGGATTTGTAACAAAGTGGAGCAAGGACAGTGACAGGCCTGGATAGAGTGGATGTGGAGAGGATGTTTCCACTAGTGGGAGAGTCTTGGACCGGAGGGCACAGCCTCACAATTAAAGGACGTTCCTTTAGGATACTTTCAAGAGAGAGCTAGATAGGGCTCTTAAAGATAGCGGAGTCAGGAGATATGGGAAGAAGGCAGGAACGGGGTACTGATTGGGGATGATCAGCCATGATCACATTGAATGGCGGTGCTGGCTCGAAGGGCCGAGTGGCCTACTCCTGCACCTATTGTCTGTTATCTACTGAAAGAGACGAGGAGGAATTTCTTTAGTATGAGGGTGGTGAATCCTTAGTTTAGTTTAGTTTAGAGATACAGCGTGGAAACAGGCCCTTCGGCCCACCGGGTCCACACTGACCAGCGATTCCTGCACATTAACACTATCCTATATCCACTCGGGACAATTTTTACATTTACCAAGCCAATTAACCTACAAACCTGTATGTCTTTGGAGTGTGGGAGGAAACCGAAGATCTCGGAGAAAACCCACGCGGTCAAGGTGAGAACGTGCAAACTCCGTACAGACAGCACCCGTAGTCAGGATCGAACCCGGGTCTCCGGCGCTGCATTCACTGTAAGACAGCTACTCTACCGCTGCGCCAGCGTGGCCGCCCTGTGGAATTCATTGCCACAGAAGGCTGTGGAGGCCAAGTCAATGGATATTTGTTTAAAGCAGAGATAGATAGATTCTTGATTAGTATGGGGTTTAGGGTGAAGGCAGGAGAATGGGGTTGAGAGGGAAAGATAGATCAGCCATAACTGAAGGGTGGAGTATACTTGATTGTCCCGAATGGCTTAATTCTGCTCCTATCACATGAACCATGGAATGCCACACCATCATTGTTTCCTGCCAGGTGGGCAACTGGGCCCTTTGGCTTGGTCTTGGTAACTGTGGGGCACTTCTATTGAAACCACTTACTTTTTAAAGGCAGCTGCCTCCACTTTGCTCCTGTCCCCCCCCCCCCCCCCCCCCCCCTCGATCTCTGGGAAACTGTCCAGCAGTGGTTAAATTTAGATCTGCCTCTTTAAGTCTGGGCCCTGATTTGTATCTATTAATATAATGTTCCACCATCAAAGCTGGACACTTGCTCATCATGTTCCATGTCCACAATTAAATGGTAATGTGCGCAGTATATGAGGTTGGCATCGCCGTACATACTCCCAACAGTCCATTTAGGATGATAGACACAAAGTGCTGGAGTAACTCAGCGCACCAGGCAGCACCGATGGATATAAAGGGTGGGTGATGTTTCAGACTGAAAAATGGTCCATTTGGGATCTTTGAACACCTGCTATTTTGGGGAGTGACCCTTGTTTACTGTGGTTCCATTGCATGCAAGGGCCAAAAAAGCCGTGGCACAGGGGGTAGAGTTGCTGCCTCACAGCGCCAGAGATCCAGGTTTGATCCTGACTCCGTCTGTACGGAGTTTGTACAATCATCGTGTGACCATGTGGGTTTTCTCCGGGTGCTCTGGTTTTCTCTCACACTCCAAGGAAGTACAGTTTTTCAGGTTAATTGGCTTCGGCAAAAAAAAAGTAAATTGTACCTAGTGTGTAGGATGGTGCTGATGTACGGGGTGATTGGTGGTTGGCGCAGACTTGGAGCGCCGAAGGGCCTGTTTCCACACTGTATCTCGAAAGACTAAAATGTATCCTTAAAGGCGGCCTGGATGGTTACTGAACTAAAGATGATCCTGGTCTTGGATTAGCCATTGTAAACATTCCTGCACACCTTGCTTCCTTCATGTTCTCTGTAAGAGGTGGCTTCCAAGACCATGTGTGGTGCAGGGATTGGGTGAGACGCCTGTTGGCTGGTTATGTGATGGGGGCTGGTGGGCTGGGCTGGCTGAGTGGATCAGCAACTAATGCAAGATGGTGGAAATAGAGTCTTTGTTCAGGGTGCTTGGTGGTCAATTGCCACATGCGAGGTGTTAAGACAGTGAAATTATTTTTCTTACAAACAGTCCAGTAGAGTATTGCCATACCCCCGATCCTCGATGAGCAAGTGTACAGAAGTCCTCCACTGAGCCCGCATGCAAGTGGCACCATGTTTTGGTGCCGTTTTCAAAGACTGCGCTCTCGTTCGTACGAGCGGAACCTGTTCCAGGCAAGTCCCAGGCTGTTGTGGGCCTCAGGCCAGCTCCCTGCGTGGACTCCACACCCCTCTCCTCGCCCGCCCACCTTCGTTCACCGGCGGTGCCTCTCGCAGCCAACCACAAGGGCGCGGGTAGGCCACACCCTGGTTCCCATCGGCAGAAGATTGACGGGGTTGGTGCGGGACTCAGATGAGTCGGGGTTGGCGCGCCGTGCTAATCAAGGAGTCAAGCGACCGGCGGGGTCGAGGGATTGTGGAGTTCCACTGATCGCAGAGTTGAGGGGTGACCAAGTTTAGTTAGGCCAATTGTTAGACCAATTGCCAATTTGTGCAGAGAAGGGTCACATGTAGGCAGAAGACATTAGTTTAGCTTGACATCATGTTCATCTTGGACATTGTGGGCCAAATGGGCTGTTCCTGACTCTACTGGTCTATGTTCTATATAGTATTTTCAACCAAAGTCAAATTTCCCAAGGATTTTTATGTCACACAACACAACCACTTCAAAGCTCTCTCTTCAGACAGAAACACAAAAGGAATCTGCAAACACAGTAATTAATCCACCATAGGAAAGTCACAAAATGCTGGAGTAACTCAGCAGGTCAGGCAGCATCTCTGGAGAAGATGGAAAGGTGACATTTCCTGGAGTAACTCAGACACAAAATGCTGTCGTAATACAGAAATGAATCCACAATGATTCTTTACAAGTTAAAAACCAAACACTCACATCCATGCCGATTATCAAATACTGCAAAATTGGATCACATAAGGTTTAACAATCAAAGTACTTTCCTGACTATTGATACCCGAGAATTTCAGGATATAAACGAGGTACCTTCATTCAGCTGCATGGCCCCTGTAAACGTCCTCATCCATTGAGAGTGAAAGAGCAGCAGGTGAACTTGCAGCCGATGTTAAACACTTCATATAGAAGTGAGGATACGGGAAGAGATGATATGAGGTAGAGCAAGGCACCGGGATAGCATTACATCCAGGATAAGGAATGCTTGCACAAAGTACTACTGGATCACAAGCTGGGACCTTAAGCAAACTAGTGTACACCAGCCTCAAACAGGAACACTTGTGGAAGTAAAAGACAGGGCAGCTACAAACCACAATGACTAAAATTAAACCTGTGAATAACACTTGATTTTCTTCATCCAAACTGGCAGCACAGTATTCAGTGAAATACTACTAAAGCACTTTTCTCCAACTTTATAGCTTTAAGGCTAACAAACTTTCCCTAATCCCCTGCAATGTGACATTTAACCTTAGTAATATCCAAGCAGTTTAAATGATGTGTCTATTAGAGTGATTGGTGGATGTTTTAAAACAAAAACCTTATGAAATTTGCATTGAAAAATACTCTAATTTGCCATCAATTGGCATGACAATTATAGGCAACAAAGGAAGCAAATGTAACGTAGACTTAACTCGGAATTTATTTTAAAACAACAATTTGACGAAATGCATATCTGCATGGTAAACTTAAAATACTGTATATTAGTGTAGGAAAGAACTGCAGGTGCTGGTTTACACTGAAGATAGACACAAAATGCTGGAGTAACTCAGCAGGACAGGCAGCATTTCTGGATACTGCCTCTTGACCCGAAACGTCACCCATTCCTTCTCTCCAGAGATGCTGCCTGTGCCGCTGAGTTACTCCAGCGTTTTTGTGTCTATCTTTAATAGATAATAGATCTAATTTTTGTGGATCACCTGCAAGATTAGTTGGACAATGTGTAAAGAATTGCAGTTAAATAATATTGTTACGACCGAACAAAGTGTTAAATCATTGTACACGAATGAAGTCCCCTTGATTTCAGTGGGGAATTAGACAAATAGCAAACATCTCAATAACTGATTGGAATCCAAATGTCATCAAGGAACATTCCTTTCTCTGTAACCTTTTAGGCAAACTATGAAAATGAATGAAGATCAGAAAGCTGTCAGGTGCTGTCAAATTGGATTAATGGCATGTTAAGTCAAACTGGTAAAATGAAACGGCATCTTCCATGTACTAAATTTGACTAAAGAGATAACTGGAATCAAAAGCAGAGAGGGTAGACAAAAATGCTGGAGAAACTCAGCGGGTGAGGCAGCATCTATGGACCGAAGGAATACGCAACGTTGCGGGTCGAGACCCTTCAACGATCGACCGTTGCGGGTCGAAAAGCAGAGAGTCTTGGATAAGGAATTATCTGAACAATGAAAAGGGAGAAAAAACTTTTTTTTAAAAGAGAAAGTCAGATGCAAAAATATCATCCATTAGTGTGCAATAATATCTTCATTTTATTCAGTCTTTTTTCAAGTTCATTCTTTCACCGATAAGACCAGCACATCACATATCTTCACTTCTGACATGGTGGTGATGCACTACCTTCCTGATCTGCTGGAGATTTGTTCTTTGATGAAGTTTGTACAGGCTAGGTCAGGGGCTGGTGAAAAGTCACTCACTTCGGGGCAGGATCAGTGGTAGACCCCCCTCGGTCATGACTGACCATGGGTGATGCATCCTAGTTTGCAGGTGATGTGTGGTCGGATGCAAGCCAGGGCGATGTCATATGGAGGACAGGCTGTTGCCCATGCAGCACGTCCCCCCTCTCCACGTCGCTGATCGATCCAAAGGAACAGCA
Source organism: Amblyraja radiata (assembly GCF_010909765.2). Taxonomy (NCBI): domain Eukaryota; kingdom Metazoa; phylum Chordata; class Chondrichthyes; order Rajiformes; family Rajidae; genus Amblyraja; species Amblyraja radiata. Next base: position 6,938,781 of record NC_045974.1, read on the forward strand.
GGGCCGTTACAGTTTGGCACCAGCGCCGTCGCAGGAGCTGCCAGAGCGAGGTTGTAGACAACGACGAACTGCCTTAGGGGCTCCGACTCCGGAATTTCTTCTGGAGCCTTTTCCATGACTGGATATGGCCACAAGGCATTGGAGGTTTTAAATCAGAGTTTTCCCTCTCCTAGATGGACTGCCTACCCAGGCTGACGAGTCCCATCTGTGGAGTTTAGAAGGATGAGAGGATATCTCATTGAAACATATTAGATTGTTAAGGGCTTGGACACACTAGAGGCAGGAAACATGTTCCCGATGTTGGGGGAGTCCAGAACCAGGGGCCACATTTAAAGAATAAGGAGTAAGCCATTTAGAACAGAGACGAGGAAACACTTTTTCTCACAGAGAGTGGTGAGTCTGTGGAATTCTCTGCCTCAGAGGGCGGTGGAGGCAGGTTCTCTGGATGCTTTCAAGAGAGAGCTAGATAGGGCTCTTAAAAATAGCGGAGTCAGGGGATATGGGGAGAAGGCAGGAACGGGGTACTGATTGGGGATGATCAGCCATGATCACATTGAATGGCCTACTGGCTCAAAGGGCAGAATGGCCTACTCCTGCACCTATTGTCTATTGCCTGAGACTCATGGGGGCGGGAGCGTCTACCTTCCCATGCGGGTCTATAGCACCTGCCCACTGCCTTCTGGGGAGGGGGGGGGGCGGGATCAGGGACATGAAAAATAGCCCGGGAGTAATAATTTCTCCTGTGAAGGACAGCAGCGAACCAGATGGGTTTTTACGACAATCTGACAGTTTTATGGGCTATTTTATTGGTAGCATCCTTTGGCGTAAAATAAAAAGCTTGATTTAAATTTGCACTTACATTTCCTCTGGATTTTTAGCTTGGATCATGTTATTCTGCCAGTAATATGGGAACAGCACTTACAAACCAAACCGTAGTGCTGTGAGCCTCCAGTCAGTGATGTGTGTACAGTTCCCCCCAAAAACTCCACTCATTATTCTAGCTACCTGATAAATAACATACTTCCAGTTATTCATAAATACATAAGTTCCAGGAGCAGAATGAGGCCATTCGGCCCACCACGTCTACTCTGCCATTCAATCATGGCTGATCTATATTTCCCTCCCAACCCCATTCTCCTGCTTTTACCCCACAACCCCAGGCACCCCTACCAATAAGAAACGGTTTCTAAGGTTGGATCACAAAATGCTGGAGTAATGACCTTGTCCCACTTACGGGACTTTTTCGGCGACTGCCGGCACCCGTCATAGGTCGTTACAGGTCGCCGAAAATTTTCAACAAGTTGAAAGTCTAGCGGCGAGCAACACAACTGCAACTCTTTGGGCGACTACTCATGACCATTCAGGCTTCACCCCACGACATGTATAAGTCACCTACTGTTTTCCCCATCCCGGTATCCCTGCTCATGTTCTGCTGATCAGCCAGCACCGTTTCCATGACCTAGTTATGTCTTCAGTCAACAAGAGACCCTGCCCACTGGAATGCTCCTCCCAAGCCATTCCATCCTGAATTTCTTTGGTAATGTTCTGGATTTCAGCATCACTTGCATGGCCAGTTAATCCCAATGGCCAGTGTTTCCCCAATTGTCTTTGAAGAATACAGTACCCAGCATTTCCAGTATTGTGGGGTATTGAAGGAAACACGATACTTATCCAAACCAACATGTGCAAACAGAGACACAAAGCGCTCGAGTAATTCACAGACAGTTGTTATCAGGAACTGAACCATCCTACCTCAACCAGAGAGCAGTCCTAAACTACTATCTACCTCATTGGCGACCATCGGACTATCTTTGATTGGACTTTTATGGCTTTACCTTGCACAAAACGTTATTCATTTAAGATGTATCTGTACACTGTGAATGGCTCGATTGTAAACATATGTTGCATTTCCACTGGTTGGTTAGCGCGCAGCAATAGCTGTTCACTGCACCTCGGTACATGTGACAATAAGCTAAACTGAACAATAAAACTAACTCAGAGGGTCAGACAGCATCTTTGGAGAACGTGGATAGGTGATGATTCAGGTTCTTCAGGCTGATTGTGGGGGCAGGGGAGGTGGCAGGAAATATGGAAGGGTGGAGGATGGGACAAAATGCAGCAGTTTTTGAAGTAGAAGATGGACTTTATTCCGCTAAGAATTCCAACCATCACAGAAAAAGGACTCAAGTGATTCCAATTCACCCAAATAATGACAGTGGATGCAACACAGGCCATTGGCACAGACTATATCCCGAATGTAGTGATGAAGACTTGTGCTCTAGAATTAGTTTTATCTTCAGTTAAGCTGTTCCAGTATAGTTATGGTATGGGCAATAATCTGGCAATGTGGAAAATTGCCCATTAATAGTAAAGAAAATCCACAGGCTGCCCTGAAACCTACTCTTGATGGTCAGTAAAATGATAGACGTTTTAGTTTTGTTTATTGTCACGTACTGGTACCATGAAAAGCTGCTTTTGTTGCGTGCTATCCATCCAGCAGAAAGACAATACATGATTCAGGGATGTTTGAAAAGTGGCGCTTATTGATAACTTCACTCATTGATATTCAGTTTGGCTTCTACCATAGATAATCACAAAATTCTGGAGTAACTCAGCAGGACAGTCAGCATCTCTGGAGAGAAGGAATGGGTGAAGTTTCAGGTCGAGGCCCTTCTTCAGACAGCTTCTGAAGAATGTTCAACCAGTTCCAAGTTTCAATGGAGTGACCACCTCAGCTCCAGCATATACAATATCTGCAGGAATTGGTTCGGACAAGTTTCCTCGGTTTAACTATTTAGATCTATTTCATCAGTGGCTTTTTCCAACACAAGGTCAGAAGTGGGGAAGTTTGCTAATGACTGCACTATGTTCAGTTGCATTTCCAGTTCCTCAAATTAATTCTTCCGTCACATAGCAAAACCTGGCCAAATGCTGCAGGTTCACCATTCTGAGACATAGTGGTCAATTTACTGGACTAGTAACCCATAGGCCTGGACCAGCGTGACTAATATGGTAGCTGAGGAATACAAATTCAGTCGAAGCTTTGGAACATTTTAAAACTCAAAGATTAGTAATAGTTTCATTTATAGTTTGGTGGGTAATATTTTTCTCTGTGAACGCAAAATGAAATTAATATGTTTGTAGTGGGTACAAAATATTTAAATCAGTCAACAAAGGCAAGGAAATACTGTTGGCCACAATCTAAATCAAACGTAATGATTCAAATGATATTTCTAAATCCTTCAGATTTCATTACCCTCATGACATTTTGAACTTCACTCATTTTTTTACTGGATGTGGTTGTAATTTGCAAACTGTAAGCATAGTTTTATGTGTTTTTTTTTATTGGCTTCTCAGTATGCCATTTAACGTAATTTGAATGGAAGATATAAATTGAGAAGAAATGGGGTTGGTCAGGTGTAGCCAGCATGGTTTTGTATGTGGGATATTGTGTCTCACAAATTTTGAAGAAGTAATCAGGAAGATTGATGAGGGCAGGTCATGGACATTGTCAATGTGGACTTCAGCTTGGCCCTGGATAAGGTTCCGCATGGTCGACCGCTCTGGAGGGTTAGATCGCCTGTGATCCAGGGGGTGCTAGATACAGTGTTTAAGAAGGAACTGCAGATGCTGGAAAATCGAAGGTACACAAAAATGCTGGAGAAACTCAGCGGGTGCAGCAACATCTATGGAGTGAAGGAAATAGGCAACGTTTTGGGCCAAAACCCTTCTTCAGACTGTACCTGTGCTAGACACAGTATCTGGATACAGAATTGGCTTCATGGTAGGATGCAGAACATTGTTACTTGCACTGCAGACTTATAACTTGAGATTCCCAATGTTAGTGTACAGGGTGATCGCTGGTGGGAACGGACTCGGTGGGCCCAAGGGCCTGTTTTTGCACTGCATTTCGAAAGTCCACAGGCGTGCATTTCCCTGAAAGTGCGGTCACAGGTTAGATAGAGAGGCAAAGAATGCTTTGTTGGCCCATTGGTCTTCATCAGTCGGGGAATTGAGTGTGGAAGTTGAGATATTATATTACAGTTGTACAAGACTTCAGTGAGGCTGACATGAGGGTATTATGTTGAATTTTGTTTACCCTGTTAAAGGAAAGAGTGCAGAGAAGATCTGCAAGGATGTTGCCAAAGCTCCCCCTAGAGCTGGAACAAAGTATTGCAGGCCACAGCCAGCCAGCAACACATTTATCCAATTTCATTGCAAACCTATCAAATTGACGCAGATACAAACCTCACGTACACTGCTGGTATTTGCAGTGATTTTCTAAATAAATATGCAAATGAATAAAATGACTTGCTTCTTTCTCGGAGCTTTGTCATGCTCCGTGTGACAAAACCAATGGCTGGTAGATTGAGAAAAATATTTACATCCAAACCTATATTAAGTTTGGATTTGAAAGGCAGCTGATAATTTAGATTAAAATTGGTGGAACCACCTTGTTTAAAAAACAGGGACAAATTTCCTGACGTAATTGGGTATTGGCTTTCTTTACGAATCTTCAGGACCGCTCTCTGGTTGTGGTAGGATTGTTCAGTTGCCTGATAACAGCTGGGAAGAAACTGTCCCTGAATCTAGAGGTGTGCGTTTTTACACTTCTATGCCTTTTGCCCGATGGGAGAGGGGAGAAGAGGGAGTGGCCAGGGCACGACTCATCCTTGATAAGGCCTTGCCGAGGCAGGTTCAGGTATAAATGGAGTCAATGGAAAGGAGTAATGTGTAAGAAGGGACTGCAGATAATAGACAATAGACAATAGGTGCAGGAGTAGATAATAGACAATAGACAATAGTGCCCTTCGAGCCAGCACCGCCATTCAATGGGATCATGGCTGATCATCCCCAATCAGTACCCCGTTCCTGCCTTCTCCCCATATCCCCTGACTCCGCTATTTTTAAGAGCCCTATCTAGCTCTCTCTTGAAAGCATCCAGAGAACTTGCCTCCACCGCCCTCTGAGGCAGAGAGTTTAAATCAAAGATGGACACAAAAAGCTGGAGTCTGAAGAAGGGTCTCAACCTGAAGCGTCACCCATTCCTTCTCTCCAGAGATGCTGCCTGTCCTGCTGAGTTACTCCAGCTTTTTGTGTCTATCAATGGAAAGGAGGTTGGTTTGTGTGATGGTCTGGGCTGCGTACACAATTCTCTGCAATTTCATACAGTCTTGGATGGAGCTGTTCCCAAACCAAGCTGTGATGCATCCCGATAAAATGTTTTCGACGGTGCATCTGTAGAAGTTGGTGAGAGTTGTTGAGGACATGGCCAAACTTCCGAAGCTTTCTAAGGCCTTCTTTAAGGTGAAACCGAGTGTATTTGACAAGGATGCAATTGCTCCCAAATGAACTCTCGGCTTACTATAAGGTAGACACAAAATGCTGGAGTAACTCAGCGGGACAGGCAGCATCTCTGGAGAGAAGGAATGGGTGACGTTTCGGGTCGAGACCCTTCTTCAGACTGAAGGCTTACTGTGCTCTCTTCAAAAGGGAGAACAATAATGTTCCTCGATGGGACCTCCACAACCCCTGATGACCCAGTGATCTCAGTCTCCAACGTCAATGTCAGTAGATCCTTCTGGAGGGTGAACCCTAAAAAAGCACCCAACCCTCATGGCACACCGGATTGTGTTTTCAATATCTGCATGGAACAACTGGCTGGAGGTTACACATGGGCTTGATGTGAGAGGGGAGAGGGAGATCTTTATTTAGGGGCATCTTCGTTCACTCAGAGGGGGGTCCGTATCGGGAATGAGCTCCCAGAGGAAGCCGATACAATTGTGATTTTTACAAGATATATATGGGGAGGAAAGATTTAGAGGGCTATGGGGGAAATGGAGCGAGCCAAGATTGCCAACTTGGTCGGCATGGTGGGCCAAGGGGCCTGTTTCCATGCTATGCAGCTTCACGACTATGTTGGAGAGTGCGTTTGGGGTATTGCTGGTACTCCTCAATAATCATCCTTTTCATTGATGGCTCCTTCAAGTGGAAGTGCAAATAACAGATAATGGGTTGTGGAAGTGGAAGAGGAAGTGGCTCCTTCCGTTGATCTTTTGAACTTCCGTTGATCTGCGTGCTCAGCCCCCTGCTGTACTCACTCTATACTCATGACTCCGTAGCCGGTCATAGTGCGAAATCCATCATCAAGTTCGCTGACGACACCACTGTTGTGGGACGTATCACTGATGGGGATGAGTCCGAGTATAGAAGAGAGATCGAGCAACTGTCCATATGGTGCCAGCACAATAACCTGGCCCTCAACACCAGCAAAACCAAGGAACTGATTGTGGACTTTGGAAGGAATAGGATGGGGACCCACAGCCCCGTTTATATCAATGGGTCGATGGTTGAAAGGGTCAAGAGCTTCAAATTCCTGGGCGTGCATATCTCTGAAGATCTTTCCTGGTCCGAGAACACTAATGCAATTATCAAGAAAGCTCATCAGCGCCTCTACATCCTGAGAAGATTACGGAGAGTCGGTTTGTCAAGGAAGACTCTCTCTAACTTCTACAGGTGCACAGTAGAGAGCATGCTGACCGGTTGCATCGTGGCTTGGTTCGGCAACTTGAGCGCCCAGGAGAGGAAAATACTACAAAAAGTAGTAAACACTGCTCTGACCTTCCTTCCATCGAGGGGATTTATCGCAGTCGCTGCCTCAAAAAGCCTGGTAGTAATAATAATAATAATACATTTTATTTATGGGCGCCTTTCAAGAGTCTCAAGGACACCTTACAAAAATTGAGCATGTAGAGGAAAAACATGTAAGGGGAATGAAATAAATAGTAGAGACATGACTAGTACACAAAGTAAAGACAGAATTCAATACAAAACACAGTATGAGGCAATTAATGCACAGATGAAAAGGGACGGGGACGTGGGGCTAAGGATAGGCAGAGGTGAAGAGATGGGTCTTGAGGCGGGACTGGAAGATGGTGAGGGACACGGAATTGCGGATCAGTTGGGGGAGGGAGTTCCAGAGCCTGGGAGCTGCCCTGGAGAAGGCTCTGTCCCCAAAACTGCGGAGGTTGGACTTGTGGATGGAGAGGAGACCGGCTGATGTGGATCTGAGGGACCGTAAGGGTTGGTAGGGGGAGAGGAGGTCAGTGAGATATGGGGGGGCCAGATGGTGGAGGGCTTTGTAGGTGAGGACCAGGATTTTGTAGGTGATCCGGTGGGAGATGGGAAGCCAGTGAAGTTTTTTGAGGACTGGAGTGATGTGATGCCAGGATTTGGTGTGGGTGATGAGTCGGGTGGCTGCGTTCTGGACCAGTTGGAGTCGGTTGATGTAGGTGGAGCTGATGCCAAGGAGAAGTGAGTTGCAATAGTCCAGTCGGGAGGAGATGAAGGCATGGATGAGTCTTTCAGCAGCAGGCGGAGTGAGAGAGGGTCTGAGTTTGGCGATGTTGCGGAGATGAAAGAAGGAGGTTTTAATGACATGGCGGATGTGAGGCTCAAGGGAGAGGGTGGAATCAAAGATCACGCCAAGGTTGCGGGCCTGGGGAGATGGGGAGACAGTGGTGCCGTCGATGGTGAGAGTGGGGTTATTGATTTTGCTGAGTGTGGCTTTGGAGCCTATGAGGAGGAATTCTGTCTTATCGCTGTTGAGTTTGAGGAAATTATGTTGCATCCAGGTTTTTATAGCTGACAAACAGGAGTTGATATGGGAGAGGGGGGGGGGTTGTGGGGGGATTTGGTGCCAAGGTAAATCTGGGTGTCATCAGCGTAACAGTGGAAGTCCAGATTGAAGTGGCGGAGTATCTGACCATGGGGGAGGATGTAGATGATGAAGAGGAGGGGGCCGAGTACGGAGCCTTGGGGAACGCCTTGAGTGACTGCGGCTGTAGCAGAGGTGTGGTTGTGGAGAGAGATGGTGGGATCTGTTGGAAAGGTAGGAACGGAGCCAGCTGAGTGCAGAGCCTTCAATGCCGAGGTCTTTGAGTCTGATGAGCAGGATGTTATGGTTCACTGTATCGAAGGCTGCGCTCAGGTCGAGGAGGATGAGGATGTTGAGGGAACCAGTGTCAGCAGAGGTGAGGAGGTCGTTGAGGACTTTGAGGAGAGTAGTTTCTGTGCTATGGAGGGGGCGAAAGCCAGACAAAAAGTAGTAAACACTGCTCTGACCTTCCTTCCATCGAGGGGATTTATCGCAGTCGCTGCCTCAAAAAGCCTGGTAGTATCATCCCCCACACCATCCTGGCCACACACTCATGTCCCTGCTACCTTCAGGTAGAAGGTACAGGAGCCTGAAGACTGCAACAACCAGGTTCAGGAATAGCTACTTCCCCACAGCCATCAGGCTATTAAACCTGGCTCGGACAAAACTCTGATTATTAACAACCCATTATCTGTTATTTGCACTTTATCAGTTTATTTATTCATGTGTGTATATTTATATAATGGTATATTGACACACTGATCTGTTTGTAGTAAATGCCTACTATGTTCTGTTGTGCTGAAGCAAAGCAAGAATTTCATTGTCCTATCAGGGACACATGACAATAAACTCACTTGAACTTGAACTTGAACCCTCTCCTGTGGCAAACGTAGGCTTGACCTTCTTGCAACCGGGTAAAAATAACTCCATGCAAATACATACAGTGATCACCAGAAATATGTGATAATAGACCACATGAAACTTATGCTAGAACAGTCCTCAATCAAACCTCTTCCTCTCTTCATTTGAACTTGGGTTTTTTTGTAATTGTTAAGACTGTAGAAAATGCAATTTCGTTTAAACCAAGCTGTTTGAATGACAATAAAAGGCATTCTATTCTATTCTATTCTATTCTATATTCTCTTGCAAACTGGGTTAAAAGGCCTCCATCTCATGCTTTCCCAGGTGACCCCTTCAGATTCTCCTCCTCTTTCTGGCTACAGCTGGAGCCTTTGTTATGGCCTTCAATGTTCAATTACAAATCCAGGTTATCAAATAATATTCTTCATTAATAGTCACAATTTAGAGTGGCATACTGGCACAAATGGTAGAGTCGCTGCCTCATGGCGCCAGCAGACCGATATCCAATCCTGACCTCGGGTGCTGTCTGTGTGGAGTTTGCATGTTCTCCCTGTGACGGCATGGATCTCCTCCGGGTGCTCAGATTTCCTAACACGTTCTAAAGGGAAGAAGGGTCTCAACCCAAAACGTTACCCATTCCTTCTCTCCAGAGATGCTGCCTGTCCCACTGAGTTACTCCAGCATTTTGTGTCTACTTTCCAAAGACGGGTGGGTTGTAGGTAAATTGGCCTATGTATATCGCCCCCTAGTGTGTAATGAGTGATGAAGTCAGTGGGATAGCACAGAACTAGTGTAAAATGGGTGATCGGTGATTGGTGAGGCCGAAGGGCCTGTTTCCAACCTGTATCTTTCAGTGAATCCATTTATTTTCCAGGTTTCACAATACCATCAAATCCTTTTAGTAAATCTCAGAATCAGTGCTCTGAAGAAGGGTCTCAACCTGAAACGTCACCCATTCCTTCTCTCCAGAGATGCTGCCTCTCCCGCTGAGTTACTCCAGCACTTTGTGTGTACCTCTGATTCAAACCACAGTTCAAAACTTTACAAGAGTGAAAAGCCATTGAATGCTTGAGGTTTAAAAGGTTCTTGGGTCTAATGCAAGAACATGCAGGGAAACAAAGGGTATCTTGATTTTTCCCTTATACAAAAGAAAATAAATGGGTCCTTTTCAGAATGGCAGGCAGTGACTAGTGGGGTGCCGCAAGGCTCAGGGCTAGGACCCCAGTTATTTACAATATATATCAACGATTTAGACAAAGGAACTAAATGTAACAATCCCAGGTTTTCGGCTGACACAAAGCTGGGTGGCAGTGTGAACTGTGAAGAGGATGCTTTGAGGATGCAGGGTGACTTGGATAGGTTGGGTGAGTGGGCAGATGCAGTATAATGTGGATAAATGTGAGGTTATCCACTTTGGTGGCAAAAACAAGGAGGCAGAATATTAGCTGAATGGTGTCAGATTAGGAAAAGGGGAGGTGCAACGAGACCTGGGTGTCCTTGTACATCAGTCACTGAAAGTAAGCATGCAGGTACAGCAGGCAGTGAAGAAACCAAATGGCATGTTGGCCTTCATAGCAAGAGGATTTAAGTATAGGAGGAAGGAGGTCCTACTGCAGTTGTATTGCTATTGGGAGAGTGCAGCCTAGGTTCACCAGGTTAATTCCCAGGGTGGTGGGACTGACATATGATAAAAGAATGGATCGACTGGTCTTATATTCACTAGAATTTAGAAGGATGAGAGGGTGTCTTATAGAAACATAACATTCTTAAGGGATTGGACAGGCTAGATGCAAGAAAAATGTTCAGAATCAGGAGGTCACAGTTTAAGAATAGGGGGTAGGCCATTTAGGACTGAGATGAGGAAAAACTTTTCACCCAGAGAGTTGTGAATCAGTGGAACTTTCTACCACGGAAGGTAATGGAGGCCAATTCACCGGATGTATTCAAGAGGGGGTTAGATATAGCTTTAGGCCTAATGGAATCAAGTGATATGGGGAGAAAGTAGGAACGGGGTACTGATTTTGGATGATCAGCCATGAAGGGCTGAATGACCTACTCCTGCACCTATTTTCTATGTTTCTATGTTTCCAAGATCATAAATGCATTATAACAAAAAGTCAAGTGCCCATTAATTTACTGCTTGACAAATTTCCTGCCTCAGTTGAATTGCACAACCATCACTCTCCCTGGTATAGCAGGCGGTAATTGCATCATTTTTTTTTTCAATGGCACTGAAATTGCACAAGTTTTGAAGCATATTGCGTTAGCACCAGTATTGCAATTTTTTGTGATGGCAGGGTCCGGGGATTGTAAAAGCCAAACTCAAAGTGTGTTCTGGGGATCAATTCTAAAGAGAAGGGTTATGTCGTGACTGCGGTTTGATTGGATCGGGCGCCGCTCCAAATGGCCGTGCGCCCGGATCGGACGTGGCCTACAGTGGCACGGAGAAATGGCGGAGGGCATCGACAACACCGTCCGAACCTTGCAGCTCCACCAGTGCCACCGCCAGGACAACGGGCCGTTATGGCCAAGTGAAGACTAACGGGCCTGTCCCACGAGCATGCGCCTCCATGCGGCAAGCGTGACATAAGCGACCCCATGCGGCAAGCGCGACCTAACCAGAAGAGGGGGTCGCGCGGAGGTCGAGTGAGTGACATGAAGTGCAAGCGAAGTCCGTGGGAAGTTCGCGCGTGACGTACGGCGTCGAGGCGGCTGCGGGCCAAATCTTTGAACGCGGTCAGTTTTTCGGAGCCCCGCGCGATGTCGGGCCCAGCCCCGCACAACTCCATATGGCTCCAACGATCGAAGTGGGACCGGCCCCTCGAGGCCATACGGCTCAAGCGACCACGTTAGGTAGCGCTTGCCGCATGGAGTCGCATAGGTCGCGCTTGCCGCATGGTGTCGCATGCTCGTGGGACAGGCCCTTAACATTTTTAGCAACTTTCAACTTGAAGGGTACAAGCTAGCATTGGAAACATGGCGACTCTGGTGGCCTGCGTCAGTGTAATCTACTATTCTTACACTTGTACTCAAGTATGATTGTGCCCATGTATAGTACGATGCTCACTGCAAACTTTCCTCAAGGTATGTCGGGGAAAGGTTTCCCGTGTCATTCAGTCTGAAGAAGGGTCTCGACCCGAAACGTCACCCATTCCTTCCCTCCAGAGATGCTGCCTGTCCCGCTGAGTAACTCCAGCATTTTGTGTCTATCTTCAGTTTAAACCAGGATCTGCAGTTCCTTCCTAAACTAAATGGGGAGTCTGAAGAAGGGTTCCGATCCGAAACATCACCTGTTCCTTTACCCCAGAGATGCTGCCTGACCCATGAGTTACTCCAGCCTTTTGTGTCCAACCTTTTCCCACTGAGAGTAGGGAAGATTCAAACAAGGGGACATGACTTGAGAATTAAGGGACTGAAGTTTAGGGCTAACATGAGGGGGAACTTCTTTACTCAGAGAGTGGTGGCTGTGTGGAATGAGCTTCCAGTGAAGGTGGTGGAGGCAGGTTCGTTTTTATCATTTAAAAATAAATTGGATAGTTATATGGACGGGAAAGGAATGGAGGGTTATGGTCTGAGCGCAGGTATATGGGACTAGGGGAGAATACGTGTTCGGCACGGACTAGAAGGGTCGAGATGGCCTGTTTCCGTGCTGTAATTGTTATATGGTTATATGGTTATATTAAGGTTCTTACTGAACTGTATATAAAACTGTTCCAAGGTACACGTGATTCCAAGTACCATTGATCCTTTGACTGCTTGAAATTTAGCTTTGTGTTACCTTTATTTCTTTGTTGTCCAAGCATTTAGCAGAGAACAATTGGCATGACAGCCTCAAGATAGCATGATAAATATAAGGGCAATCAGCAACTGATAATAATAATAATAATAATAATATGATTTTACATGCAACATCACAGATGGCTAAATGTGGTCACCCAAATGGATGAACGGATGGATAAATTGAATATGAAGGTACACATTATTACAATTCAACTTCAATCTGATAAGTGTATTCCTTTGGAGGTACAGGAACTCCAGATGGTGGATTACAACAAACAAAGAGCACACATAGTGCTGGAGTAACTCAGCGAGGGTCGGGATGAGTCTCTGTTTCGGATCAGGGCTCTTCTTCGGACACGTCCCAACCCGAATGAAGGCAAATTCTGAAGAAGGGTCCAAAACCGAAGAAACACCTATCCATGTCCTCCAGAGATGCCACCTGAGCTGCTGGGTTTCTCCAGCACTTTGTGTTAACGTTATTTCTTTATTTCCAAGCATTTCAATCTCTTCCAGAAACCAATTTCGAAAAATTAACTCCAATATTAAAGCGTTTTATATCATTTTGTAAAAACGCTTCAGTGACTCACCCAATGAATAGAGTGGCCAAGAAAGTAATTATCAGTTGGTGGATGCCGAAGTGGGAGAGGAATACGAGTCAGGAGCTGTTCCTTTCTGAATAGTAATAATCTCCTTAGTCCCTCTCATGACCCAACACCAATTTCTCTTCAAATGTTGTTGATTTCTATTTTCAAATCTACTGTGGAACCAGGCTGTGAATTTTAATCCCTAACCACTTGTTAAGCAAATAGATTGTGTTTATTTATACCCTTGATATACTCACTGATAATTCACTGGAAATACTTTCTCCATATCTTAACATCTTCACATCTTTAGCTACTTCCTTCAGTTTCTCCACTCATCCATCTCTGCTCCAAGGAAAACTATTGCTTGCCCTTTACAATAGTCCTTTACCCCCAAAGCAACTGCAAGACATCCCTTGTGTACTCTCTCCAATGCTTTCATCTCCTTGGTGAGTGATGTGTCGCCCTGAATTACACACAGTGCTTCCACTGGAACTGATCCCGTATGTTTTAAGAGTTTAGCATAACGTCCCTGTTATTCTATGCTAGGTCACGGTTAGCACACTTCATAGCCGTAAACAGCACACTATGACACAGAATTCCAGATAAATTAATGCCATTTTCTTCCTATAAATAAAAATAAGTAACAAACTATTCCATTGAACTCAATTTTCCCTAGGACACTTGGATATGGAGCCATAAACGACATTTCATATTTTTGTCTGAGATGTTAGTACCTGTACATGCAAAATCTCAATTTACAATAGTGTTGCATGATCAGTATTGAATAGTACTGATATTATATCAAATGTTGTATTCACACGTTATGGATATTCACAGAGAGAAAATGAAACATCCCTATTATAATCAATCTTTCATCAAAACTGCTATGATATATTATATTTGAGCATATTTTGGGGGAATTTTACTCCAACTGAATTATCAATTCAACATGTAAGAAAGCAGGATGCTCGTAAATGGCTTCACCTACCGGCGAGAGTAACTTGGGAGTCTGAGACGTGGAAATACACTGCTGTTTCCATTTCTCTGCCCTGCATCAGTGACTTGTTTTCAGAAAGGTACTGCAGCAAACTATGCCTCTAACAGTGTGTCTGAGCAGTGGAATGTACTTCCTGTCCACATCCTGAACAATACTGGAAATAAAATACACCAAAATATTCAGACGTCATCTTATTTCCGCTTGTACATTTAACACATCAGATGCAAATGTTTTCGGAGTAATCTACTTAAGAGATCATTTAGTTTTTGAAAACTACCTTCATATAGATTTGAGACACACGGTGAAAAGAAGGATAACATCCTTAACATTAGCACCTTGCTGAACACTACTCTGAAAGTCAGAAGTCCTGGGCTCGAGTTATGATTTATTTTTGAGTGGTACTTTGGCACCTTAATGAGCAACAGTTAAAAATGTGAAGGTTTAGACAGCGATTATAAACCTTTTCATTCAGTTCAACAAATAAAAGGACAAACCTTTAGAAAGGAGGTGAGGAATTTCTTATGGTGAATCTGTGGAATTCATTGCCACAGATGGCCGTGGAGGCCAAGTCAAGGGTATTTTGAAAGCGCAGATTGGCAGATTCCTGATTAGTCCGGGTGTCCGGGGATATGGGGAGAACGTGGAAGAATTGGGTTGAGAGGGAAGGAAAGATCAGCCATGATTGAATGGCGGAGTAGACTTGATGGGCCGAATGGCCTAATTCTGCTCCTATAACTCACGAACGCCTTTAAAAAATATTTGTGCAGTTTGGTAAATTGACCAAAGACAATGGAAACCAAAGTCCAGTTTTACATTGGGTTGGCCATGTTGGATGCAATGAGTGGAATTGGTCAGATGGAAGGCAGGGTGGTCAACATAAACTGAGATTCTGATGATATTAAACTTCCAGACCTCAATTTAAGATGGTTGATGAGCTAACACTCTGCATGGCCTTACACATGATAGCAGGTTGGGACAACTTCAGGAACAGCTTATCCCCCTCTATTATCAGCCTTCTGAATGGTGCTTGCGATTAGAGTTCATACCGCTGGGTTGTAAGCTGCCCAAGCAAAATACAAGGTGCTGTTCCTCAAATTTGAGTGTGGCCTCACTCTAACAGTGGAGGAGGCCCAGGACAGAAAGGTCAATATGGGAATGGGACAGGGAGTTAATATAAGTGATAGGGGCAGAATTTGGCCATTCGGCCCATCAAGTCTACCCCATGGCTGATCTATCTCTCCCACCTAACTACATTCTCCTGCCTTCTCCCCATAACCCCCGACACCCGTACTAATCAAGAATCTATTTATCTGTTGCCTTAGAAATATCCATTGACTTGGCCTCCACAACCTTCTGTGGCGAAGAATTCCACAGATTCACCACCCTCTGACTGAAGAAATTCCTTCTCATCTACTTCCTAAAGGAACCTTCTTTAATTCTGAGGTTATGATGTTTTGGAAGCTTTACCAACATGCCTTCCACTGAACAATATTGGCCTTTGACCATAAATGGCCACAGTCAGACACCAGAAAAAGTAGATCACTCTCTATCTTCAGCGCGTTGTCCACAGAGTGCAGAAGATTATTGGGACCCCGCTACCAGCCTCGGAGGGCATCTACCACACACGGTGCCTCAGGAAGGCCGTCAGCATCCATAAAGACTCCTCACACCCTTGTAACGGACTGTTCGAACTACCTCCCTCCGGCAGACGTTACAAGGCCTTCTACGCCCGCACCTCCAGACGCAGGAACAGCTTCGTTCCCAGAGCTATAGCGGCTCCGAACCGGCCCTGCTGAGTGCCCCCCATCCCCCCTGGACTGTCTCCCTCGGATGGTCACGTCGCACAGACACATCTGCACTTTAGTCTGTTTTGACTGTTTTACTGTTCTTTTTACAAACCATGTTCTCGGGGTATCTAAATCTAAATTTTATTAGTTATTTAAGTTGTGACATCGGATGGAAGCTGCATACCCAAATCTTGTTGCACTTATGTGCAATGACAATAAAAGATATTATTATTATTATTATTATTATTATTATTATTATTATTATTATTATTATTATTATTATTATTATATTCTGCAAAGCCACCAACCAATAAAGGTAGAAATTGATGGGGGATTTGAGCAAGGACTTTCATTTGCCTGCACAGCCTCTGGCCTTCTGAGGAAAAGACTCAGATTTTATACCTGGTATAAAGCTACATTCGACTTCCTTTCTGCGTTGTCCTCTCCCCATGACAATGAAATCCCCCAAAATACTTCGAAAAACAAAATCTGTAATTGTCTTCTTGGGATAAGATCTTGCCCACAATGCTCTGGGTATCAATATAAAGACATGCAGGTTTGTAGGTTAATTGGCATTCGGTAAAATTGTAAATTGTCCCTGGTGTGTAGGATAGTGTTAGTGTACGGGGGATCGCTGGTCGGCACAGACTCGATGGGCTGAAGGGCCTGTTTTCACGCTGTATCTCTAAACTAACTTAGTTTTGAAAACTGCCATCATATAGATTTGAGACACACGGTGAAAAGAAGGATCACTCTCATAACATCCTAACATTAAGGGGTTGGACAGGCTAGATGCGGGAAGATTATTCCCGATGTTGGGGAAGTCCAGAACTAGGGGTCACAGTTTAAGGACAAGAGGGAAGTCTTTAAGGACCGAGATGAGAAAATCATTTTTTACACAGAGAGTGGTGAATCTGTGGAATTCTCTGCCGCAGAAGGTAATAATAATAATAATAAATTTTATTTGTGGGCGCCTTTCAAAAGCCTCAAGGACACCTTACAGAATTTAACAAGAGTAAAAAACATATAATCGGAGTAAAATAAATAATAAAGACATCACCAATACACAAATTAAAGACAGAATTCGATCCAAAGACAAAAAAAATCAAAAACACAATGTGAAGAGAGAGCAGCGGCAGCTAAACCGCGCCAGCGTACACTCTCCCTTCCGACAGCCATCTTGGACACAAACTAAAATAATCACTTACACACAAAAAAACATCCCCCCACAATGGTTACCACTGTGGGGGAAGGCACAATGTCCAGTCCCCATCTCCAGTTCTCCCAAAGTCAGGCCTATTGAGGCCTCCGCTGTTGCCTCTACGGAGACCCGCTGTTCCTCGCCGTTCTGGCCGGGTGGAGTTGCCCCAGCGTCGGGAGAGTCCTCTCAGCGGCTGGGCCACCTGGAACGGCTGCTTCCTTACCGGAGACCGCGGCTTCCGAAGCCGACAAGGCCGCGCCGGTTTGGAGCTCACAGGCTCCCGATGTTCGAGTCGGCGCCGCCCGCTCCGCTCCGCAGACCCGCAGCCCGGAGGTGTTGAACTCGGCGGTCACCTCTCACCGGAGCTCCAGTGCATCGATCCAGCGCGGCGACCCAGGCAAAGCATCGCCTGCTCCGCTCCGCGATGGCGCTCCAGCGCTGTGCCGCCACCGAAGCCGAGGTGCTGGGCGGTCCCCACCAGGAAACGCCACTCCACGCCCGCTGGTAGGCCACGAGGACGGGTCGACGGGGCAGCCCGGAGAAAAAGCTGTCTCACCGACCAGGTAGGGACCTAGAAATATAGTTACCCCCTTCCCCCCACAATAAAAAGTCTATTTCTCCCACAAACAAAACACAGGACTCACTAGAACTACAAAAAAAAGTGAATTAAACGGACGGCTGCTGGTTAGCAGCCGTTCCCCAAGATGGCTCCTCCCCCTTGATGAGGCCAGTTCATTGGCTATATTTAAGAGGGAGTTAGATGTGGCCCTTGTGGCTAAAGGGATCAGGGGGTATGGAGAGAAGGCAGGTACAGGATACTGAGTTGGATGATCAGCCATGATCACATTGAATGGCGGTGCAGGCTCGAAGGGCCGAATGGCCTACTCCTGCACCTATTTTCTATGTTTCTATCCTTCACATTAGCACCTTGCTGAACACTACTCTGGAAGTCAGAAGCCCGGGGGCTTGAGTTATGATTTATTTTTGAGTGGTACTTTGGCACCTTCATGAGCAACAGTTAAAAATGTGAAGGTTAATTACTGGAATATTAAATTTATAGGAAGCAAATAATCAATAAGATATATATTCTTGAGGCAGAATGAAATCGATATATTGTGACTGGCCCAGATGTTCTACTGACGTACTGGAAGCATGGGACACGTGCTCAGTTAAGTAGTGGTTCTGGGACAGACGCACGACATTGCTGAATCTCGTCTGCAGCCCGCGAGGCAGGGCGATAGACAGCTGCGGCAGGCCGCCACAAACAATTGAGTGATGCTATGGAGTGTACCTGGATCAGGTGCACTCCATAACATCCAGCATGTGGAACTGACTGTGGACTTGGGACTTTTTCTTTTGTAAATGGCACCAAAATATGGCGACTCGTGCATGTGTGCGCAATGCAAAAAGAATTTCACTACTCAGTCCATACATGACTGTAAAGTACCATTGTGCCAGCACAGATTCCTCCTCCTCCTCCCCCCCCCTCTCCATTTCCCAGCACCTGGTCTGCTGAGTCAGCATTAGTGCAGAGGCCGAATGATCCAATGAAGAACAGCAGCTGGCCACAGAATGGGAAGAAGTTACTTTCTTTTTCACTCAGTTTAAATTAGAAGAACTGTACAGCATAGGAACAGCCAACAATGTCCACGCCGAATATGATGCCAAGTTAACCTAATCTCATCAGCCTGCACGAGATCCATATCCTTCCATTCCCTGTCTATTCATGGGCCTGTCTGAAAGCCTCTTAAACTGGACAGTCATTGCCGCCTCCACCACCACCTCTGGCAGCACGTTCCAGGCCCCTGCACATCTCCTTTAAACTCAACTTAAGGCTCTGCCCTCTAGTCTTTGACATATCCAACTTGGGAAAAAGATTCCCTATCTGCTGCCTCTCATAATTTGATATAGCACTTCCATCGGGTGTATATACTTTTTGTGTACTTCCATCAACATCATGTTCATGGTGCACAAGATGTTGCATGGTGCAGATGTTGGAGTCTTGAGGAGAATATAAGCAACGGGAACGGTGACGGACGCACCACACATCTCTGTCCTCCAGTTCCTGCGGACTTCTGCCGCTGGAAGTATAGGATTTTGGTGTGTGTGTGTGCTTTATCATCATTCCTCACAATGCCATGTATGACAGTGATCGCAACTTCTACTGAAGGTAGACAAAAATGCTGGAGAAACTCAGCGGGTGAGGCAGCATCTGTGGAGCGAAGGAATGGGTGACGTTTCGGGTCGAGACCCTTCTTCAGACTGATCACCCATTCCTTCGCTCCATAGATGCTGCCTCACCCGCTGAGTTCCTCCAGGACTTTTATCTACCTTCGATTGTTCCAGCATCTGCAGTTCCTTCTTAAACACAACGCAACTTCTACTGAAGTGCGGATGGCTCGAGCTAGAAGCTCATCCGCCCTTTGACAGGTCTTGTTTTTGGTCCTGCTGGGGGTCCACAGCCCCCTCCTCACCTGGCAAAGCAGGTGTGGGAGACGGTTTAGTCGCCGACTATCCGACCATGGAGCAGGAAGCATGGGATTACATGGTGATGGAGTAACTCACCGCGTCAGGCAACATCTGTGGAGGGAATGTACAGAATGTCTCAAGGGTCCAATGGATCTATAACTATCACATGTACCAAGGTACAGCGAGATTCGTTTTTGCATAATTATGCCCCTGTCCCACTTAGGAAACCTGAACAGAAACCTCTGGAGACTTTGCGCCCCACCCAAGGTGTCCGTGCAGTCCCCGGAGGTTGCAGGTAGTGGAAGCAGGTACGGAGACTGACAAAAACCTCCTGGAACCGCACGGAAACCTTGGGTGGGGCGCAGTCTCCAGAGGTTTCCGTTCAGGTTTCGTAAGTGGGACAGGGGCTTAAGATTATTGCCATATACAAGTTCATTACCCGATTGAGCACACAATGCATAGAAACAACCCACTGAGTGAATATGCAAGAGTCGCCAGGTTTCAGTGCCATTTCACAGCCGGCCGCAGAAGACCAGTTGCAGCCGTCGCCTGTGTCCGATCGTCCCGCGAACCATCGTCCCTCTCCTCGCCCGGCCATCTTCAACCTTCGTGCCCCGGGGGCCGACCTTGAGGGCGCGGGACGCAAGACCCCTCGGTTCTTCCTTCCACCCCTTGTCCAGTCTCCGTTGCCAACTCCCCCCCACACTCCTCTCTGGTTCCCGGTCTTCGTGGGAGAGCAGGGGCCGGTCTCGGCGGCTTCCCTCGCCGTTCCGCAGCAAGCGATCCAGGCCCGCTGTTGGAGTGCGGCAAGTGCACAAGTTCTAGGAGTAGAATTAGGCCATTCAGCCCATCGAGCCTACTCCACCATTCAATCATGGCTGATCTCTGCCTACTCATCCCATTTTCCCGACTTCTCCCCATAACCCTTGACATCCGTTCTAATTTGTCTATCTCTGCCTTAAAAATATCCACTGACCTGGCCTCCATAGCCCTCTGCGGCAATGAGTTCCACAGGTTAACTAGCCTCTGACTGAAGAAGTTCCTCCTCACCTCCTTTCTAAAAGAGCACCCTCTAATTCTGAGGCTGTGACCTCTGGTCCTAGGCTCTCCCACCAGTGGACACATCCTCTCCACATCCACTCTGTGCCCTTTCATTATTCTGTAAGTTTCAATGAGGTCCTTCCTCAACCTTCTAAACTCCAGCGAGTACAGGCCATGCTGCCATGCGCTCATTACATGCTAAACAATGTCCTTGGCTTGCCAAGACCGTCACTCTGAAGAAAGATCCCAGCTCGAAGCATCGTTTATTCACATCCTCCACAGATGCTGCCTGACTCGCTGAGTTCAGGTTCAAGTTCAAGTGAGTTTATTGTCATGAGTCCCTGATAGGACAATGAAATTCTTGCTTTGCTTCAGCACAACAGAACATAGTAGACATTTACTACAAAACAGATCAGTGTGTCAATATACCATTATATAAATATAATACACACATGAATAAATAAACTGATAAAGTGCAAATAACAGATAATGGGTTATTAATGTTCAGAGTTTTGTCCAAGCCAAGTTTAATAGCCTGATGGCTGTGGGGAAGTAGCTATTCCTGAACCTGGACGTTGCAGTCTTCAGGCTCCTGTACCTTCTACCTGAAGGTAGCAGGGAGATGAGTGTGTGGCCAGGATGGTGTGGGTCTTTGATGATACTGCCAGCCTTTTTGAGGCAGCGACTGCGATAGATCCCCTCGATGGAAGGAAGGTCAGAGCCGATGATGGACTGGGCAGCGTTTACTACTTTTTGTAGTTTTTTCCTCTCCAAGGCGCTCAAGTTGCCGAACCAAGCCACGATGCAACCGGTCAGCATGCTCTAGCGCAGTTACTCCAGCACTGGTTTTTTTAAGCATTGGACACTTATTCACCCAAATAAAAAATTGAAAATGGAATGCAGCCAGATTTGATGCCCTTATCACATAAATCTGAAGCTTACCTCTCAAGGTACAATTGGTGCAGGTTTTACTGCAATTTTATTAGTGTTCTTGAGTTTTAATTATAACAGTTTGACTGACAATTTACACAGTTCTCAAAAATGGGTCATAGAATATAGAACAGTAGAGCACATGAACAGGACTTTCGGCCCACAATGTCCGTGCCGTCAACCCCAAGTTAAATTAATCTCCTCGACCTGCATGTAATCCATACGCCCCCATATCCTACATCTTTGTCATGCCTCTATGGGTCAGATCAGGGAGTTAGATGTGGCCCTTGTGGCTAAAGGGATCAGTGGGGTATGGAGAGAAGGCAGGTACAGGATACTGAGTTGGATGATCAGCCATGATCATATTGAATGGCGGTGCAGGCTCGAAGGGCCGAATGGCCTACTCCTGCACCTATTTTCTATGTTTCTATGTCATTTGTTTCTTTATTATACTAGCTCTTTATCAGTCACACAGTAAGTTAGTAACTGCATGCATGTATTAATCCAATTAAAAAACTTGTATTTACTGTGGATGATCAGCCATGATCACATTGAATGGCAGTGCTGGTTCGAGGGGCCGAATGGCCTACTCCTGCACCTATTGTCTATTACTGACCAAAATAACACCTTCTTTAATTTGGAAAAAAAAAATTATGCTGGAGTAACTCAGCAGGTCCGGAGAATGTGGATAGGTGATGTTTCAGGTCGGGACCCTTCTTCAGGTAGTTGTCTGAAAGAGCCTGAAGGGTCCCGACTCGAAACGTCAGTCTGAAGAAGGGTCCCAACCCAAAACGTCAGTCTGAAGAAGGGTCCCAACCGAAACATCACTTATCCGTGTTCTCCAGAGATGCTGTCTGACCTGCTGAGCTACTCCAGCAGTTAGTGCCTTTTTCTTAATCCAGCATCTGCAGTTCCTTGTATCAATTTTATTAATTTGTTTGGGGTTTGGCTTCTAAATGTATTTTGGATGAGAAAGTGCTTAAAATTCCACCATATAATGCATTGTATTAAGTTATTTGATTAAGATTTAATCAAGGAATGACTAATGAAATGGCAATCCAAAAATAACCTAATTTGATCTACTTGATTAAATGCTCCTGGATACATTTGAACTATTGAATGTGAAACACTATAAAGTCCTGTGTTTGCGAGCTTTCCTGTCCGCCACCCACTCTGTACAATGCTCAAATGCCAAGTAAATACCATGGAGTAGATAGTGTTTCTTGGATGTATTGGCTCATTGTCAAGGTTTGCCATTTCAGGCCTAATCTTGCAAGAGTCTGCAAACACAGAGAGTAACCAGACACATGCAGAGCAGGTTTGAATATAAAAGGACTTGCAGGTCCTAAATTAAGTTGGAAACTAAAGTGCTAAATCATTGCATGTTCCTCCCTTCTGATTCACGGGTAAATCTTGACGCCGGCCACCAGAAACACGAGCGAGGCTAATAGCACAGTTGTGACTCCCGAGGGCTTTATCACACTCAGAGTTTCCGTTCTCATGCATGAAGCATGGGAACAGAATTCTCTGGTGAGATTTCTTGAAAAGTTTTCCTTGTCTGCAAGCAGGAGAAACTGGTAGCAATTTGGAGTATTATGAGCGGTTTTGGGCCCCATATCTGAGGAAGGATGTGCTGGCATTGGAGAGGGTCCAGGGGAGGTTTACAAGAATGTTCCCAGGAATGATTGGGTTAACGTATGATGAGCCTCTGACGGCACTGGGCCTGTACTCGCTGGAGTTTAGAAGGATGAGGGGACCCCTCATTGAAACTTGTTGAATAATGAAAGGCCTGGATAGAGTGAACGTGGAGAGACTGGGAGAGTCTAGGACCAGAGAACATAACATCAAAATAGAATTACATACCTTTAGAAAGGAAGAGGAATTAATTTTGTCAGAGGGTGGTGAATCTGTGGAATTCATTGCCACAGACGGCTGTGGAGGCCAAGTCAATGGATATTTTTTAAGGTGAAGTTTGACAAATTCTTGTTTAGTAAGAGTGTCAGGGGTTATGGGACGAAGGCAGGAGAATGGGGTTGAGATGGAAAGATAGATTGGCCATGATTGAATGGTGGAGTAAACTCAATGGGCCGAATGGCCTAATCCTGCTCCTCAAACCTATGACATTTTACCGCAATTATTTGTGTGCTTTCAACCTTGAAGGCTTTTTATATCAATCTCCTCACTAAGGTAGACAAAAAAGCTGGAGGAACTCAGCGGGTGAGGCAGCATCTATGGAGCGAAGGAATAGGCAACGTTTCGGGTCGAGACCCTTCTTCAGACTGATGTCGGAGATATTAGGCTGTGGGAGAGCTGGGAAGGGGAGGGGAAGGATGGAGAAAGCAAGGACTAAATGTTCTGCAGGTGCTTACCCCAACAGTGCCACATCAATCTCACTCTTTTGCCAATTCCACTAAAGGTGCCACTGACTGACATTGACTAATTGGTTGAATGAAAAAAGATGTTTTAAAACGATCAACTACTCACCAGGATAGGATTCTCATCTTGCTCTAGACAAGAAGTGATAGGTGAACATTTGTAGACTGGTTCTCATCTATGATGTGTCACAATAGATCTGGATGATATTGTATTATATCATGCGTTTCATTGTTCTATCTGGGACATATGGCAATAAAACATCAGTCTGAAGAAGGGTTTCGGCCCAAAACGTCACCTATTTCCTTCGCTCCATAGATGCTGCTGCACCCGCTGAGTTTCTCCAGCATTTTTGTGTATCTTCGATCTTCCATCATCTGCAGTTCCTTCTTGAACAATAAAACACTCTTGATTGCCAGACTAGCCGACAATACTGCATAATTTTACTGCATAAACTGGTGAACAAGGGAATGCGAGTTTCAATTGATTAACCTGGTGATACAGAGAGAGTGGTTGAATTCCCTCAAAAAAAATGATTCTTGGAGACTTGGAAACATTGTAATCAAAACAGAACATCTCCTAAACAGTGTAATATTCAATATTTTCTTCAGGCTACAGGCAAAGAAGTGAAAACATCAAGATTAAAGAATATTTTTCAGATTCTTTGAAATTCTCCAAAAGTCTCCAATTTTTTAATATACATGTGATCACACGGTCCTTGAATTGTGGAAGAGGTATAAATAAAGGCCATCATAATGTAATGAAACATGGATACATGTTCTTCAGGTCAGCAAGCCCACACTGACCATCCTGTATCCATTGACACTGATCCTGCATTGATCACATCTTACATGCCCAAAAAATGACACAATGCATAAACTGACATGGGGCCAATTTGGTGAAGGCGTTAATATGTATGTTGTTCACATCTACGGAAAGGCAACAGACCTATTTTTGTAGGACAGTCGGTTCCTGACATCAACCATGTACAGAGCTGGTATAATGCAGTTCTGCCCTCTACTGGTCATGCACAGTTCTACAAGCACTCACCCACAATTGAATACTCCACCATTTAATCATGGCTGATCCATCTCTCCCTCCTAACACCATTCCCCAGCCTTCTCCCCATAACCCCCGACACCGGTACTAATCAAGAATCTTTCTACCTCCGCCTTAAAAATATCCATTGTCTGCCTCCAGAGCCACCTGTGGCAATGAATTCCACAGATTCACCAGCCTCTGACTAAAGAAATTCCTCCTCATCTCCTTTTTAAATGAAAGTCCTTGTATTCTGAGGCTGTGGCCTCTGGTCCTAGACTCTCCCACTAGTTGTGTGGGACATCCCCTCCACATCCACTGTCCAGGCCTGATGGAAATGGTGGAATATTTCTTCATTATAGTGCTTCCTTTTGACAATTAAACCTTCATAACTGGCAGAAGGGTGCGGGGTTTGTGTAGTTTAGTTTATTGTCACGTGTACCACTTTATAGTGAAAAGTTTTTTTCCAGACCAGGTTAATTAATAATAACTTTCATACAATTAAATGCAACCCAAAGTGCTTTCCACATAAAACAGGCCTGTGCAAAAATACAATTTAATACAGTAAGAACACAAGCAGTTAATAGCATAAAAAACACAGATTTATATAAAAATGTTAAAATGTACAATTGAGAGTACAAAAGGACAAAGGAAGTAAAGTCAGTTAAAAGCTTGATTAAAAAGATAGGTTTTTAGCTGCCGTTTAAAAATGCCAACTGAGTGGGCGTCTCTCGTAGCCCTGGGTAGGGTATTCCACAGCTTGGGGGTGTCATTGAAACAGGTTGCTTCACCATTGTTCTTATTACTGCGGCATTGAGAGGCTAACAGGCCGACATCAGATGATCTGAACGCTCGAGTAGAGGCATGGGGAAGGAGGGACTCTGCAAAATATGCTGCTCCTGAGCTATTTTATAGACAAGGAGGAGGACTTGGATCTCACCGGGAGCCAATGAAGGGAATATAATACTGGAGTGATATGTTCCCTTTTCTTGGTATTTGTTAAAAGCCGGGCTGCGGCATTTTGATTCAGCTGTAACTTGTTGGTGGAATTTGAAGGCAGACTGGTAAATAAGGCATTACAGTAATCAAGTCTGCTTGATATGAAAGCATGAGAGTTTTTTTTACAGTCATTAAGTTAAACTACAACACACAAGGCAACTTAATCATTAACTATTAACATTCATGCCACCTCTGGGTTTATTGCAGTTGTCTGCAGTCTTTCCTTCTCATATATGTTTTATGAATCAGCCCCAAACAATCAGCACAGGAGCACCTCAAGGCTGCGTGCTCAGCCCCCTGCTGTACTCACTCTATACTCATGACTGCGTAGCCTGTCATAGTGCGAACTCCATCATCAAGTTCGCTGATGACACCACTGTTGTGGGACGTATCACTGATGGGGATGAGTCCGAGTATAGAAGAGAGATTGAGCAACTGTCCATATGGTGCCAGCAAAATAACCTGGCCCTCAACACCAGCAAAACCAAGGAACTGATTGTGGACTTTGGAAGGAGTAGGATGGGGACCCACAGTCCCGTTTATATCAACGGGTCGATGGTTGAAAGGGTCAAGAGCTTCAAATTCCTGGGCATGCACATCTCTGAAGATCTTTCCTGGTTCAAGAACACTGATGCAATTATCAAGAAAGCACATCAGCGCCTCTACTTCCTGAGAAGATTACGGAGAGTCGGTTTGTCAAGGAAGACTCTCTCTAACTTCTACAGGTGCACAGTTGAGAGCATGCTGACCGGTTGCATCGTGGCTTGGTTCAGCAACTTGAGCACCCTGGAGAGGAAGAGACTACAAAAAGTAGTAAACACTGCCCAGTCCATCATCGGCTCCGACCTTCCTTCCATCGAGGGGATTTATCGAAGTCGCTACCTCAAAAAGGCTGGCAGTATCATCAAAGACCCACACCATCCTGGCCACACACTCATCTCCCTGCTACCTTCAGGTAGAAGGTACAGGAGCCTGAAGACTGCAACGACCAGGTTCAGGAACAGCTACTTCCCCACAGCCATCAGGCTATTAAACCTGGCTCGGACAAAACTCTGAACATTAATAATCCATTATTTGTTATTTGCACTTTATCAGTTTATTTATTCATGTGTTTTGTAGTTAATGCCTATTATGTTCTGTGTGCTGAAGCAAAGCAAGAATTTCATTGTCCTTTCAGGGACACATGACAATAAACTTGAACTTGAACTTGAACAAATCACAATTTACTAAGAGATGGTGTTGCGAAATGTTACATTTGTGTGCAAACTTTTTAGAACACAAAATGCTGGAGTAACTCAGCGGCTCAGGCAGCATCTCAGGAAGACATGGATATAGGTGACGTTTGGGGTCGGGACCATTCTTCGGGTCGGCTGAGTTACTCCATCATTTTGTGTTCGACGCAAGATTCCAGCATCTGCAGTTCAATGCATGGCAACTATGTTAGTGATAAACTAGTTAAAATAAGTTTCAAGATTTAGTCGTGTCTAACAAGGCATTGGGGATTATTGAATGACCTTGTACACACACACACACACACACACACACACACACACACACACACACACACACACGAGTGTAGAGGTGAGCCAAGGAAATAGCCGGCAATTCTAGGAACAAAGTCACAATCTGGTGATCCTGAGAGAGAAAGAGTTCAGGTATTCCTTCTCTTCAGAGATGCTGCCCGTCCCGCTGAGTTACTCCAGCATTTTGTCTACCTTCGGTTTAAACCAGCATCTGTGGTTCCTTCCTACACAACGAGTTCAGTGACTGAGTGCTGCGGTGGGTAGGATGGCAGAACAGCAAGGGAAGGGTGGGGCTTATTGCAGTTCAGATTAAGTTATTAAATAAAAGGCAGTCTGCCCAAGTCTGATACAAAGTCTGGGATCAGCGCTGGGTGACATTCTTTCAATCATGCTACTGCACAGAAAACACAAACACTAACCTGCAATCGTCTGAGAGTATTTGCCCCGATCCAATCCCCCAGCACCGCTCAGAGTGAGTGTTGCACGCACAATGACATTACAACGCACCCGACATCGGAGTAAGTGTGTTCACAATTCATAAGTTCACGTTTCTAAGAGCAGAATTAGGCCATTTGGCACTTCAAGTCTACTCCGCTATTCAATCATCATCTTCCCCTCTCAACCCGATTCTCTTGCCTTCTCCCCATAACCCCCAACACCCGTACCGAACAAGAATCTGCCAATCTCTAACTTAAAAAATATCCATTGACCTGGCCGACTGTAACAATGTATTCCACAGATTCACCACCCTCTGACTAAAGAGATTCCTCCTCATCTCCTTTCTAATGGTGCGTCCTTTTATTCTGAAGCTGTGGCCTCTGGTCCGAGACTCTCCCACTAATGGAAACATCCTCGCCACATTCGCTCTGTACAGGCGTTTCACCAAGTTTCCAGAATGAAAGTTGAACCTAGAAATTGTAATCACATCCCACACTGGAAAGTAGCAGGCCTAAGCAGCCCCGGCATAAACAGCTCTGCTCAGCTCACTTCTCATTCTTCACAGCCTGACAAATTTATCCAAATACCTTATCAAAAGTATTAGCCAAATCTGCTTCATCCTCCATTTAGTTTAGTTTAGAGATACAGCGCGGAAACAGGCCATTCGGCCAATCGCGTCTGTGCTGACCAGCGATCCTCGCACACTAACAATTACAATTTACAATTTTACCGAAGCCAATTAGTCTACACACCTGGACGTCTTTGGATAGTGGGAGGGAACCAGAGCATCAGGAGAAAACCCACGCAGGTCACGGTGAGAACGTACAAACTCCCTTCAGATAGCGCCCATAGTCTGGATTGAACCCTGGTCTCTGGCGCTGTAAGGCAGCAACTCTACTGCGCCACCACAGTTTTCAGGAACCGTATTCGAAAATACAAACAATTCACAGCATAAACAGCGTTCTCATGTCACCCTTGGTTCTTTTTGCCAATTACCTTAAATGTTGTATTCTTTGAAAAGTTAAGAATTAGTCAGAGTTATACAGCATGGAAACAGGCCCTTCGGCCCATGCTGACAAAGATACCCCACCTATGCTAGTCCCACCTGCCTACGTTTGGCCCATATCCCGCTAAACGTTTTAAATGTTGTTAAAGTACCTGTTCTCCTGAGTTTGGGACTGGATGAATAGTTATACTCAACATTTCTCGGATCTATCTCCACAATCTAGTTATTGGTAGTTTCCTTCTGTGTCTCCTTTTTTTTGTTTTCTCTTCTTTTCTCTCTATTACTTTCTCTCATCTTTTTCTCCCTTTAAATTTATTCCTTATAAAAAAAACTGAAGCCATGTAGGAAATCTGTAACTAAATTGTCGCTTACTATTATTTGTATACATGCTTCTAATAA
Source organism: Amblyraja radiata (assembly GCF_010909765.2). NCBI lineage: Eukaryota > Metazoa > Chordata > Chondrichthyes > Rajiformes > Rajidae > Amblyraja > Amblyraja radiata. Next base: position 6,967,864 of record NC_045974.1, read on the forward strand.
AAATTTTAAAAACAAGTACTTGTTCTCCCATTGAAAATAGTGTATCCCTAATAACTCCAAAACTATTTACAATTTTTTTTAAAATCGCTATTAAAATTCCCCTTAACTGCAATTTCTCCAGTCTCACTGAACAAATTAAATTCCTCATTTCTGAAACCATTTAAAATGTATTGAAAAATAATTTCTAATCGCATAACACCGAGGATGTTGTGCTAAATGACAAAATTCCTGGCCCTTCGTTTGATCATGTGTCTAAAGTCAAGGATCCCGCACTCTTTATTAATCTTCTTCTCATCGTGCATGGCTGCTTTCAATAATTTGTATATAGGCAACTAACCGCGACTTCTCCACTGCGATTTCCCTTTCTAAGTGGGACTATTTATTGCGCTCCTCACTCTTCATCCAGAAATTAGTCGCTCGCTTCACCATTCTTTATAATTGGACAAGCAGAGTAACCCGAGATGGTGAGTCATCCCATCGCATCGCGTGGCTTCAAGAAGTAGATTTGCAAACACACTGCTTGTCAAGGCCTGCGTGGCTATCAGTCAAATCAGGAATTTGGCAAGGACCAACCTCGCTAAAGGCTGCACAGACAAGTGTAAAGGTAAAAGGCATCTTGTTGCCTTGACAGGGAGTTACATTCTTTGTACCCTTTGTTTGCCATGTGTTTTAATCACAGAATTGTATCTGCCTTCTCCATTCAATAAGACTGTTAAGGGCCTGTCCCACTTACACGATCTTTTCGGAGACCGCCGGCACCCGTTGCAGGTCGCCGAAAATGTTCAAATCCAGCGGTGACCAGAAAAAGGTACGACTCTTTGGGCAACTCCTCACGACCATACAGGCGTCACCCCGCGACATGTCGGCACGTGACGCCTGTACGGTCGTGAGCAGTCGCCCAATGAGTCGTACCTATTTCTGGTCGCCGCTGGATTTTCAACATGTTGAACATTTTCGGCGACCTGCTGCGACTATGACAGATGCCGGCAGTCGCTGAAAAGATCGCGTATGTGGGACAGGCCCTATACACTCAGTTGCTTTGGCATTTGGTGAACCGAGGCGAGGTCATTTAAGACTGAGGTGAGAAAAAACTTTTTCACCCAGAGAGTTGTGAATTTGTGGAATTCCCTGCCACAGAGGGCAGTGGAGGCCAAATCACTGGATGGATTTAAGAGAGAGTTAGATAGAGCTCTAGGGGCTAGTGGAATCAAGGGATGTGGGGAGAAGGCAGGCACGGGTTATTGATAGGGGACGATCAGCCATGATCACAATGAATGGTGGTGCTGGCTCGAAGGGCCAAATGGCCTCCTCCTGCACCTATTTTCTATGCTTCTATGAGATGTGAGGCAGGGAAATCAAACCCAGGCTTTTCAGCCAAAGTGTAATCGAGTTAAGGACTACATTGATGCACTTTACAAATTATTTGAAGCAATTCCCCAGTTGTTGCAGAGAGAAGGCCTATAGTAGATAAGACTGTAATGGCCATTTGGCTTGTTTTGGGCGTCATCAATGATGGCATGTGTCTTTAAATTTTAGACTGCCCGCTATATTGTGGGTGGGATTTATGACATATTTTTGGGCGTGTTTGGAGCTAAGTTTCTTGCGCAGAAGCTTAGATTTTAGTTTAGTTTAGGACCAGCATGGGGAAGGTTTACCCTTGGACCATGCGAAGTGTAACGGAGACATGAGACAAAAGGTATAGAAGTGTGAAAACACACACGTCTAGATTCAGGGACAGTTTCTTCCCGGCTGTTATCAGGCAACTGAACCATCCTACCAACAACAAGAGGGCGGTCCTGAGCTACTATCTACCTCATTGGAGACCCTTGGACTAAACTTGATCGGATTTTACTGGCTTTATCTTGCACTAAAAGTGATTCCATATAATCATATAACAATTACAGCACGGAAACAGGCCATCTCGACCCTTCAAGTCCGTGCCGAACACGTATTCTCCCCTAGTCCCATATACCTGCGCTCAGACCATAACCCTCCATTCCTTTCCCGTCCATATAACTATCCAATTTATTTTTAAATGATAAAAACGAACCTGCCTCCACCACCTTCACTGGAAGCTCATTCCACACAGCCACCACTCTCTGAGTAAAGAAGTTCCCCCTCATGTTACCCCTAAACTTCTGTCCCTTAATTCTCAAGTCATGTCCCCTTGTTTGAATCTTCCCTACTCTCAGTGGGAAAAGCTTATCCACGTCAACTCTGTCTATCCCTCTCATCATTTTAAAGACCTCTATCAAGTCCCCCCTTAACCTTCTGTGCTCCAAAGAATAAAGCCCTAACTTGTTCAACCTTTCTCTGTAACTTAATTGCTGAAACCCAGGCAACATTCTAGTAAATCTCCTCTGTACTCTCTCTATTTTGTTGACATCCTTCCTATAATTAGGCGACCAAAATTGTACACCATACTCCAGAATTGGCCTCACCAATGCCTTGTACAATTTTAACATTACATCCCAACTTCTATACTCAATGCTCTGATTTATAAAGGCCAGCACACCAAAAGCTTTCTTTACCACCCTATCTACATGAGATTCCACTTTCAGGGAACTGTGCACAGTTATTCCCAGATCCCTCTGTTCACCTGCATTCTTCAATTCCCTACCATTTACCATGTACGTCCTATTTTGATTTGTCCTGCCAAGATGTAGCACCTCACACTTATCAGCATTAAACTCCATCTGCCATCTTTCAGCCCACTCTTCCAACTGGCACAAATCTCTCTGTAGACTTTGAAAATCTACTTCATTATCCACAACCCCACCTACCTTAGTGTAATCTGCATACTTACTAATCCAATTTACCACACCATCATCCAGATCATTGATGTACATGACAAACAACAGTGGACCCAACACAGATCCCTGTGGCACCCCACTAGTCACTGGCCTCCATCATGTATCTGTACACTGTGGATGGCTCGATTGTAATCACTGACTGGTTAGCAGGCAACAAAAGCTTTTCACTGTACCTCGGTACCTATGAGAAGCTCAGTAATTTGTGTTTATATCCCAGTCTCCGTTGGAGGAAGAAAACTGGAAATAAACTACGTGGCAATAAACTCCATTCAGTTGAGACTTGAACAAACAGAATTGAAAAGCATTTATTAAAATTTAATATTTTCTTCCCATTTACGACATTGGAAGGATACACTTAGAGAACAGACACATAAATTTTCACACACAATAAGTATACTGTACGTATGTTAAACATTTTACTTCCTACAGCTTTGAAGAAAGGTGAATTAGTGCCCTTTCCACACATGCATTAATTTACATGTTTGGTTCTGGCTGTTTCGTGGATTTTCAGTAAAAAGAACAGAATCTGCACTTTCTGCAATTGCTATCAAAACTTGCATAATGCTACAATTTAAAGCAATAGAAATAGGATCACTTTTAATCATCCCAAGAAGTCATCAGACTGCGTGTGCTGTATAAATCAAAACACAATGAAACAATGGGAGAGATGTTCAAATGTTAGCCAAGAGTTTCTGACCTGATAAACAAACAAGCAACAAGTGAATGACAGGATCTCGAGATCCTGTCTCCTTTCAGACAAACTTCAGAACTCCAAGCTTCTATTTGCTAACCTCCCTCTCATTGACATCACAGCTGCCATTGAATGCACTTCCTTTAACTTTCTTCATGTTGTTGTCAAATTTCTCAAAACAATTCAGGGACAAAGTTTAGTTTAGAGATACAGCGCAGAAACAGGCCCTTCGACCCACCGAGTCCACGCCGACCAGCGATCCCCGCACATTAACACTATCCTACACACACACACACACACACACTAGGGACAATTTACAATTTTACCAAACCAGTTAGCCTACAAACCTGTACGTCTTTGGAGTGTGGGAGGACACGGGGAAAAAGTACAAACTCCGTACAGACAGCACCCGTAGTCGGGGTCGAACCCGGTTCACTGGTGTTGGAAGGCAGCATAACTGTGCCGTCATCAGACGGGTATCAGGATGGAACTTACCCACATCTACTCTGAAGAAGGGTTTCGGCCCGAAACGTTGCCTATTTCCTTCGCTCCATAGATGCTGCCGCACCCGCTGAGTTTCTCCAGCATTTCTGTCTACCTTCTACTCATAGATGGGTCTTCCAACTCTCTTAGAAAATAATTCATAATGATGCCAAAATCACTTAACATACCTGTATAAAGGTTCTTTCCACAAAGTCCACTTCTCATTAAGGTGAGATTGGGAGATGCTGGCTGGGTTAGGTGTGGATCTACTGACTGATAGTTGGTTTGAAGTGCCTTGAGTTTTAGAATTTACTGGAGGGGAAGGTTTGGAGAATGGTCTTTTGGATAAATTTGACTGAAGAACCTGTTTTCCTATGGGCGTATCAGGATTTTGCCAGGAGCTAAGAGTAGTATCATTTTTCACGTACAGAAACATATGAGAAGCTCAGTAATGTGTGGTTATATCCCAGTCTCTGTCAGAGGAGGAAAACAATGGAAATAAAAAGATTGGTTAAGGAATAAGAAGTTAAGAGATTAATCGAAAACAATTTAATGAATGGGACAAAATATTGTCAAGATATATATGGCAAGGTAAAAGACCTAGGACCGTCTCAAAACCTTAGTGTTAACAAAAGAAAAGGAGGGGGATGGGGTCTACCCTCTCTCAAAGACCCTCTCATCAGGCAGCACAGTTAAGATCTATGATATGCTGGTGCAACCCATCATATGATGCTCAATGGAAAAACATTGAAGAGAGAACACTTGCCATTCCTGTACAAGCTATCATAGCTGACAGCAACCTACAAGACTAGATAAATGCTATTGAAAATCCTTGGGTAAAATGGACTCTTAAAACAGTTATAACAAGAGTATAATTTAGAGGAAGACATTACAATTCTTAAATGGTGCACATATGACACAGGCTTTACTCCTAATAAATTAGATAGTAGGTTTAAAGAGTGGACAGTTAAAGGCATTACTGCTCTTTGTAACATAATGAAAGAAGGGACACAATTAAGTTTTGAAATGCTTAAAGAATAATTCCTGTTATAAAAACAAGACTTCTATCGATACTTACAGATGCGGAACTATGTTAATAAAAATGTTAAAAATAAAACGGAGTCGAGTATAGGGTTGATGGGATTATTGAGGAAAGCGTGCAACTCAAATACTGGTCGTAAAATTATTCCATGTATGTATAAAGGGTTACTGAATCTTAAATCACATTCAACCTTACATATTAGAATGAAATGGGAGAAGGAAGGAGGGATAATCATATCAGAGGAAGAATGGACAGCACTATGGAGGTAGCAATGGAAGTGTCCCAGCTCACAAAACTGGAGGGAGTTTAGTTGGAAAAGCCTGACACGGTATTTTATCACGCCTTCTCAGAAATCCCATTCCGGTGGGAACTCTTCAGTTTGTTGGAGAAAATTTGGAAATTTAAAGGCAGATCATTACCATGTTCTCTGGGATTGCCCTGTTATTAAAGATTTTTGGAGAGAGTTACATGATGCCTTACAAGATATTTTTAGATGTCATGTGCCCCTGGAGTGTAAGACCATGTTTTTTGGACTCATACCCGAAGACTGGCAGAAATAGACAAATACTTACTGAATATATTGATGGTAGCTGGTAAAAAAGCTCTCACAAAGAAATGGTTATCACAGGAGAGCCCAACTCTGAATGCATGGATGGACATCGCAATGGATATTTATAAAAATGGAGAAAATAACAGCATATGTTAACTTCAAACTGGATTTATTTGTGTCACGCTGGGAAAATTGGGTTAACTATGTAACGCCTCATAGGACAGTGTTTATTTTTACAAATGTTTGATTATATGGTAAAGAAAGGATCACTCCCTAAGTGGTTGTGGTTTTTACTGTGTTCTTGTTTCTATATTTGTTTTGTACAAATCTCAAAAAGAAGCAATTCAAGGCAGACATATGTATGATGTATACATATAACATTATACCTGAAACCCGTTTTATGGCAATGTGTTTGCTGTGGAATACCAAAAAAAGAGTATATATTTTTTTAAAGTTGCAAGCATGAGAGAAATTATGGAGTTGGGATCATGTGGGTTGAAACTGAGGTCAAAGCAAGAGAGAAATTGTGGATAGACACAAAGTGCTGGAGTAAATCAGCAGGTCCGGCCTCATCTCTGTAGGCAATGCTGGGGTAACAATTTGTTTTGGGAGACCTTTGGACCAAACCCGACCCGAAACTTTACCAGAGATGCTGCCTGACCTGCTGAGCTACTCCAGCATTATCTGTCTTTCTTTGGTATAGACCAGCATCTGTAGTTCCTTTTTATTACAAGAAAAAATATGGAGATGGGGTCACGTGGGTTGAAAATGAGGTAAAGACAAAGGGAAAAGATTATCTGGAGAAAACAGGTAGAATTAGAAACGTCAAGTGCACGAGAACAACACATTGGTGTTATATATACACAAGAGTCCAGAAAGGAAAAGAAGAACAAAGTCTAAAATACAAGACAGGGTAAAAATAGAAAGTACTATTTTGGAAAAAAAATACATGAATCGGGGCCCAGTTCAAACTCAAACGCTACGAAATAATGAATTCAGTCATTTTCCCCACAAAGCCAAATTGGCCAAGTTCCACACCAATGCACATTAATGACGGGAAACAAATTGATAATATATGCATTCATCTGTACCAAATGCAGCCCTATTCACCCTCTGAACCATCGGACAGCTCACAAATAAACATGGTTGAACAGAGATATTTTAACTTTGAAGCTAAACAGTATATATGGTTATATGGTTATATTCACAGTCTTATTTGTCGTATTTGTGAGTCGTTGTGTCCTTGGGCAAGACACTTCACCCACCTTTGCCTGTGTGTGAATGTGTGTGAGTGATTGGTGGTGGTCGGAGGGGCCGTAGGCGCAGATTGGCAGCCACGCTTCCGTCAGTCTGCCCCAGGGCAGCTGTGGCTACAGAAGTAGCTTACCACCACCGAGTGTGACTGAGGAGTGAATGAATAATGCGATGTAAAGCGCCTTGAGTATTAGAAAGGCGCTATATAAATCCCATCCATCATCATCATCATTGCACTGTTGCCTGCACATATGACACTCTTTACTCTTTTGTTGCCTTGAATTGACATTGCCCACGAAGATTCTGCTCGTTTTGCACCTTTGAATTCACTTACTTTGTCTTCTTCGTCGCGTTGTTTTAAATAGAACAGAATCTTGGCGTAAATCAAGAGATGACGCTGGGAGAACACAACCCAACTGTTGATTATATCAATGGCCTTCCTGCTAGGACATAGTGCAAGAGGCGGTGGAATAACACAAAGATAAAACAGGATCATATTTCCTAACAGGTACACCTGAACCTAGTAGCTCCATCTAAAGACTGCACTTGCCTGGTCACTCCTCCATGGGACCATCTTGTTGTGGAGCCTCTACCTCCAGCTGTGCCCCATGTTGTTAGTTTAGAGATACAGCGCGGAAACAGGCCCTTCGGCCCACCGGGTCCACGCCGACCAGCAATCCCCGCACATTAACACTATCCTACACCCACTAGGGACAATTGTTTTTTACATTTACCAAGCCAATTAACCCACATCTTTGTTAGTGTGGGAGGATACCGAATATCTCGAAGAAAACCCACGCATATCACGGGGAGACGAACAAACTCCGTACAGACAGCACCCGTTGTCAGGATCGAACCCGGGTCTCCGGCGTTGCATTCGCTGTAAGGCAGCAACTCTACCGCTGCGCCACCGTGACCGCCCTGTAATTCCTGGGGAATTGATGGTGGGCAGGTCAGAGTTGGGCAGGAGAAAGGGCAACCAATCACTTGGACTTTGCCTCTACCTCAAGACCCTCAAAAAAAGGACACGAAGAGCTGGAGGGAAACGTCTATAGAGAACATGGACAGGTGACGTTTTGGGTTGGGACCAATCTTCAACTGAAGAAGGGTCTTGGCCTCAAAATGCCACCCATCTCATCAGTCTGGAGAAGGGTCCTTACCCGAAACTTTAGCGGTCCATGTTCTCTGTCGGGCAGGATTTTTGCACAGAGGGTGGCTGGTGCCTGGAACATGCTGCCAGGTTTGGTGGTGGAGGAAGATACGATAGTGGCGTTTAAGAGACTTTCGGATAGGCACATGGCTATGCAGGGAATGGAGGGATATGGATCAGATGCAGGCAGATAAGAGCTGGTCTTGGCATCATTTTCGGGCTCAGACATTGTGGGCCAGAGGACCTGTTCCCGTGCTGTACTCTTCAATGTTCTATGCAGTTCCTTACAGCTGTTTCATCAAATCTTTTACTCGTGTGGTTTGCTGGGCCCAATCCATACCAGAAGTGTTTGATCAGATCAAATGTGCTCTGGGCCGGTTGCCAAGCCTCTTGTTACCATGTGCATTGGGGCCCAATTGAATTCTCTTGGTGTCTGCCCACAATGCCTGAAAATTGCCCAAGACCAAAAATAACATCATGAGTTTTTATGGTATTCTCAACATGTTATTAAAAACACGGCAATAATTGAAATTTCTGCCCTAATTTGCAGCTTATCTTGTTTTCATGTTTATTCCAGATTTTTTATCATCCATTCAAAAAACGCATTGACAATCATGTCATTGTTAAATTGCTCGTATAATTCTGCAAGATTGAGCATTTGGAGGAGGAGGAGGATGTTTAATTAGTTACTATAAACTCTTGTATGCTTCTTATTATGTCTCTGCAGTCCCTTCATCAAATCTTTTACTCGTGAGGTCAGCATGACACAGAGTTGTATATTGAAGACATTACATTAGCCACAGAATGAGAAGGATTGACAGATACATTAGGTCAAAGAACAGGCATGATACAAACAATGTAAACCTTGTCTACTTGAAATAGAAATGTGAAGACAGAGGGAAAATGTGAAAGGAAACTAACTACTGAATAATAAATACTTCAGGAATTAGGGCAGTACCGTGGCGCTGCCGATAGAGCTGTTGCCTCAATCCAGACCTCGGGTTCCGTCTGTGTGGAGTTCGCATGTTCCCTCTGCAACTGCGTGGGGTTTTTCTCCCGGGTGCTCTGGTTTCCTCCCACATCCCAAAGATGTGTGGGATGGCCTCAGGTTAAATGGCCTCAGTAAATTGTCCCTAATGTGTCAACAGTGGGTGAGAAAGTGGGATAACTTAGAAGCAGCGTGTATGGTTGCTGGGCTCGATGGGCCGAAGGGCCTGTTTCTATGCTCTATCTCCAAACTAAAATGAACAGGAGCTCAATAATTAAACTAATACCTGTATTAAAAGAATAATATTATTCGTATTTAGTTTTGAACAAGCCTCTCTTGAGCTTTTACTTGTGAATAGTTGTATAAAACATGAAGCATGATGGAACCTAACCAATTAGACTGAGAATTAAAGAATTATGACTGATATGTAAATCACACATGTGCTGTTGTTCTGCTGTCAGTGGTAAGAATATTTGGTTTTGCCTGGGAAATCGCCACAGGTCATGTCTGTTACTTAGAACAGGATGAGCCAAACCAAAAACCTGTTTAGTAATGACAGACACAAGGAACTGCAGATGCGGGCTTACAAAAAATGACCCAAAGTGCAGGAGTAACCCAGCAGATCAGGCACTATTTCTGGAGGATATGGATAGGTGACGTTTTGGACCAGGACCCTTCTTCATAACATGGGAGTGTATGAATATTTTATTTGTTTTGGTGAGGAAGTTGACAGAGATAATGGAACATGAGCAATTGTTTATAAGAGTGCAAGCCTGTTGGAGGAATGGGGTGAGAACGGGTGTGAATGGTCTGTGCGAGGGAGATAGTGGTAAAGTACCATGAGGTACTGATCAGGACAGCGCAGGAACCTCACCTGGGCTCTTCAATAGCTATGGCTTTGACTTTTTGGACCACCAGTGCCAACAAAATCAAGTAGATTCTGCAAACGACCATGAGTGTCCCTTTGTGTAAAGCTAAGCACCAGGAAGAAAGACTCAGACAGTCCTAGGGATAAAAGGGTGTCAAGAGTTATGGGGAGAAGGCAGGAGAATGGGGTTAAGAGGGAGAGATAGATCTGCCATGATTGAATGGCGGAGTAGGCTTGATGGGCCGAATGGCCTAATTTGCTTCTATCACTTATGACCTTTTGAAATTGGAAGAGACAGAGAGAAAACTGAAGATAGACATAAATTGCTGGAGTAACTCAGCGGGTCAGTCAGGCAACATTTCTGGAGAAAGTGGTTAGATGACCCTTCGTCAGACTGATTGCAGGGGGAGAGGGGAGAAATGGAAGTAAGAAGGGACTGGTTGACAACAGATGACCTCAGGTGAGGGGGTTCCCCGATAGGCAGTTTGTTGGACAAGGCGAGAGATCGACGCAGGTGTGAGCCCAAGAGGGATACATAGTTGTAAACTGATCTGAGAGAAAATAGATCTCATAGAACATTAGCAACTCTGCTCAATCAGTGCACGTGGCCCAGCATGTCCACACACCTGCCTGCGCCCACACACCTGCCTGCGCCCACACACCTGCCTGCGCCCACACACCTGCCTGCGTCCACACACCTGCCTGCGCCCACACACCTGCCTGCGCCCACACACCTGCCTGCGTCCACACACCTGCCTGCGTCCACACACCTGCCTGCGTCCACACACCTGCCTGCGCCCACACACCTGCCTCCGCCCACTCACCTGCCTCCGCCCACTCACCTGCCTCCACCCCAGCAGAACAACTAGCCTCCTTCCCAGCTGTGCTCTGTCCACACATCTGGCCCCATCATGGGGGTTCTCTGTATTCACACACCCGTCCCAGATCGGCCCGCACCCTTGAACTCATTCTTGGCCCCTCTCACTGGTTGTGTTCCCTCTGTACTCCTGGCCCCATTCCCAGCTCCGATCCATCCGCAGAGCTGGCCCCGTCTCCGCTGCTCTCCACCTGCGCCTCGGGCCCCAATCCGGGTCTGCTCCTTCCCCACACGTTGCCCCATTCCCAAGCGTACCACATCCATGCAGCTGGTCTGAGGCCCATTTGGCTGGAGCCTGGGCTTCTGAACGTGCTCTGCCTCGAATCCCAGCCTCACACCCAGGTGCCCACCCGGCCCCAACCTCGTTCCATGTTGCCCTCAGCACTCTGAGGGAAGGCGGCTGAAACAGAATCAGGTTGGCTCGGCCAGTCAACAGTGACTGTCCTGGTGTGGACCAATAAATGTACAGCATATATATCGGGACTCCCCCATTGACCATAACAAAAGATTGAAACCTGCATTCCTGCCAAATTGCCATGGAGTACAGAGTGAAAATCCCCTTAGCAAAACATAACCACACCACTGACACTATCAACTTACATTCAAAAATTCCAACATGAGGTGGGAGCAATTGCTTCTTCCTTCTTCCTCAATGCTGTTCCAAAAAAGCCTTTACAGCATTGAGCAGTTTACTACAAGATCCCTATCTAGAAAAGGAAAATACAATCTGAAGAAGGGTCTCGACCCGCAACGTCACCCATTCCTTCTCTCCAAAGATGCTGTCTGTCACGCTGAGTTACTCCAGCATTTTGTGTCTATCTTGGGTCTAAATCAGCATCTGTAGTTCCTTCCTAAACAAACACCATGTATTTGTTATGCATTGGCTCGGGATCTGGGTGGTTATTGCAGGGCCAGCAATTATTGTCTGACCTTCATTGCTCTTGAGAAGGTGGCCTAGAACCACCAGCTTGAACCTCCACTGTACAAGATTTAGTCATGGCGTGGTCTTTGCTAACTTGGGCTACCGTCATGATTTATTCATACCAACGACATTTGAGAGGTTGAACAGGCTAGGGCTTTATTTAGTTTAGTTTAGTTTAGAGATACAGCGCGGAAACAGGCCCTTTCGGCCCACTGGGTCCGCACCGACCAGCGATCCCCGTACATTAATACTATCCTATTACCCAATTATTACCAAACCAATTAACCTACATACCTGTGTTCAAGAAGGAACTGCAGATGCTTGAAAATCGAAGGTACACAAAAAAGCTGGAGAAACTCAGCGGGTGCAGCAGCATCTATGGAGCGAAGGAAATAGGCAACATTTCGGGCCAAAACCTTCCTGAGTCTGAAGAAGGGTTTCGGCCCGAAATGTTGCCTATTTCCTTCGCTCCATAGATGCTGCTGCACCCGCTGAGTTTCTCCAGCTTTTTTGTGAACCTACATACCTGTATGTCTTTGAGTGTGGGAGGAAAAAGGAAGCTCTCGGAGAAAACCCACGCAGGTCACAGGGAGAACGAACAAACTCCATACAGACAACACCCGTAGTCAGGATCAAACCCGGGTCTCCGGCGCTGCATTCGCTGTAAAGCAGTAACTCTACCGCTGCGCCACCGTGCTGCCCTATTCCCAGGAGCGCACGAGGATGAGCGGTGATCTTATAGAGGTGTACAATTTCATGAGAGGAATAGATCGGGTAAACGCACAGTATTTTACCCAGAGTAGGGGAATCGGGAACCAGAGGGCATAGGTTTAAGGTGAAGAGGGATAGATTTATTTAGAACCTGAGGGGTAACTTTTTTTTTTTAACACAAAGGGTGGGCGTATGGAATGAGCTGCCAAGGGAGTTAGTTGAGGCAGGTCCTATCACAACATTTAAGAAACACAGGTACACATGGATTGGGTAGGATTAGAGGAATAATGGGCCAAAAGCAGGCAGGTGGGACTAGTTTAGACAGGGCATGTTGGTTGGTGTGGGCAAGTTGGGCCAAAGGGCCTGGTTCCATGCTGACTACATCTGGAGTAGCCTGCACTCTAGTTCACTCAAGAATATGTTCCAATTAGTTACCTCATAAACAATCCTCATCTATTCTTGTTTACTTTTTCAGTCTATATCCAGATTAAAACCCCCGAACATTATTTCACCTTTTATTCCCCAGTGTACGAAGTAGTTGATGTTAAGGGCCTTGTACACCATTCCCACAGTGCCTTTGTGCTGTGTGTTTGTTTAAATCACAAAATTAACTTTTCCATCGAAGCTGTCATAGAGATCTCAGATTTGCAAGTTTAATTGCTGGAACAATTGAAGTTGGCATAAATTGCATACGCACTGCTTATTTACACGCTAGAGTTAGAAATGGAAATACCAAAGCAATTAGCTCCAGTCCCAATCCACAACTCCAGTCCCAATCCACAACTCCAGCAATGATCTGCAATCGGATCAGAATGTTCCCCAAAGACAGACACAAAATGCTGGAGTAACTCAGTGGGACAGGCAGCATCTCTGGGTGACCTTTCGGGTTGAGACCCTTCTTCAGACTCAGTTCTTTCCGACACAGAATGTGCTCCATCTTATTGTCATATTTTAACTTGAGGTGGCCTGCCTTGAAAACATCCAGTGAATTGGCCTCCACTGCCTTCTGTGGCAGAGAATTCCACAGATTCACAACTCTCTGGGTGAAAAGGTTTTTCCTCATCTCAGTCCTAAATGGCCTACCCCTTATTCTTAAACTGTGACCCCTGGTTCTGGACTCCCCCAACATCAGGAATATTTTTCCTGCATCTAGCCTGTCCAATCCCTTAAGAATTTTATATGTTTCTACTATAAGATCTCCTCCCATCCTTCTAAATTCCAGTGAATATAAGCCCAATCAATCCATTCTTTCATCATCTGCTTCAGCTTATTTTAATAATTTAGATTAGTAGTTCCTTTAGTTTGTTTCGGAAAGTTCCTCGAATTGAATGCTCCGCCAACTAATGATCATGCCTTCAAACAATACAAAAGCAGGGATGCAACGCTGAGGCTTTCTTTATAAGGCACTGGTCAGACCACATTTGGAATATTGTGAGCAGTTTTGGTCCTCATGTACGTGGAGGGATGTGAGGGCATTGAAGAGGGTCCAGAGGATGATCCCAGGGATGATTGGGTTAACTAATGAGGAGCATGTGACAGCACCCAGCCTGTACTAGCTGCACAGCGCCAGAGACCCGGGTTCGATCCTGACTACGGGTGCTGTCTGTTCAGAGTTCGTACATTCTTCCTGGGACTGTGTGGGTTTTCTCCAGGTGCTCCAGCTTCCTCCCACACTCTCAAGAAGTACAGGTTTGTAGGTTAATTGGCTTTGCTAAAAATTGTCCCAAGTGTGTAAGGTAGTGCTTAGTGTACGGGGTGATGGCTGGAAAACATGGTCTGGGAGGGACCCAAAGGGCCTGTTTCCATGCTGTTTCTCAAAAGTAAAATACCAAAGTACATAATGATTCAAAGAACCTGCACAGCTCCAGTGAACTTCTGCTGATAGTTCTGGAAGTAGTTCGGTATTTGATTTATGTTTTATGTTAAGCTAACCAGAGGTTAAAGGACTATAAACTCTGGTTGATATGTAAGTTTCTTAAAGAAAATCTAAGCTTGACTCAATGAATGATTAACCACTTAATCTACAGACTGGCTGGTAATTTACAGCGGGCAGCAGTGTGTTATATAAAAGCACACACACAACTCCTGAAATTAATGAAACACAATTACACTCATAAGCATCTTGGTGAGACAGCAATTCCAGGAAACTCAGAGGCACTTCCTATATCTTATTGTAGACACTGCAACCTGAATTCCCACCTAAACTTCTGCGAGGAATATTGTGTGCACTTCAATTAGTATGCGAGGTCTACCACTTTCATGAATAACAATTACAACTTAGATTAAGTTCAGAGGTTGTAGGAGCAGAATTAGGCCATTCGGCCCATCAAATCTATTCTGCCATTCAATCATGCCTGACATGGACAATTAAGTTGCCATTGTTGATGACTGTCAAGGTGATCAAAGCAAATGGATATTTATGCATCTGAAGCCGCAGATATTTGAGATGGATATAAGAAACACGAGTAAGAAAAATACTCTTTAAAATGATCAAAATAGAATAGGAGAATAAAATGGAAATCGTTTCTTGGAAATAAGCAGATTGTTACTGGAATGTCTTGCATTAGTAAGCTTATTAAATTCTGTGAAAATGAAACTGGAACATTATGGAGCCACAGGCATAATATATTAGTTCATCTAAAAAGTATTTGATAAACCGTCAGCTGGCAGGTTCCTGACTAAAGAGCCTGTCCCACTTCCAGACTTAATTAATAACCTCTGCCGAGTTTAAAGGACCTAAAAAAAAAAAAATCAAGATTTTGGTAATCTACGAATATGCTCACGAACTAGTGCCAGAGGTCACATGCTGAGGTTGACTTAAGCTTTTTATTTTCACTCACCTTTTTTTCTCTGTCCAGCTGCCGAGCTACGAGTAGCCACGAATATCTACGAGTATCCACGACTACCCTCACGGCCTACTACAGTCTGCCCACGAACTAACTATGAGTAAAAGGTTGCAATTTTTTTCATCCCGACTATTTTTTAAATTCGTGGACATTTTTCATCGGGCTGGAAAAACGTCCCGACTTACCTGATGCCCCGAGTACCTACAGCTGGCATAACGAGCCGCTACTATATATCTACGAACACCTACGGTCTCCCACGAACATTCTGCGAGTTTGAATCGGGGGGAAAACTCGGGAGAATTTGTGAATTACCTCATGAAAGTGGTACAGGCCCTTTAAGTTTACACTTGTGAAAGTAGGGGTGGGAATAACTGAGTGACTAGAAACCTTAAAGCACTGGAGAGATAAATATAGCAACATGAACCGACAAATGGTGAGGAGTGGCGTGCCAGGATTATACCAGAACAGAAGTTCACCTTTTATTTAAAAACCCTGCAGAATTGCAAAATGTACTAATGTGAGTTTGCAGATATTACCAAGCAGGGCTTGTGTCATAATGCAAGGTGGCATTAATAAACTGGCAAAATAGGATTGTAATTGGCAAACAAACTTCAGTATATTGAAATGCAAGTTGCGACAATTTGGCAGGTAGATTAAGGAGGCGCTGTACTTTGGAAGAGTCAAAACAACACAGGAACAGAGAGGCCCAGGCAGGGGATGAAATGCACAACCTACAAGGTGGCAACATGTATTGAAAAGGCATGAGGTTTGGTCTTGGAGGGCGAGAAATGAAGAGGAGAAATGTTGTGTCAAAAACATGATTAGTCTGGAGTTGGAATACTGAAACCAAGTGTTCATTTCATTCAGGTGCCACCCACATAAGCGGCAAGATGCATCTATTGGAATTACACCAACATTGTCAGGAGAAATATACCCTCTGCAGCTCTTTCCTCATTAAAAAGGGATTGAGTGGCGAGTTGCTCAAGGTCATTAAGAGTGGGGATGTGTTTGATAAGAATAAATACTCACGAGACTTTTCTAAGTGAAGAGACGACTCCCCAGTGTGTGGGATAGTGCTGGTGTACGGGGGGGAATCACTGGTCGATGCGGACCGGGTGGGCCAAAGGGCCTGTTTCCGTACTGTATCTCTAAAGTTGTTTGACAGCGTGTGACAGTACTGGGCCTGTACTCGCTAGAGTTTAGTAGGTTGTGAACGTGAAGTCTCCACTCTAAAACTCCAAGGATTTTCAGCAGAAAGACACATCATCTTATTGCAAAATACATTTAATTATATGCGATTTAACCTTTTAAGCTACTGAAATGTAAGAAACATCATATTCATATATAAGGAAGCGCAAGGTGCATTTTGTGTCTATCCTCCCCTCCCCAGTTCTCCGGCCAGTCTAACTGTCCCTGTACATTTTATCTCTGTTTGCTTTGTTGTTACCTTCTCCTCGCTCACAATGATCTATTCTACATTTACCCCGATCTCCACCCCCTTTGATGTCTCGTTCTCACACCTTATAGTTCCTTATCTCTGCATCTCCCCTTCCCCTGACTCTCAGACTGAAGAAAGGTCTCGACCCGAAACCTCACCCATTCCTTCTCTCCAGAGATGCTGCCTGTCCCGCTGAGTTACTCCAGCGTTTTGTGTCTATCTTGTAAAAATGCTAGTTAGTTGGTTGCATCTTTCTTGCTTTAGAAAAAGCTTGCAATGCCAAAACTTAGATATGCCCAATGCCATAGACTTTCATTGAACACTGACAATTTTGCACATTGTTTCTCCAGTGGCACTGAAAATATCCAAAATAGTCTTTTTATAATTTTTCTTCTTTGAAGATGCCCTGCATTGTGGCTTCAGTAGCCTGGAGTATTCTGAAGACATCTTTTCAAAAAAGTCAAAGAACACACAAATTGTTTTGCGGATAACATGTTCAGGAAAAGATTGCGGAGAATGGAAGTATTATTTCATTGCGAGGCACTCTTCCTCCATCAGAATAGCACCAATTAAATGCATGCTCTATCTTGGGATCTGATTTATACCATTATAATTAGACCCAAAGAGTAGAAAACATCCCTCGGGCCACATGCCACCAAAGAGTACAGTCAATTCATCCAAAGTTCCGTTCCACTTCCACTTGCTTTTTAATTAGTGTCTCGTTTCATTAGAGTTGTGTGGGCTAATAAGTCTGGAGATAGACATCTTACTGCTGTTGTTAGACTGCTGGAAAAATCATACATCACAACCTCAAAGCTGATTGATAGCTGCCACATTCAAAACTCTCCAACCATTACGAGGCTAAAGACACGGATATACCTTCCCAATCATCACTTGGTAACTTATTTTAGAACTATTAGTTAGAACTAGCCTTTAAAGATCATTGTCATGGCAGATAGGATTACCAACTACCAATAATTGATTTAATTACATAATTCAACACACTGCCCTCAAGAAAATAGATCCACAGTTTAATACCATATCTAGTTCAAAAGGACTAATATTTTGTTTCCAATTGATTGCAAATTGTTTGTAATCAGCAGTGGCACAGCTGTAAGAGTTGCTGAATAACATCACAAGGGAGCCTGGTTCTTTCCTGACCTCAGACACTGTCTGTGTGAAGTTTGTACGTTCTCCCTGTGACTGTGGGTTTTCTCTCACATCCCAAAGAGGAGTGTGTTTGTGCATTAATTGACTTTTACTGTTTAAAAGCAAGAGGTTGCCCTGACGACAGATTCAGCTTCCTTTTTCTCGCAGATATTGTGAGTATTTAGTTTGGTTGAGTTTATAGTTGTTACGTGCGTGAAAAGCTTTTTTGTTGCATGCTATTCAGTCATCGGAAAGACTACAAGATTTAGAACTCACTTCCTCAAAAGGCAGTGAAAAGAATCTTGGAATATGTTTAAATCAAGAGATAATTACTTCACAAGCAAGATTCAAGGTTACTGCAGATAGATGGATGCAGTAGTGATGTTTCATTCATGTTAATCAAGATCTTGTTAAAAGCTGAACCAGGCTTGAGGGGACAAATATTATGGCCTGGCTCCTATCAAATAGCAACCCTGATGGTAGTTGAACCTCACTGCTGCACACAGTCATAGGAGTTTTAATTTAACCCTTTGCAAGAGATTTTGTGAATCTATTTTTTGAGCTTCGGTAACTGCAATGCTCAGTTTCTAATTGGCAAACAGGTATTCATATCAAGGAGAGAAGGAATTGACGACGTTTCGGGTCGAGATCCTTCTTCAGACTGATGTCAGGGGAGGGGGTAGGACAAAGAAAGAATGGGGGCAGAGACAGTGGGACTAGTGGGAGAACAGGGATGGGGGGGGGGGGGGGGGTATGAAGAGAGAGAGCAAGGGTTACCTGAAGTTAGAGAAGTCAACGTTCATATCGCAGGGGTGTAAACTACCCAAGCAAATTATGAGGTGCTGCTCCTCCAATTTGTGCTGGGACTCACTCTGACAATGGAGGGGGCCCAGGACAGAAAGGTCAGGTTGGGAATGGGAGGGGGAAGTGGAAGTGCTGGGCAACTGGGAGATCAGCTTGGTTAAGATGGACTGAGCGGAGGTGTTCAGCAAAACGATCGCTGAGCCTACGCATGGTCTCGCCGATGTAGAAAATTTGACACCTGGAACAGCGGATGCAGTAGATGACGCTGGAGGAGGTGTAAGTGAACCTCTGCCTCACCTGGAAAGACTGTTTGGGTCCTTGGATAGAGTCGGGGGGGGGGGGGGGGGGGGGGTGGTAAAGGGACAAGTGTTGCATCTCCTGCGGTTGCTGGGGAAAGTGCCTCGGGAGGGGGAAACCCATTGAGTTTCTCCAGCATTTTGTGTCTACCTTTGATTTTACCAGCATCTGCAGTTCTTTCTTAAACAGGCATTCATTTCAGGCCTATATGGGATAATAGGAATCTCACCATGTGCCATACAAAAACACATGCACAGATCAATTTGATTACTAAATGGTAATCTTGGGAGGCTTAAACTTATTTTGTGAGTATCCCACTTTGTGTTCAGAAGGCATTAGGGACGACAGATGGCACAATGGGCTAAGTGTTCGGCTGGCAACCGGAAGGTAGCCGGTTCGAATCCCGCTTGGAGTGCATACTGTCGTTGTGTCCTTGGGCAAGACACTTCACCCACCTTTGCCTGTGTGTGAGTGATTGGTGGTGGTCGGAGGGGCCGTAGGCGCAGATTGGCAGCCACGCTTCCGTCAGTCTGCCCCAGGGCAGC
This sequence comes from Amblyraja radiata, assembly GCF_010909765.2. Lineage (NCBI taxonomy): Eukaryota > Metazoa > Chordata > Chondrichthyes > Rajiformes > Rajidae > Amblyraja > Amblyraja radiata. The sequence continues at coordinate 6,987,292 of NC_045974.1, forward strand.
TGTGGCTACAGAAGTAGCTTACCACCACCGAGTGTGACTGAGTGAATGAATAATGCGATGTAAAGCGCCTTGAGTATTAGAAAGGCGCTATATAAATCCCATCCATCATCATCATCATCATTTCCACAAGTTCATAAGTTCTAGGAGCAGAATTAGGCCATTCGGCCCATCAAGTCCACTTCTCCATTCAATCTCCGTCTTAAAAAATATCCATTGACTTTGCATCCACAGCCTTCTGTTTTACTGTTTCCAACAATTTATTTATAGCTGGAGGAATTCAGTGGGTTAGGGTGCATTTGTAGAGCACATGAACAGGTGACGTTTCAGGTCCCGGCTTTAAATGTCGACTATCCATATATCCGTGATCAGTCTGCAGAAGGGTCTCGACCTGAAACATCGCTCATTCTTTCTCTCCAGAGGTGCCACCTGTTCCGCTGAGTTTCACCAGCTTTTAGTGTCGATCTTCCATGTTTCAGGTCAAGAACCTTCTTCTGACATTCTGATCAACGCTCCCAACTTGAAAAGGTGCCCATCCATGTCCTCCGCAGATGTGGTTTAATCCAACACTGCGTTTTACTCAAGATTCCAGCATCTGCAGTTCCACGTGTCTCTGTTTATTTGTAGATATTCTAATAGTATAGTGCATCCAGAGAAAACTGCATGTTGCCCAACTTGCCCAAGATGACATACTTTAAATAACTCTGGCCTAACCTAAAGCTCTAACCTTGATGGTTATTATGCAAACATATTAATGGCTGCTGACTGTATTCAAATGACATGCTTAGAATTAGTCAAATGTTTTAAGTTGCACAATAACATGCTCGGTTTAAATTGTCCAAGGCCCAAGATAACTCGGCAGTAAAGTGTCACGTCCCCTATACGGAGTGTTTGTGTTCTGTTCTTGTGCTCAGAATGATTTCTAACTTCAGACGGAATTTTGCATTACATACACAATGACATTGAGAAGCAAGTCCTCTTTACATCAACAATAGGATTCATTTAATTCAATTGAATCATAATAATAATAATAATATCTTTTATTGTCATTGCACGTCAGTGCAACGAGATTTAGTATGCAGCTTATGCACCGATGAAAAAGAAGAGTAAAATAAATAAATAGCTGTGTGTCGTGACCATCCGAGGGAGACAGTCCAGGGGGGGTTGGGGGCACATAGCAGGGCCGGTTCAGAGCCGCTATAGCTCTTAGACGCTCTTATACACTCTTTAACGAACCAAAACCTCTCTAGGTGCTTCATGTGACATTATTGAACAGATTTGGATATCTAGACGCATTATGACAGACGACTAAAAGCTTGATCAAAGAGACGTATAATGGAGTCAGTCTCAGCTGACTTTCTGTACACGTTGCGAATCGATGCTTGTACTTAGATACGGCAATACTTTACTGAACCGGTTTTACGCAACATAAATAAATAAATAAATCACTGTACATTAAGTGATGCCATGTGGCAATAAAGCACCACGGACACTGACCATGACTGAATCTCAACGTGCTGGAGTAACTTGTCCCCGCTGCATGAACACTGTCCTTCAACATAAAGATCCATAGCAAGTCCCAGGAAACTCTGAACCATTCCCTCCCCCCCCGTACATTGAGAACAACCTTCATGAAGGCAAGCATTGATGATGAAATCCAGGAGCCTGCTGAACACCAGCAAACTTGAGGAAAACTTGAGCGTTTATGGATCAAAATGTGAAATCTAGCACAAAGCTCACAAGCAACGGTTCAGCCACCACCCTGACTCTATTGTACAGTGTATGGGGTAGGGTATTAAACCTCCACCCAATTGCAGACATTGGACTTGGTCTATGGAACTGGTGCTCTACAATGCTGAGAACTGTATTCTGCATTCTGTATCTTTCCTTTGCAAAATCAATTGTATTTATGTAGAATATCATCTCATCTGAATGGACACCATGCAAAACAAAAAGTGTTTCTCTGTACTTTGGCCCATGTGGCAATGATAAAGGTACACCTAAACTATCTATCTGAAGAAGGGTCTCAACCCAAAACATCACCCATCCCTTCTCTCCGAAGATGCTGCCTGCAAAGACTTGTCACGTGTGAAAATAAAGTATTCAAATTCAATTCAATTCCTGCTGAGTTGCTCCAGCATTTTGTGTCCATCTTGTGAATTTATGGAATTCCATGCCACAGAGCTCTAGGTGCTAGTGGAGTCAAGGGGTATGGGGAGAAGGCAGGCACGGGTTATTGATTGGGGGCGATCAGCCATGATCACAATGAATGGCGGTGCTGGCTCGAAGGGCCAAAGGGCCTCCTCCTGCACCTATTTTCTATGTTTCTATCTTCGGTGTAAACCAACATCTGCAGCTCCTTCCTAAACTATCTGTGGTGGGCATCTCAAAACACTGGACACTAACACCCAAAGATGTCTCCCAAGATTCTACCAAAGGCACAGTCAGGTCATAAGGAATAGGAGTAGAATTAGGGCATTCGGCCCATCATCTACTCCACCATTCAATCATGGCTGATATATCTCTCCCTCCTGACCCCATTCTCCTGCCTTCTCTGTATAACCTCTGACACCTGTACTAATCAAGAATCTATCCATCTCTGCCTTAAAAATATCCATTGGTGGCCTCCACAACCTTCTGTGACGAAGAATTCCACAGATTCACCACCCTCTGACTAAATACATTTCTCCTCATCTTCTTCCTAAAAGAACGTCCTTTAATTTTGAGGCTGTGACCTCTGGTCCTAGACTCTCCCACTAGTGGAAACATCCTCTCCACATCCACTCTATCCAAGCCTTTCACTATTCTGTACGTTTCAACGAGGTTCCCCCCTCGTGTTTCAATTAGGTGAACACAAGTGAACGATGCAAGTGTGGAATTCTCTGCCGAAGAAGGCAGTGGAAGCCAATTCATTGGATGTTTCCAAGAGGGAGTTAGATTTAGCTCCAAGGGCTGAAGAAATATGGGGAGAAAGCAGGAACCGGGTACTGATTTTAGATGTTCAGCTATGATCATATTGAATGGCGGTGCTAGCTCGAGGGGCCGAATGGCCTGCTCCTGCACCGATTTTCTACGAACAGCACAAGTGAACCACCTATCGGCATCTTCCCCGAGGTACTTTCCCAAAGTTGACTCAGCCGACTCCAAAGGACAGACCAGAGTGTTCAGACGCCCAAAACAGAACGCTATACTCAGGGACAGAGAGCCAACCATGCCAAGGATGTTCTGCAAACTTCCTTGAAAAGTGTAACAAACAACTAATCACCTGTTTTGTCAGCGGGATTCCAAGTTCACGGTTTACGCTTTACTTTTCATTTGCAAAGATCCCACTCAACTCTGACACGAAAGCTGGCTTTGAAAATAACGCAATGTGCAATAACTAAGTCTAGACTTGAAACCCTTCCTCTGGGAATCAAATGCAACCGAAAAGAAGAAGGAAAAGGTTTTCCCAGCAGTAATTACTCCAGTGTTTTGCTGCACCAGCGGGGATTGTTGTAGGCAGGGGGAAGGCGGGATCACTAGTGACACACGCCCTGAGATTAAACTCTGGAATGAATCTATGTCCAGGAACGGGGGGCGAGACGTGTAACTTGTCACAAAGCAACACTGCCCTCTCTGTTCCCTGCAGCATTCAGACAGGTGTTGCCTTACCCGTTTCACCCAACGCCTTGTGTTGGACGAGCGGTGAACGGATCCCCTTCTTCTTCATGGCAACTCTCCTGAAGTCTTGCTGCATGGCGGCGACGCGTCCCGGTCCCTGTCCCGACCCCGGGGCAAGGCTCACTCAACCCCGCCGCAAGGAGCCACACACTCGCGTTCACAATAACAGGCAGAGTCGGCGAATAGTTCACATAGTGTCGGCGCCCACTCGCTCTCCCGCCCGCTGCTGCTACTGCAGCTACTGTAGCGCTCTGGACACTGGCGCCACTGGACACACGCCCTGTCAATCACTGGGAACCCCGCCCTCCTCACTCAGGTAACCCCACCCCCTTCACCAGGTAACCCCACCCCCTTCACTCAGGTAACCCCGCCCTCCTCACTCAGGTAACCCCACCCCCTTCACTCAGGTAACCCCACCCCCTTCACTCAGGTAACCCCGCCCTCCTCACTCAGGTAACCCCGCCCTCCTCACTCAGGTAACCCCACCCCCTTCACTCAGGTAACTCCACCCTCCTCACTCAGGTAACCCCGCCCTCCTCACTCAGGTAACCTCGCCCCCTTCACTCAGGTAACCCCACCCCTTCACTCAGGTAACCCCACCCCCTTCACCATGTAACCCCACCCCTTCACTCAGGTAACTCCACCCCCTTCACTCAGGTAACCCCACCCCCTTCACCAGGTAACCCCACCCCTTCATTCAGGTAACCCCACCCCCTTCACTCAGGTAACTCCACCCCCTTCACATCTTCTTGCGTATGGCTTGCACAACCTAAAGGTGTAGAACAACTTGTTCTATTTGATCTTACTTGATTGTGCATGCCGGGTCGATTGCATTCATCGAAACAGGGGGGACCACGTGAAGGTTGCAATCTCCCTCCCCACCCCTTCACTCAGGTAACCCCACCCCCTCACTCAGATAACCACACTCCCTACACCCAGGTAACCCCACCCCATCACACTCAGGTAACTCCTCCCAATCGCTCAGGTATCCTTATGCCCCTGTCCCACTTAGGAAACCTGAACGGAAACCTCTGGAGACCTTGCGCCCCACCCAAGGTTTCCGTGCGGTTTCCGGAGGTTGCAGGTGGTTGCCGGAGGTTGCAGGTAGGGAGACTGACAAAAAACCTCCGGGAACCGCACGGAAACCTTGGGTGGGGCCCAGAGTCGCCAGAGGTTTCCGTTCAGGTTTCCTAAATGGGACAGGGGCATAACCCTCTTCATTCAGGTGCCCACCACTTCACTCAGATAGCCCTGCCCCTTCGCCAGGTAACTCCATCCCTTCTACCAGGGAAACACCATCTGCTCAGGTAGCCCCATCCCTTCTGCCAGGAGCCCCTCCCCTTCACTCAGGTAACTCCACCCCTTCACTCAGGTAAGTCCATCACTACAGATAACAACCCTATACCAGGTAATTGTCCCTACCACCAGGTAATAACGCCCCACCTGGTCAGGTAACCCCACCCCTTCACTGAGGTAACTCCACTCCTTCCACCAGGTTTCCCCCAACCTGCTTTGGTAGCCCCACCCCTCCTCAAGGTAGCCCCGCCCCTCTCCACCTGGTATCCCCCCCCTCCCCCTCCTATACTCAGGTAACCCCACTGCTTCGGTCAAGTAACCCTGCCCTCTCCGCCAGGTAACCCCTCCACCAGCTCAGATAACCTCCTGCCTTCCACTCAGATAACCCCCACCAGGTAACCCTGATCCTTCACTCAGGTGGCTCCACCCACCCACTCCGGCAGCTCCTCCCCTTGGCTCAGGTAACTCCATCCCTAGTTAAACCTCACAGCTCCACCAGGTAACCCACCCCCACCTGCACAGGTAGCTCCACCCCTCTCCACCAGGTAACCCATCATCTTTTCTCAGGTAACCCCACTCCTACACTCAGGTTACCCCACCCCTTCACTCAGGTAACCCCGCCCCTTTGCTCGGGTAACTCCGCCTCCTACACCAGGTAGACCCATCCCATCACTCGGGTAACCCCACCCACCGGCTCAGGTAAACCCGCACCCTCTACCTGGAGCCCCTCCCAGTCACTCAGGCAGCTCTGCCCGTCTCCACCAGGTGAACCCTCCTTCCCTCAGGTAGACCTCACCCATCGCCCCAGGTAGCACTGCTCCCTCCACCAGGTGAACCCGCATCCTACTCCAGGTGACCCCGCTCCTTTGCCCAGGTAAGCCTGCCCACATGCACGCTCAGGTATCCGCTTTCTGTCCTCCAGGTTACCTCCTCCACCTGCTAGCCCTTCAAAAGTGAAAACAAATTACACTAGCTTTTTATTCAATTTTTGCTAGTTACTTGAATTAAAATTCCCTCACCTGCTTGGTGGGTTTCAACTTTTACCTGTCCCGACCTTTGTCTGCCAGTTTGGTATCCTTTGCTACTGTCCTCATTCCCAGTAATACTGTACATTTATGCAGTTCTGGAGGAATAAACGTAAGTACTTGGTCGTGCTAACTGTTCCAAAGTCCAAATAGAAGATTAATAAAAAGTACAGCATAGGGACAGGACCTTTGACTCATATAGTCTGTGCTGAATATGATGCCAAGATAAGCTAACGTCTCTCTGCACATGATCCATGTCCCTCCATCCTGCACATCAATGTGACTATCTAAAAGCCTCTTAAACACCACTATAGTATCTTACCAGCGCTAGCGACCTGGTTCAATCCTGACCTCAGGTGCTGTCTGTGCGGAGTTTGCACGTTCTTCCCATGGCCATAAGGGGTTTCCTTTGGGCCACAGGGATTTCTTCCCACATCCCAAAGACATGCTGGTCTGTAGGTTAATTGACCTCTGTAAATCGACCTTAGTGGAGATGTGGGATAGAACTAGTGATAACGGCTGATCAATGGTCGGCGTGGTCGATGGGTTGAAGGGCCTGTTTCTATGCTGTATCTCTAAACTAAAACTAAACCAACCCTGGCAGCGCATTCCTGGCATCCATCACACTCTGTGTACAAAAAGTTGCCCTGCACATCTCTTTTAAACTTTCCCTCTCTCATCTTAAAGCCATGCTTGTGGAAAGCAGGTATAGAACCTTCATAGAGGGTAATGGCTGTCAAGGTATAGGTTGTTCCACCAGGTGATGTGACTACTCAGGTGAGATTGAAGGTAGTTTACATTAAGGAAATGCAGATGAATGGCAATAGATAAGCTTTTGAAATCTTTATTCAGGCATGGTTATTGGTAGCTGACATAGAAATTTTAGAAACATAGAAATTAGGTGCAGGAGTAGGCCATTCGGCCCTTCGAGCCTGCACCGCCATTCAATATGATCATGGCTGATCATCCAACTCAGTATCCCGTACCTGCCTTCTCTCTATACCCTCTGATCCCTTTAGCCACAAGGGCCACATCTAACTCCCTCTTAAATATAGCCAATGAACTGGCCTCGACTACCCTCTGTGGCAGGGAGTTCCAGAGATTCACCACTCTCTGTGTGAAAAAAGTTCTTCTCATCTCGGTTTTAAAGGATTTCCCCCTTATCCTTAAGCTGTGACCCCTTGTCCTGGACTTCCCCAACATCGGGAGCAATCTTCCTGCATCTAGCCTGTCCAACCCCTTAAGAATTTTGTAAGTTTCTATAAGATCCCCTCTCAATCTCCTAAATTCTAGAGAGTATAAACCAAGTCTATCCAGTCTTTCTTCATAAGACAGTCCTGACATCCCAGGAATCAGTCTGGTGAACCTTCTCTGCACTCCCTCTATGGCAATAATGTCCTTCCTCAGATTTGGAGACCAAAACTGTACGCAATACTCCAGGTGTGGTCTCACCAAGACCCTGTACAACTGCAGTAGAACCTCCCTGCTCCTATACTCAAATCCTTTTGCTATGAAAGCTAACATACCATTCGCTTTCTTCACTGCCTGCTGCACCTGCATGCCCACTTTCAATGACTGGTGTACCATGACACCCAGGTCTCGCTGCATCTCCCCTTTTCCTAGTCGGCCACCATTTAGATAATAGTCTGCTTTCATGTTTTTGCCACCAAAATGGATAACCTCACATTTATCCACATTATACTGCATCTGCCAAACATTTGCCCACTCACCCAGCCTATCCAAGTCACCTTGCAGTCTCCTAGCATCCTCCTCACAGCTAACACTGCCCCCCAGCTTAGTGTCATCCGCAAACTTGGAGATATTGCCTTCAATTCCCTCATCCAGATCATTAATATATATTGTAAATAGCTGGGGTCCCAGCACTGAGCCTTGCGGTACCCCACTAGTCACTGCCTGCCATTGTGAAAAGGACCCGTTTACTCCTACTCTTTGCTTCCTGTTTGCCAGCCAGTTCTCTATCCACATCAATACTGAACCCCCAATGCCATGTGCTTTAAGTTTGTAAACTAATCTCTTATGTGGGACCTTGTCGAAAGCCTTCTGGAAGTCCAGATACACCACATCCACTGGTTCTCCCCTATCCACGCTACTAGTTACATCCTCGAAAAATTCTATAAGATTCGTCAGACATGATTTACCTTTTGTAAATCCATGCTGACTTTGTCCAATGATTTCACCACTTTCCAAATGTGCTGCTATCCCATCTTTAATAACTGACTAGCAGTTTCCCCATTACCGATGTTAGACTAACTGGTCTGTAATTCCCCGTTTTCTCTCTCCCTCCCTTCTTAAAAAGTGGGGTTACATTTGCTACCCGCCAATCCTCAGGAACTACTCCAGAATCTAAAGAGTTTTGAAAGATTATTACTAATGCATCCACTATTTCTGGAGCTACTTCCTTAAGTACTCTGGGATGCAGCCTATCTGGCCCTGGGGATTTATCGGCCTTTAATCCATTTAATTTACCCAACACCACTTCCCGGCTAACCTGGATTTCACTCAATTCCTCCAACTCCTTTGACCCGCGGTCCCCTGCTATTTCCGGCAGATTATTTATGTCTTCCTTAGTGAAGACGGAACCAAAGTAGTTATTCAATTGGTCCGCCATATCCTTGTTCCCCATGATCAACTCACCCGTTTCTGACTGCAAGGGGTGAGTTGCAGTCAGAAAATTGACTGACAATAGACAACAGGTGCAGGAGTAGGCCATTCATCCCTTCGAGCCAGCACCGCCATTCAATGTGATCATGGCTGATCATCCCCAATCAGCTCCCCGTTCCTGCCTTCTCTCCATATCCCCTGACTCCGCTGATAAACATACATTCACAAGTTCATGAGACATAGGAGCAGAATTAGGCCTTTTGGCCCATCGAGTCTGCTCCGCCACTTGATCATGGCTCATCTATTTCCCCCTCTTAACCCCATGCTTCTGCCTGCCCCCATACCCTTTGACACCCTCATTAATCAAGAACCTTTCAATCTTTCTTTAAAAATACCCAATGTCAGTTTCAGCGGAGAATATGGAGATGTGACATTTTGGGCCATCTTCAACCCTGACCCAAAACGTCACCAATCTATGTTCTCCAGAGATGCTGCCTGACCCGCTGAGTTACTCCAGCACTGTGTGCCTTCTTTTGTACACCAGCATCCGCAGTTCCTTGTTTCTCAATGTTACATTGTTTGGTCATTGCACATGTACCAATTGAAGTGATGGCTTTATCAATTTCAATGGCCATCCATGGTGAAACTAGTGACATTAAGAGACAATGGTGTCTGATTACTTCAGGGTGGTTACATGGAAAGTTTTTTTTCCAATGACAGCTTTTTCTCTGCTTGTCAATTTTTAAAATAACTTGTAAGTGATTCTCTTGTTCAAAATCGGGTTATTAACCAATTCACCATTACAGCAGAACGACCTTTATTTTGAAGCATTTGTGCATTTCAACAAACGGTGGGAGAGTATAGGACTAGAGGTCGTAGCCTTGGAATTAAAGGATGTTCCTGTAAGAAGGAGATTAAGAATTTCTTTAGTCAGAGGGTGGTGAATATGTGGAACTCTTTTCCACAGAAGGCTGTGGGGGCCAAGTCAATGGATATTTTTAAGGCAGAGATAGATAGATTCTTGATTAGTACGGGTGTCACTGGTTATGGGGAGAAGGCAGGAGAATGGGGTTAGGAAGGAAAGATAGATCAGCCATGGTTGAGGCCGGTTCTCTGGATACTTTCAAGAGAGAGCTAGATAGGGCTCTTAAAGATAGCGGAGTCAGGGGATATGGGGAGAAGGCAGGAACGGGGTACTGATTGGGGATGATTAGCCATGATCACATTGAATGATGGTGCTGGCTCGAAAGGCCGAATGGCCTACTCCTGCATCTATTATCTATGATTGAATGGTGGAGTAGACTTGATGGGCCGAATGGCCTAATTCTGCTCCTATTACTTATGACATAATAAAGCTTTGAAAAGGCTAACTTTCGCATGCGCACATTCTCACAGCTTTTTCCCCAGGATCTGGAACCTCTCTATTTGATATCTGCAATTTCAGTTAGGCAGGAAGAGTCTGAAGAAGGGTTTCGGCCCGAAAGGTTGCCTATCTCCTTCGCTCCATATGTGCTGCTGCACCCGCTGAGTTTCTCCAGCATTTTCGTGTACCTTCGATTTTCCAGCATCTGCAGTTCCTTCTTAAACACAAGAGTTTCACATTTATTTGGTATTTATTCACATTTATTAACAGCAATACGAAGGGATATGTGTAGGAAGGAACTGCTGATACTGGTTTATACTGAAGATAGATACAAAATGCTGAAGTAACTCAGCTGGTCAGCATCACTGGAGACAAGGAATAGGTGATTAATTCGGGTCGGAATCCTTCTTCAGATATATGAAAATGCTGGCATGTGGGACTAGCATAGATGGGTCACTTTGGTCGGCATGGGCAAGTTGGGCTGAATGACTCCATGCTGTATGACTCTATGGTGGTACACATTATTGCAACCTTCCCTCCATGTCACTTCAGTGTTAATTTAATGATCACTGGTGAGTCATTGCCTTTCTTTCAGGGCTGTGTAAACTAACCATTACTCATGAATACAAAAGACTTGGAACTCACCTTTATGTACAATAGCCGAGTTCTTTCCACCAGTTCCTGATAGAGTAAAAATCCTTTAATTACAGCTATCGGGCTTTATAACATGGATTTTATATTTTCATTTCTGTAAAGTCACTCATGAACATAGACATTGACGGAAATTGCTGTTGACAGTACAAAATAATCAGAAGCTAGGGGAGGCTCTGACTGGCTGGGTTGTTACTCCATTTAATGTTAGAGCAGCAATTTTGGGTGGCACGGTGGCGCAGCGGTAGAGTTGCTGCCTCATGGCCCTGTCCCACGGTACGAGTTCATTCCAAGAGCTCTCCCGAGTTAAAAAAAAAATCAAACTCGTGGTAAGCACGGAGAATGAACGTAGCGGGTACGTCGGAGCTCGGGGACGTCTCTCAGCGGCTCGTAACGCTAACGGCAGGTACTCAGGAAGACTCGCTAATGGCAGGTAAGCACGGGAAGACTCGTGAAGATTGTTCAACATGTTGAAAAATGTCCACGAGAGCCCCGAGTACCGACGAGCGGCCATTACCGTAAATCTCCGAGTTCGAATCAGGGCAAACTCGGGAGAGCTCTTGGAATGAACTCGTACCGTGGGACAGGGCCATCACAGCGTCAGAGACCCGGGTTCGATCCTGACTATGGGAGCTCTCTGTACGGAGTTTGTATGATCTCCCTGTGATCTCCGTGTGGGTTTTCTCCGGGTGCTCGGGTTTCCTCCCAACACTGCAAAGACGTACAGGTCTGGCTTAAAAAAAATTGTAAATTGTCCCTAGTGTGTAGGATAGTGTTAGTGTACGGGGTGATCGCTGGTCGTCATGGACTCGGTGGGCTTGTTACCACACTGTATCTCTAAATTAAACTAAGCGGAGTGTAATGAGGAAATACTGTGATCCACCAGTAGGAGTAAGTGTGGATGCTATAGGGTTTATATATTGGTAAACATAAAAGAAGCATTCAGAAAGACAAGGATTGAGCCACATAGTCACAGAATTTGCGATTATGGGAGTCAGCAGTACATTGTTTGGGAGTTGTGTGAGTATGTGATCAAACAGCAGACTTTTGCAGCCACGTTGCATTGTTTTGCATCTTGTTATCAAGGCTGGTTGACATCTTGGAGCTTGGCAAGATTCATCTTAACCTGAGTTGCACCAGTATGAAATAAAGGTCTTGTCACATGTGGGTACATTAATGAAACTCATTAGGGTGGATGCTTCCATTCCTGGAGGTTGCTGGAGCATTTCCGAGTGGATATGCCATTGTCTGTTGGTTTTACTGGCACAGCACAACAGACAGAAAACCACAGTATTACCACTGGAGAGAAGGACTAGGTGGCGTTTCGGGTCGAGACCCTTCTTCAGACTCGACCCGAAACGTTACCCATTCTTTCTCTCCAGAGACGCTGCCTGTCCCGCTGAGATACTCCAGCATTTTGTGTCTATCTTCGATTTAAACCAGCATCTGCAGTTCGTTCCTACACACAGTATTACCAACCCAGTCCTGAACTGCTATCCACCTCACTGGTGACCCTCGGACCATCCTTGATCTAACTTTGCGGGCTTTACCTTGCACTAAACGTCATTCCCTCATCGTGTATCTACACAATGTAAACGGCTGGATTGCAAACATGGATTGTCTTTCTGCTGACTGGATAGCACGCAACAAAAGCTTTTCACTGTACCTCGGTCCACGTGACAATAAACTAAACTAATAACTATTATAGTGAGATCAAGAAAGGGGAGGAAGGTGTCAGAGATGGTCCAAGAGAATTCCAGAAAGTTTTGAGTCATAACTTTGTTTAAAACGACCTAAGAATACAAAGCTTAGTCAGGTTAACACTAAACCATGATTCATCGGTCTTGACGAGGAAAACTAGCATTATAGTTATCACGAAACTGGTGACTTTATATAACGTGTATAGTACGTATTATATATTATACATATGTAATATATGTACTTTATATTAAATGTGTATTACGCATTTTTCTAAGACAAAGCCTTTGAAGCCTTCAGCAATTCAATAATATTCTACTAAAACAAACATTATCAAATAGCTAACACTACAAAAAAAATTATTTTCAGCATCTCCATCCCATCGAGAATAATGCTGATTCCCCACCATACAAAGTACAATTAAAACACAAAACACTTTGGCTGGTGAATCTGTGGAATTCTTTACCACAGAAGGCTGTGGAGGCCAAACAGTGGATATTTTTAAGGCAGAGATAGATAGATACTTAATTGGTACGGGTGTCAGGGGTTATGGGGAGAAGGCAGGAGAATGGGGTTAGGAGGGAGAGATAGATCCGCAATGATTGGATGGCGGGGTGGACTTGATGGGCTGAATGGCCTAATTCTACTCCTATCACTTATGACCTTACTTGTGTTCTAACACCAGGATAAGCTCTCAACCAAGAAAACCAAATGCAATAATGAGCTACCTACATGTTATCAAGCAGATATAAACTGATCGTGTAGATGCAAGTATAACATTGGGATTATTAAGTGGACACGTCCCTTCACTGGTGTTTCGTTGAGTTAGGCCCACAACACAAATTAATATCGGCACCTTCAAACATTGCATGAGTGTGCATGCACGAGAGTCCCACGACAGACAAGGGCTGAACCCATCCTGTCCTGGTCCTATGACAGAGCTGGTACTTCAGGCAATGACCCTTGATGAAAGTTAATCAAAGTGGAACACAAGACTATTCACCGATGAATATCTGTACTCAAGAGAGAGTTAGATATAGCTCTTTGGACCAATGGAATCAAGGGATATGGAGAGAAAGCAGGAACGGGGTACTGATTCTGGATGATCAGACATGATCATATTGAATGGCGGTGCTGGCTCGAAGGGCCCAATGGCCTACTCCTGCGCCTATTGTCTATGTTTCTAATATATCCACGCCTCCGTTTTTATTAGTGGAAAGCAATCTTACCTGTCAGTTCAACAATGAATCACGTGGTCGGGCTTTGAGTTTGTGAGCTGAGATTGTATCGCAGGCCATAATACAAAGACTGCTGAATTACGAGTCTTTCATTCACACTGTTCATTCACCTAAGAAGTTAAACCATCATTGAATGCAGTGGCTTTGATAGATAAATGGGATGATGATAGATACTGTAGGTAGCATAGTGATAGACAGATAGCACGGTGTCACTGCACTAGCTGCAATGATTAAATCAGTTTCCCACTTTAGCAGTCGAAAGAACAACAGGGACCTGGCGTGGGAGGACTGCCGTGAGGGAGGGGTGGGGGGGGGGGGGGGGGGGGGAGAACAAAGGGGGACTTGGCATCGATACTTTGTAACTTGCTAAGCGCCCTTTATGTGGCGATTATTTGCATACCTTGGATATGCAAGCAAAGAATTTTCACTGTGGCTTGTCACGTGACAGAAAAGTATTAATTCAAAACATTCATTCATATTTCCCCTTCAAACAACAACAGATTAACTGCTTGTCATTGATATTTATGAGATTCTGTTGTGTAAAATTGTTTTTAATTTAACTAAATTTCACAGTTATTCTTTGCATTTTTTAATACCTTATAAGATGCAACTTGACACAAGTCTTCGGCAGCACATTCCACAGTGTTGAAGTTTAAATTAAAAACTTGGTGAATACCAGCATAATATAACCAGCAGGGGCGCCGGAGAGATGGCCACCCCTGCCGGCAGTCTGTTCGTTTTTTTCAAGTCCTTACCTTCCCGGAGATGTGATCATTTTTCGGATCACATTCTCCGGGCCCTGCGGCCTACCATCGCTGGAGCTGGGAGCCGCCTCGGACTATCGTGAGCCCCACCGCGTGGCGCGGACTTAAAATCGGAGCGGATCCCTTGCCTGGGATCGTTCCCACCCCGGCCTGCGGACTTACCATCAAGGGCTCGCAGTCTCGGGAGAGGCTGAGTCGGGAGCTCCAATGCCGCAGAAGGTTCGTCCAGCCCCGACGTGAGGTTCGATCGCCTGGCGCGGGTGAGCTGACATCCTCTCCATGCAGGAGCTGAACGCCTCGACGCGGAGGGCCCGAACGCCGCCGACTACGGGAGTTAAGATCGTCCCGTCAACGGAGGGCTCGAGACCCCCCGACCGAGGAAGAACAAAGGAAGAGACAAACTTTATTTCGCCTTCCATCACAGTGAGGAATGTGTAGGAGTCACTGCGGTGGATGTTCATGTTAAAATGTGTTTTTGAGTGATCTGTTGCTTTTAATCGTATGACTGACCTGGCCAGTGAAATTCCTCGTATGTTGCAAAACAAACTTGGCGAATAAAATCTGATTCTTATTCTGATTGTAATCTGTGAATTTAGGCAAACATCCCATGTATTTATTAGTTTGAGAAATCATCTGAGTTCACTTGAATTATGAATGTTTTTCTTTCCTTGCCACGATAGATCGCTGTGGTGCTGCTTTCCTCTTATGATATTGAATTCTGACGATTGAAAGTGCAACTCACACAGCGCCTCTTAAATGATCCGACAGACGCACATAAAGACAGGATCACAAGAAACAAACTGTCTCCTCTTTATTGGAAACAATAATACATTACACTGTTTTATGTTGCTTTTTAAGAAATAATTTAAAAACAGATTAATTGCTTTTGTTTTTCATCTCTGAAGCTTTTCAGTAGCCTCTTCACCGTCTCAAGGGCAGAAATGGGCAGCCTAGCCATTTGACCCACATCCACTCAATAAAGGAGACAGCTTTTGCTCCAGATTTGTGTTTCCAAATCGATCAAAGGGTTCTCGGCTGATTTTGCTTTTCGCCCTACGATAGGATTAATTTCAAACTAGGTCACACAAAAAAGGAGCCAATTTCAAAGCTGGGAATCTTAGGTTGTCTCATAAACAATATACACAGTAATATAGGAATTCATTTCTTTTTTTTAGTACAAAGTAATACGTCCATTACATGTTTTGTAAACCAAGGGGAAGAAATCCAACAGTTGTACACAGACCAGATTCAAACACACTAAATTCAAAGGATCAATCCACTAATACCATTCCTAAATTCTACCAATCAACCAAATAGTTACTGTACATTTCAAATTACAAACTTCAGTAAGGGAGATGAATATTTTATGAAGAATATGGAAGTGTAAGAATTTATTTGACATCTGCCCAGCCAGGACAGGATGTACCATCAACTTCTCTGCACTTTTAGACGATGTGTATTAGACAATTCTTTTGAAGAATAGTATTTTCTTTTGAAGATTTCTTTTTCAGAATAGTTAAACAAATAGCTGCTTTTCAGGTAGTTAGCACATGCAAATTTAAACTCATGACTTTATTGACATTGCAAAAAGGCACAAAATAGGCATGGAACAAATAATGTTATAAAAAAAAATAAATCACTTCTGTAATTATAGTTCAGACTTCAGGTATTCTGTGTTGGAACAGAAAATGACTGCAGATTGACTTCTGCAATGTAGAAGGGGATGGGCAATAATGCGATGACATTTTGGCCTGGAGGTTATCACATAGGAAAACAAATTCTCTGAGAGTTTGGACAGAGTTGACCAAAGCAGAGTTCAAATGCAAGGCAGCGTTTGACTCTTCCACTTAAGTGACTTCGATCAGGTCAAACTCAGTTCCAGCATAGAAACTATTGAAGCCTGAATAGATGCCATTTAAAGATAGACAGATTTTTGGTCTACCTTAAGATGACATCAGTGCTTTTAACACCTGGAGATCTGTCAAATGTTCATCTCCACTGACCTGAGAATCATAGCATACGTTAAGGTGTAATCTATCTACCAAACCACCTCTGGTTTTGTGTTGAAGTATATATCACAACATGGTTTTATTTCCAATGAAGGCAACCGTTACAATACATGTTTCATATAACAATGTCCCCCAAAACAGCCGACTTCATACTGAACGATGATTAAGAAGACTGCTGAGATTTTAACCTCTCCTTTTCTGAATATGGCTGAATTTAATGACAATACCAATAAATCAAAGATTCTCGTGGTATTGCAAGTTTTCTTGCTACTAAGTGGAATCTCGTGTCTACACTTGGATAGGGTAGAGGGTACATTGACCACGAAATAAGACTTTAATTCTGGTTCACAGGTGTTGCTGTGACTTTGCTTATCTCATATTTTAGCAACATGTTTTCTGTGTAAATTTGACCGAGCTTCAGTATGCATCTCAGAGCATTTTTAGTATGCGCCATTCTTTGGGGAAAGCTATTTTCTGTTTGCTGGTCTAACAGATCAGAAAACTCATTTTGCAAGAGAGGAAGATTTAAAATCTACCAAGGTTCTTATAAAGACACTCATGGTATTAAACCAAAGGCAAATGTGAGGGATAGCCTGTGTGTTTGCTCATGTAGTTTACATATGACTTTTACCCAATGGGCTATGAATGGGGACCCTGAAGCAGAGGTCAGGAGAGTGTGTGTATTCGGCACATGTTCTGTCCATTGTGGAATTCTGATTGGCTTTACACTGACAAGTGAGAGAAACAACTTTTTTTTTAAGGAAAATTAAATAAGCACCTGTCGAAAATGTAATACCTTGACAGGCTAAGTAAAATGGCACCATTTTGATGGAGTATACTGTTGTTATAGAAACATAGAAAATAGGTGCAGGAGTAGGCCATTCGGCCCTTCGAGCCAGCACCGCCTTATCTTTCCAGACAGACAATATTACAGTGAATTAGTAGCTAGATCAAGCTGTTCTGTGAAATAAGAGACTTGTCTGTTTGGATTCAATTGTCTAAAGTTCTCAAGTATATTTTATACACAAGAACTCAATATTTAAGGCTAAAATCTTAATCGATTAGATCGCAAAGTTTAAAAAAAAAAATCATTATTCTGGATGGCCTCAAAACTTAAACCTTTACAATGTTAAAAAGTGGTGATAGTGCAAAAAAAAAAGGTTCAAATTAGAAGCTCGCAGACATTTAAATAGTATTCAGCAATGAAAAGGAGACACAAAACAAAATGTTGTCATATTTTCAAGACATTTCTCACAACTCGTAGTTGTATAGATTTCTTTGTTGCCAGTGTTCATGTGAGACACTGAGTTTGTGTGTTTGTGATTGTACATTCATAAGGCAGTGATGCATACATTATACAACCTGCTGTTGTCTGCGCTATCTATTCTAAGTCTCCATCCTTGGATGCAAGGTAGTTTTATAGCAACAATGAGCAAAACCGCAAAATAATATTGGTTTACAAGAACTCACGGAAAGTGAACAGAGGAGCATTTTTAGAATACAACAAGGTAAGAGGGGCCAGAGCAGATGTATATATTTTAAAAACGATACTATGATTAAAAAAACAAAATCACACACACACACAATAGTCTCATTTAAGACCAGAATGGAGTCCCCATTAAATGACACGTTAAAAATACTACATCTGTTATGGAAAGGCTGAGATGATATATCTGGAGCTGCTGTTTTTCTCTGTGCTAGATCAACATGTCCAAAGCAGAATTGGGAATGACACTTGCCTAGTATGGATTGCTTGGCCAACCCTGAGAACTCAACATCACTCTGGCGAAGTACAACTGTTGCAACATGACTGATAATTGAAACCATAAACTGAAACTGTTTTTTTGCGGGGGGGGGGGGGGGGACGAAAGAAGATAAGGCAAATCAAGTCCTTGCTCCATTCCCAACGTGTTCATTTCCAGCAAGAGTTCTTGAGCTAGCTGTCCACTTTAAGCAAGTGGCTGGGAAGGGTTGGCGATGGGTTTATGGTACATGGGCTGATCGATCACCAATTTGAAGTTTCCCAATTGGGATATTGATCACCAATTACAGAAGCATCAACATCGAAGACAAGTAATTAGATCATTTCTAAAAGTAATCCTTACTGTAAAGTAGCTAATGCCATGCAAACAACAATATCCTCAGCTTTCTAATGTCAATATTCTCTCCTATTTAAATATTCACGAATCCAGTGTCATTGGATTCCAGAGTAATGCTGGAAAGGACATCAGTGCAGTAGTGATGTTTTATCTTTAAATGCCTTTTGTGTGCTTTTCAAATATAATATAGAAATACATTTTCCTCTGTGGCTCACATTACCAGAGAGAAACATGTAGCCCGTTATCTTGTCCTGTGTGCCAGAAACATTAAGCGATAGAACATTAATACTGCAATGCTTTTAGTCCTTATTATAATATAAATGACAGGTTGGGTAATTTTTAACCACTTTGCAACATCCTGCTGTTTAGTCAAAATTATTTAACATTCCAGCTGGATACTATGGAAAATATATCCCGCTAATATATTTTGTTGGAATATAAAAATACACATGAAGTAACATAACAACAAAAATAGATTTTGTGCACTATTTTAACTTCAGTTGAATTCAGCTTGGTCTTTACACTAACATCGATGACATTTGCCCAATCCTTTGAACAACCCTGCACAGACTTTGAATTTCGTTCAACGCCAATTGATCGCAGTCCAGGCTAACTAAGGATGTCCTGCCAAGGATGTTCTAGCGGTGATGGTAAAAGAGTAGACGTTATCATCATTGCTTACACACGGATTGGGGAAAGGAATAGGATTAGAAGCTGAGAGCGATGGTGGTTGTGGTGATCGATGCTATCAACAAATGGGACCAGTGACAGTAAGTACAGACCTTTCCATCATTGCTCACAAACATACTAGAAACAGCAACAGGATAGTAGCTGAGGGCAATGGTGATTGCCATGGTCAATGCAATGGGAAGGCAAAGAGGGTAGAGTATTGGCTACAGCATTCACTTAAAGAGGGTATTTACAATTTGCCTATTCAATGCTGGTAGCTGCAAGTGGTCAGCAGAAACTTGATTTTATTTTAAAAAATTAGATATTTACCAACTGATTGCAACATAACGAGTATTCCTTTCAAGACTGATATGCTGAGGAGTATAATACAGGTTTCCTGTTGCCACTTTTACTTCCCACTCTGCCCAGCTGAAGAACTGCTAAACAATTTACTGACTCAGGGTGGGTTCAAAATTTAGTGAAATTATTATTTCAATAAATTTCCACTTCAAAGGTTTCTTGGCCAATCTGATGATACTGACTGTCCAAAGAGGAGTGGGATCAGATTGCATTTCTCAACTGGGCATAACAAATGATTTAAGCAGTCTTTATCCATGGCCCATTACATTGGCATATACTTCTTATGAAACAACTTACACAAAAACATCTAAATGGATTAATTGCTTCTTACTTTGGTCACAAATGTTTATTTCTAACGTAACCAACAGTATTTCTAGTAGAAGTTCCATAAAGGGCATGGGCTTTCGGAAGATTAATTAGGCAGATCTTTTCAAACCAGGAACTGTATAACATTTTGAACACAAAATCCAATAAACGTGTGTTTTTGTGTAGTTTGTTTCTCATGTATTAATTTTTCTTCCATTTGCCCGTTAATGTATAGTGTTTTCCCAAATACTTCATCTCCCATCAAGATGGGTGGCCTATGTTAACTGATTGCCCTTTATTTCGCTATACTCTTTACCAGTTGGGTATGATGTATTCCATTGCCTTCTGATGGCAGTGCTGAGAATAGTCTTTCATTTAACAAAATAGACCATTAGACTGAAGTTCCTTTCACATTACAGAAAGGTTGATCAGCACCATAAATGTTTAGCCCAGAATGAGTGCAGTACACGGATATGCAACAGGTTTGGACGCATTGCGTACCCGATATTTTGTTCATAGAAAAGAACAATTACAAAATTGCTTCGATATAGACAAACATATTTACTATTTGCATATATACTGTTTGCATACCGTGTTTTATGAAAAGGCGTAAATCAAAATCGCATCCTGGAATAAGTTGCTTAACTACCTAACCTAATTTGTAATTCTTAATCAGAATTGTATTGTAATGCAACCGGGCATGGATTGTGCAAAAAGTGAAATGTGCCGGTCAGAGAAGTTAAAACACAAGTCAATGAATGCTCAGCTTTTTGCCAATTGTGAAAACACAAATGTAAACATCTCTGGCAGAAGACTTGGTTTCATGTGATTCTGATGTGTCTTCAACTGTGTCAGTTGAAAGGGTGTAAGTAGGGGAATAATCATTCACCATTACTTCTCCAATAACTACTATATATACCATTCACATTTTTGTCCACAGGAACCCAGGGTCTGCTCAGCCCCAAAGAACTTCATAAACACTATTAATACTGATCCGTGGTGATTACAGATTTAAACCTGATACTTCAAACATCAAACCCAGTCCGTGGGGGCTCTTGTATACGTTTATCTAACAAGGTGTAAAAGTTGTCACATTTAAGACATTATACTGACAGATAAATCTTCCCTTGCACATAATGTAGAAAGATGACTGTGGCAGATTTAGTCAGTTCGTCTCAGAAGATAGTCTCCTGGCAATAATACCCTGATTTTTATTTTTCTCAACAGGAGCACCGTTAATGTGTAATGGAGGCAACAAAATCTATTAAATAATATTAGTATCAACCTCTTGAAACCGAACGTGGCAGATCAAGCTACCTCTGTTTGCTATCTACCCCAAACATCAAATAAATACTCTTGCAATCTGTTTTGTGAAACGGTACAAATAAAAATGCATCCATTTATGATAAATAGGAGGACAATTGAATAAATAAATACAATGAAATAGCAGATCTGCAGCATCGGAAATGCAGAGAGTTAAGAGGAATTGATGTTAAGCTCACGCTCTTGGCAGAGTCTAGGAATTGCTAATCATGTCAAAATTCCTTTTTTTTCTCTCTCTCCCTTTTTAGACAATCGCAACATAATTTCCAAGTAATAATTTCCTACCAAAGATCCAAAGATCATCCAATAAATTAAATGGGGAAAATCATAAACATATTTAAGTGAATAACATACTGAAACATCGGTTTGGACAAACTGTACAAAATATATGGCATCACCTCATGCGGCCAAAAAATCACCGAAACACACGTCAAAGTCAATTCATGTTGGTAATCTCAGATGCTGAATGATCTGATATCCATTGTTGACAAATAAATTATTTTGGTGCAATGTTCTGCCCCGATCTCTCCTTATGTTTCAGAGGCAAAAGCCAAGCTATTCTGTTACACAAAGGTTAGTTGGTCTTCTATACCCTGAAATAAGAGATGACGGGGAGAGGGAGGAGGGGGGTGGGTAGGGAGGGGGTGGGGGGAGAGGGGAAAGGGGAAAATAAGCAGC
Organism: Amblyraja radiata; assembly: GCF_010909765.2. Classification (NCBI taxonomy): domain Eukaryota; kingdom Metazoa; phylum Chordata; class Chondrichthyes; order Rajiformes; family Rajidae; genus Amblyraja; species Amblyraja radiata. The sequence goes on from NC_045974.1 coordinate 7,009,050, forward strand.
AAAGGAGGAGGGTTTTTTTCTCCGGGCAAATGCTCAGTACTTCACGTGCCTCGTTGATCAACACTCTCTTCGTTATTGCCACCACCTTCGGCAGGAGTGGGGGGCTCAGCAGTGAAGCTGCAGAGGGAGGCTCTGGGTGTTTCCTCCTGCCAGTGCGACTGTGCCAGAGAAATCCTGCTTCATTCTCCAGTGGACAACTTCCAGTGGCATGACTAGGAATGGGGAGGAGTCTCGGAAAGATATCGGAGAGGGACACACTTTGATCTGGAATGTGGTTGCTCTTCCTGGAGAGCTATATGAGGACTGCAAAGTTAAAAAAAAAAAAAAGCAGTAAGAGATATAGGCAAAGCACGACGACACTATTGGAAACCATGCAGCTGTTATATAAACGGGCCAGTGGACGCATTAGCAATTAATTGCAACTATATTTTAAAATCCGCTGACTTCCCCTTATCTCCAATCTTCTTTCCTGTAGATACGCGATTTTAATCTCAGCTACCTGGCACGAGTCTGAAGAAGGGTTTCGGCCCGAAACGTTGCCTATTTCCTTCGCTCCAAAGATGCTGCTGCACCCACTGTGTTTCTCCAGCACTTTTGTCTACCTTTGATTTTCCAGCATCTGCAGTTCCTTCTTAAACACAAGAGTCTGAAGGGATCGGATTCACTTACTCAGCGGGTCAGGCAGCGTTTCTGGCTCGAAGGGCCGAATGGCCTACTCCTGCACCTATTGTCTATTGTCTAAAAGGAATAGGTGACGTTTCGGGTCGAGACCCTGCTTCAGACCAAATTTTCTCCGATTCCTTTTCTCCAGAGATGCTGCCTGACCGGCTGAGTTACTCCAGCTATTTGTGTCATGTCTTGGGTGTAAACCAGCATCTGAAGAACCTGCCCACAGATTCCCTTACTCCCCCTTCTCAATTAAAATAATTAATCGGGCAAGATGTAAAGTGGGCAGCCTATCTGATCTCATCCAATCTCCACCGATTCATTCTAGGCTTCACATTCAAGGATAGTTATACCAAAGCTCGCAATTTAAGGAGTTAGTAATCAATGATAGTAAACAACTATGAGAATGGAATATCCTTCACAGTGAAGCCACCGTATCACCATCTAAAATCCACATTGCAGCACTTTGGATTTGGATTATTAGCCCTTGGCCACTGCAATCTGGCAGAGCACCATATCTGAGGAGGGATGTGCTGGCTCTGGAGAGGGTCCAGAAGAGATCCCTGGAACGAGTAGGTTAACCTTTGGTGAGCGTTGGTCGGCATTGGGCCTGTACTCGCTAGGGTTTAGAACAATGAGGGGGGACCTCATTGAAACATACAGAATAGTGAAAGGCTTGGATAGAGTGTTTGTGGCGAGGATGTTTCCATTAGTGAGAGAGTCTAAGACAAGAGGTCACAGCCTCAGAATTAAAGGACGTTCTTTTAGGAAGGAGATGAGGAGAAATCTCCTTAGCCAGAGCGTGGTGAATCTGTGGAATTCCATGCCACCAATGGCTGTGGAGGACAAGCCAGTATTTTTTTTAAAGGCAGAGATAGATAGATTCTTTAAGGCAGAGATAGATAGATACTCCAGTACAGATGTCGGAGGTTATGGGGAGAAGGAAGGAAAATGTGGTTAGGAGGGAGAGATAGATCAGCCATGATTGAATGTCAGACTTGATGGGCTGAATGGCCTAAAACTACTACTATCACTTATGGCCATATGACGTTATAACTGAGATCACAGATATCAAATGGACTTTGTGAAATGATTGAATGGTGGAGTAGACTTGTTGGCCCAATCCTATCACATGACCTTATGAGCTGGAAGATTTGGGATAATTATAGCACTAGTACTGCCCCAACGTCTGAGTTTTATAAACTCACCAAAAACCGTGTGTCCTTCCCAGTTAATATGGCTCATTTAAACGTTGTGTTTACCAGTTTAAGCCTGTAGCAGCCAATCTACTGAAAATGTATTTCTCACGTGCGTCGAGGAACATTTCACAGTTGATAATCCTGTCAAATGAACATCCAAACACGTTGACAAAAAAGTATTCACCAACAAATGTTAGTTACAGGAATAAACCCAGAAGTCATAGGTCTTGTGAATAACGTAACATTTTCAATATAGGGAGATAATCTAGCAAGGGTTCAAGTTAGTTAGTAAAGAAAATGGGGAAAGTACAGGAGGCTTGTCAACTATTTTTTGTAGTATTACGAAGGATTAAATCTCTATAAAGAGATGAGCCCAGCTCTTCGGAACTAAATAAACTGAAGTGTGTATGCCTCAGAGGGCGGTGGAGGCAGGTTCTCTGGATGCTTTCAAGAGAAAGCTAGAGAGGGCTCTTAAAAATAGCGGAGTCAGGGGATATGGGGAGGAGGCAGGAACGGGGTACTGATTGGGGATGATCAGCCATGATCACATTGAATGGCGGCGCTGGCTCGAAGGCCGAATGGCCTACTCCTGCACCTATTGTCTATTGTCTACTGTATGTAAATACCTACCATTCTGGATAGTGGTGAATTAATTATGCAGTTTAATTACTAATTTCTTTTTTTTTTTTTTTTTTTTTTTTTTTTTTTTTTTTTTTTTGAAAATATTTTTTATTGGAGATAGGTACATAACCAAAATACATCATTACATGTCAATTATTATTACATTGTCTCCAATACTTTTTACCTTTTTTTTTTTTAAACTAGATAGAACTAAAGAGATAGATGAAGTAAAGAAAGAAAAGAAAGAGAAGAAAAACAAAAAACAAAAACAACAAACAAAAAAAAAAAAAAAAGGTAGTTAAAGAAGAATGGAAAAATTTGTTAAAATAAAAAAGACTTCATTCGAGATATATTCGTACATTTCAGAGTATAATATTTCATCCATTCTTTAGCCCGCGTGCTAGTCAGGTTCCTGTGCTGAACCATTCTGACCCTTTAAGTAATCAATAAAAGGAGACCATGTTCCAACGAATGATTCCTGTTTATCCAACAGGGAAAATCTGATTCTTTCCACGTTTAAGGTCTCCGTCATTTCTATAATCCACATTTTGATTGTGGGGGCCGTAGGGCCTTTCCAAAATTTTAGAATTAATTTTTTTCCTGTTATTAAACTATAATCAATAAAGTTTCTTTGTGTTGTTCTAAGTGTTTGATTTAATTCTAATATTCCGAGTATTATTAATTTTGGATCTGGGTCCAATTGTATGCTGGTTACTTTAGATATTATACTAAAAATATTTACCCAGAATTTTTTTATTTTTATACAGTTTGCAAACATATGAGATAATGTAGCTTCTAAATGTTGACATTTATCACATATAGGTGAGATATGTTGAAAAATTTTATGTAGTTTTGTTTTTGAATAATGTAACCTATGTATTACTTTAAATTGTATTAGAGAATGTCTGGCGTTTAGTGAACACTGATGTATGTGTTGCAAACTTTCTTCCCAAGTATCTTTCGTTATTACTTGATTTAATTCTTTTTCCCATGTTTGTCTGTGTAAGTCCGTCGAGGGAATGTCACTGTCTAATAAAATATTGTATATATAAGATATTAATTTTTCTGTATTAGGATGTTTGTTCCAACATTCATCAAGGATTTCTGAATTTCTAATTCGAAAATTTTGGGAGTTCGATTTTACATAATCTCTAAGTTGAAGATATCTGAAATAATCATTTCCTCGAAGTCCATAAGTCTGTTGCAATTCCTGAAATGTCAGAAAAGTACCTTCCTTGTAAAGTTGTCCCATATTTTTAATTCCATAATTCTTCCATTGTGTAAAACCCCCGTCCAACCATGAAGGCTTAAACAAAGGATTATTCACAATTGGAAGAAAAAGTGATAAATTATCTAATTTTAATGTCTTTTTTAATTGTTTCCAGATTCGTATAGCACTAAATATTATAGGGTTTTCCCTATAAATTTTTTTGTTTAATTTAGACGTAGCAAATAATATCGAACCGATATCAAAAGGTAAACAATCTTCCTTTTCCATTTTTAACCAGTCTGGTTGATGATCTATTTCTTCCAACCAGAAATTCATATTTTTAATGTTAACTGCCCAGAAATAAAACAAAAAATGAGGTAAAACCAAGCCTCCATTTATTTTTGATTTACACAAGTGTCTTTTGTTTATCCTATGATTCTTATAATCCCAGATAAAATCATTAACAATAGAGTCCAATTTTTTTTTTTAATTTTTTGCCAGATATATCGGAATTGTCTGAAAAAGATATAGTATTTGCGGTAAAAAAATCATTTTTATGGCATTGATTTTGCCTACCATTGAGATAGGAAGTGTTTTCCAGTATTGAATATTCTTATGTAGTTTGTTCAGTAATGGGGGGAAATTTGCTTTAAATAATGATGTATATATCTTAGTTACATAAATACCTAGATATTTAAATTTTTCATTTACTATTTTAAATGGAAATTGTTGTATTGTCTGTTTGTTATGTTCCCTTATTGGCATAATTTCACTTTTATTCCAATTTATTCTGTATCCTGAAAGTGAACCAAATTGGGTTATTAGCTTTAATAAGTTTGGAATACTAATTTCTGGTTTTGTAATGTAAATTAATACATCATCTGCGTATAGAGAAATTTTATTCACTGTGTCCTTTGTGTTATACCCATGTATTTCCGGATGCCCCCTAACTCTTTCTGCCAGTGGCTCAATAGCAAGCGCAAATAATAATGGAGATAATGGGCATCCTTGTCTACAACCTCTAGATAGGCTAAATTTAGGTGACAACCTTTGGTTTGTAAATATTCTAGCCGTGGGATTTGTATATAACAGTTTTATCCATGTACAGAATTTCTCCCCTAGCTGCATATTTTCCATCACCGAAAATAAATAAGGCCATTCGACCTGATCAAATGCTTTTTCAGCGTCAAGTGAAATTATTGCTAGATCTTCATTAATAATTCTCTTAGAATATATAATATTAAATAATCTTCTTAGATTATAATATGAGTACCGTTTCTGAATAAAGCCTGTTTGGTCAGGGTGTATTAATTTATTCATCACTGTACCTAATCTATGCGCTAGTATTTTAGTTAAAATTTTCTGATCTGTATTTAAAAGTGCAATTGCTCTGTATGATCCCGGGTCTTCCAGATCTTTATCAGCTTTAGGAATAAGTGTTATTATTGATTCATTTAAAGTGTCTGGAAGTTTCTGTTGAGTATAGATATACTCATACAGTCTTTGTAAACGTGGGCTAAGCAAATCATAAATTTTTTTATAAAATTCGGAACCTAAACCATCTGGTCCTACTGCTTTACCATTTTTTAAAGAGCCAATAGACTCCTCAATATCCTTTATCGTAATCTCCCTTTCTAATAATTCTCTATCGTTTGAATCTAAACCTTTTAAATTACATTTTATTAAAAAATCTGCTATTCCTTCTGATTGTGCTACGGTTTTAGTTGAATAAAGGTTATGATAGTATTGGAGAAATCTATCATTTATATCCTTGGGCATTTTTAATAATTCTCCTGTCTCTGTTCTAATTTTATGAATTACTAATTTCTGAATAGCCATGGCCACTCAGTGGATATAGTTAATTAATATAATGTATCATTTATATTTTGAGAGAATCTAACCAGTGACATCTATACACAGATGTAACAAAAATCTAGTATCTATGTAGTATTTTCAATGGCACAGTATTTAATAGAAAAGTTACAAGACAAACACTTGAAGCAAACTAGATACGTGGGTAAAAATGCAGATAACCAAAAGATTAATCAAAGGGAAAGGATTAGCTTAAAGAAGGAAAACAAGGTTGAGGAAAGACATTTCATGAAATTGATGCTGCCTGACCTGCCGAGTTACTCCAGCGCTTTGTGTCTATCTTCATTTAAGCAAAATTTCTGAGCTTAGTGTTGTGGCAACTAATGATTCAGCTACCGATGATGGAATAATATTACTTCGGCATAAGGTAAATAGGCTAAGAGCCTATATTTGAGAGAATGTGGATACCTCAGAAGATTGTACTATTAGAGATGACAGGGATTTAGGGGCAAGACCATGTGAAGCTTTTTACATGCAAGAATGAGGATTTTAAGCCAAGTGCTAATGGGAGCTGACCTTGGCAGATCAGCCAGGTGCCAGGATACAAGTGGGCTGAGTTTTGTATGATTTGAATGTTACAGAGTGTGTGCTGAGGAATACTGACTAGAAGGGCAGTGAACAGTCAAATAACAAAATGTGGATGAGTGTTTGACCAGCAGAAAGGCTAATGCTGGGCAAAGTATGGCAGTGGAATACAGATTGAGAACCCTGGGCAAAATAATAGTCAATTGGCCCAAACTCAACATGCGGCTCACCGAGGTTCCAAATAGTCTGGTTCAATCTCAGATTGTTGCTGGAGAGAGATGCACTATTAGTCAAACCTTTAACGGGAGAGCGGTTATGGGGATCGCGTGGGTTTCCTCCGGGTGCTCCGGCTTCCTGCCGGATCCCAAAGATGTGCGGGTTTGTAGGTTAATTACCCCCAGGGTGTAGGGAGTGGGTGTGAAGTTGGGATAACATAGAACTAGTGTGAACGGGCGATCGAAGGGCCTGTATCCATGCTGTATGTCCGAACTGCAATCTGTAAGCTTACAGTACTTTATCTGTAAGCTTAGATTCCTTTTACCAATGGAAAACAGTAGCTGCAGTTTGTTCTCTCATTGTAGTTCTTCCCACCGCCTATCAATGGCAGTGAGACACACAAAAATATCCCCCTGCAAGTCACACATCATGCCAGCCTTGGATAAATGGGTAGAATTTATTACCCAAAACCTGTAAAGATCTTATACTAGTGTCCACTCTTACAATAGTGTATACTCAGTCACCATAAACCAGTGGTTAAAATTCATCCTCATCTGATATTGTACTAAATTCAAATTATTATCCAATACTTAAATTATCCATCTGATATTGTATTAAAAAATATACACACTGGAAATATATATATATATTTTTAAACTGTCATCTTGCTAAACAAGCACCATACCTGTCAACTGGTAAACACAACACATGTCACCATATTCTGTTGGTTATTAAGTGGACGATTGCTAATAAAAAAGATTTTTCCAGCATCTTCAGTTCTTTCTTAAACATGCTAATTTGAGGTGGTTTGCATAATTTATTTTTGGTATAATCTTGCTAAGCTGGTTAATAATAAGTCTGGATGTCTGTATAAATTGAAGCTTCCTAAAGCTGAACTGTGAGTGAGACGTCACAGTACAACACTCCTCACTATAACGGCATGATGACTTTTCAATCTTTCAGATGGATAATACGCCAAACAAGAAGTCTGTTCAGAGTCACCATGTTCAATTTGGATTTTTTTTGTCAAGAAAGTTCAACGAACAGATAGGAACAAAGAGAGAATGCTGGGCACAGAATGGTTCAAATGAAGCTATGATATTGCACAGGTTGACAGGGATGGCAGGAGCATTAGTTTAGTCACGATGGTAAAATGCACTGCAAAACAAGTGTGGAACCTGGAACTAAAGTGACACTGTGAAGCATGAACCATCAAAGGTGAATCCCAACATGCAGTAAAAGGCGTGAAGGAAGCATTTGGCCAAAACGCAAAGATGGGCAGCTCTGGACAGGAACGCCATGGACAATGCATGCTTCAGACTGGGGTTCGGAGGTAATTAAAACGTTACCTTTCCGTCTCTGAGTCACATCCTCTGTCTAGTTGTGAGCAGTGGGGCGGTACGGAGATAGCAGACTGCTGACAATCTACAAAAAACTGACAAATTAGACAAATATACAGAGAGACGGCACAGCAAAGTGGATTAGTAAATAGAAAAGGTTGAACCGAGAGATTTAGTGAGGAGTTTTCCTTTTGCTGTACAGTTTGGTTTATTCAAATGACACGCTATAGCTGAGCTTTCGTGCAGCAGAATGTAAACAAACGTAGATGAATTCTGGCCTTTTGGAACGAAGGCAGACAAAATCATAGCCACCTCCTGTAACTAGGATTGTGTCATTAACATCACAAAGTCATGTTGGCTATGGATGCAATTTGACATTTTCTTTATGAAGCTGTGTTTTATACGTTCATGAACAACTACAGTGCACTTTCCCTGGGAGTATACTGTAACAGATCTCTCCACTGCTGTCGCTAATACACAGAATTAATGATCACAAACTTACTGCATCGGAGCTGGCTAATAACATCACAAGGCTGTGCATCGGTTTGATTAATGGGCCCTTCATGTAGCTCCCATTCAGCCCAGCAGGGCGGACGACTCTCCGGCCGAGCCGCGGCCACACCTTGACAGTAGGCCTGGCTTGCCCACCGCGGGCCTGGGAACTCACCTGGAGCCGTCCGAAGCTCTTGTCCCGCTTGACCCCAAAGACCGGGAACAGGTCAGTGAGGAGGTCAGTGGACCCTGGACAAAGGGCCGTTTTCAAAATGGTGGCGGGGGGTTGAGAGGATCGGTGCCGCCATGGCAACAGGCCTTTCAGGTCAGGATAAGCCTGCCCTCTTAAGTACTTTGAAACGTTGTCGGCACCAGAAACGTGCCGACTCTTTGTGTACTGCCTCAGTGAAGTCTACTAGAACACTGCAAACACACTTTTGTACTTATCTATGATATCTATAGTATGAATTTAATGGATTGTATGCAAAACGAAGATTTTCACTGTGCCTTGGTACATGTGACAATAAACTATCGTCATCACCATCACTATGATACCCCAGCAATAATATCTCAACAGAAAGAAACATTAGCTACTCGCTTGAAAAACTAAATTCTTCTACTCAATATTCGCCATCCTTTAAGCAGCAAGTGTTGCATGGTCCTCGAGCCCTACTTGAAAAGCACAGTCAGGTTTATTATGCTGATTTAGTTTTAGAGATACGCCACAAAAACAGGCCCTTCGGCCAACCGAGTCTGTGCCAACCAGCGACCCCCACACACTGAAAACTATCCAACACACAGAATTTACAAATTTTACCAAAGGCTAATGAACCCACAAACCTGTAGGTCTTTGGGGAGTGGGAGGAAACCGGAGCACCGGGAGAAAGCCCACGTGGTCCCAGGGAGAGCAGACAAACTCCATACAGACAGCACATGTGGTCAAGATCAAACCCGGATGTCTGGCGCTGTATGGCAGCGACTCTACCGCTGCGCCACCATGCCGCCCTTGATCTGATACAGCACTTGTTCGTGGCGAGTAATGATGGCTCCTGTGGGATTTGGGGGCTGATTTTCCATTGAAATACATGCTGTGCTGTAAATGAAGGCAGTGTACAATGTGTGTCAGCCCTGGTAATGATCAGCAAGAGGCGGGCCCGTGACTGTAACATTTTCAGATTAACAACTGTTTGGCTTTGCATCTTCACTCACCGCTGGAGAAAGAAACACAATTAATGAGACAGGATATTGAAAGCAGCACTCAGTCACCATGACAGCCTGCGACACGGCTTGAGGGAAATAAACCAAATCGTTATTCATTAATGTTCTGCATATGTTTTTGATGAGACTCATTCCTAGAGACCATCTAAAGGGGCTGTCCCACTGCGGCGCCCTAATCAGCCAGTTCAGAAGAGTGTCTTTGACCTTCAAGCTCGAGGGCACTCGCCTGGAAAACCTCGAGCTGGATCGACCGTCAGCGATGATATCCGCGAGCTGGATTGACTGACCGCGCGCACGCACACACACACACACACACACACACACACACACACACACACACACACACACACACACACACACACACACACACACACACACACACACACACACACACACACACACACACACACACACACACACACAGCAAAGACGGGGGCCAGGGAAAGCAGGGGAGCGCTGTCTGAAATTCACACCCTCGATGAAGAGGAAAGTAAAAGACGGCTGCACAGTGTACGGTAAGTCCTTTAGAGAGTGGGGGGGGGGAGGGAAAGAGAGAGAAGGGGGGGGGGACAAGGGAGGGAAGGGGGGGAGAAGTAGTGGAGAAACTTTTAAGAAGTCAGACAACGTTTAATAAAGTTTAGCGGGCATTTAACCTACCGGTCGGCTTTCTTTGGTCCTGAAAACTCCAATAAGCCAATTAAAATGCCCGGTCAGCGAAGGAGATTGCCCATGGCTGCCCTCAACTGCCTGTAACTAAATAGCGACCCCACTCCACTGTACTACGAGTTCAAAAGAACCATGCCGACCAATATTTACTCACGGAAAACTTTTCAACATGCTGAAAAATTTTCCTCAACCAAACTGAAGCCACGGGTATTCGGGAACTTCCCTCGAGCATGAAGGAGAGTTCCAGTGACCTCCTAGGACCTCCTAGGACCACATGTCGACCATGCTGCGAGTTTGAGTCGAGGGCAAACTCTTCTGAACTCGCGGATTAGGTCGCCGCAGTGGGGCAGCCCCTTAAGGTACGGAAATATGCGCAGCATCCACGTATTTCCTCTGAATGTCCCCAACTCATGTGGGGGAAACTCTGATGGCTACAGTGATGGAGTAGGTGGTTCACCGAGCAAATCTCTCTCCGGTGAATGCAATGTTGCCGAATCACAAGGAAAACGCACCTCACAGAATTCACAAGGATCTGAGAGAGGGAATAACACCCGCTCTCATGGGATACAGCAGGAAAAAAATCAATAAAAGAGCACAATATTTACATTTTTCAACTAGATTTTCTTGAGAAAGGTACAGATGATGTGGCTTCATGTTAGGGAAAACGACGATGCAACCGTTCTTGAGGAATGTTACCCCCCGCTCCCTGTGATACAGGGGCCACTGTTCTCCGGGTGCAGTCTCACCAATAACCTGTACATTTGGAACAACATTTCCCAATTTTCTAAACGACAATACCACTTGTTTTCTTAAAGCATGACCACAGGCGCTGTACATGGCAGTCTATGACAGTTCGCAAGTCAAATTCCTTGTATGTTTATGTGCCTGGCTAATAAATGAATTACAAATATATTAATTACAAAAATAAATACTTGTTGCACTTGCCCGCTCACTTCTCGTGACGCATGCACTACACTACACTGTCATTATCATGGGATTTTAGAACAGTTTGGATAAGGGTTACCTGGTTACCATTTAATGAATGAGACCCCAGTAAACTGATTGAAATAGATACACGCTATGTGTCCTTTGGATGAGATGTTAAAACCTCATGTTCGTTTAGGTAAATGTAAAAGATCTCACGGCAATACTTGATTACTTTTATTGAATTTTGCATTTGTTAATGGTGAAGAATGGGGGTAGGACTTGACAAGCATAGGCTTCTTCCTATCCCTTTTCCAACGAGTCTAATGTGTATTATGTTGAAATTGGCTTTTGATTTTTTTATTTATGTATGTACATATATGTTATGTATATGTGTGTGTGTATATGTGTATATGTATGTATGTATATATGTATGTATGTATGTGTGTATGTATTTATGTATATATGTATGTATATATATAATTTCCCTTTTATTTATTCATTTTCATCTTTTCTTTTCTTCTTTTTTTTTAATCGTTCGAAATAAAGATATCATTCATTCATTACGAGGATCAGAGTTGATCGCAGTGTCCTAGTCAATATGTATCCCAAACTCAACTTCACAAAAACAGTGGATCAGGTCACCATCACGTTGTTATTTGTGGAGTCTTCCCATTTGAAGATTAGCTGCTGTATTTCCTGCAATCTAGCACCAAGCACACTTCAGAAATATGCAGGAACTGCAGATGCTGGTTTCAACCAAAGATAGACACAAAAAGCTGGAGTAATTCTGCAGCATCTCTGGGGAAAAGTAATGGGTGACGTTTCGGGTCAGGATCAGACAGAAGAAGTCTGAAGAAGATGCTACCTGACCCCCCTGAGTTACTCCAGCTTTTTGTGTTACACTTCAAAAATACTTCGAAGATGGACACAAAATGCTGGAGTAACTGAACGGGGCAGGCTGCATCTCTGGAGAGAAGGAATGGGTGATGTTTCGGGTCGAGACCCTTTTTCAGACTGAGTGTCAGGGATGAGGGAGACTTGGAGATATGAAAGGATAAGGTGTGAAAACACAGATCAAAGGGGACAATTATCAGGGGAAATGTAGAATGGTGACATCGAGGCATACAATCAATAATATTGATAATAGTGAAACTAGTCGGAGAGCTATTCAATTGCCTTAAAAGCAATCTGGGACATCCAAAAATTAACATGCAAAGTGAATGTTTAAATTCCAGTCCTTCTTTACTGGAAAAATGTAGTCCTGCAATTATATTAGTAATCAACACTGATGAAGTATAAATGTTACAACAGCAATCAGTTGATGAATCATGTTCCATTAGGAATTCAGTGCACGGAATGGCATTTCACTTTGCATTTAGACTTTAGAGGTACAGCGTGAAAACAGGCCCTTCGGCCCACCGAGTCTGCACTGATCAGCGATCACTGCGTATACTAGCCCGATCCTACACACTAGGGACAATTTACTATTTATTTTACTGAAGCTAAATTAACCTACAAACCTGTATGCATTTGTAGTGTGGGAGGAAACCGGAGCACCCGGAGAAAACCCAAATGGTCACAGCGGTAGAGTTGCTGCCTTACAGCGCCAAGAGACCCGGGTTCGATCCCGACTACGGGTGCTGTCTGTATGGAGTTTGTATGTTCTCCGTGTGGCCTTGTGGGTTTTCTCCGGGTGATCCGGTTTCCTTCCACACTCCAAAGGCAAACAGGTTTGGAGGTTAATTGGCTTGGTAAAAATTGAACCTTGTGCCTAGTGTGTAGGATAGTACTATTGTAGGGGGTGGCCGCTGGTCGGCGCGGACTCGGTGGGCCGAAGGGCCTGTTTCCATGCTGTATCTGTAGTCTGAAGTCTTATATGAGCAAGCCAGTGGCAAAGTTAACAGTAGATGGTCAGGAAATTTACCACCATTGCGTCTGCTCTTGGTGGATCGAACCACAAGACCATTTCTAAGAACGGGGGCGTGGTAGATAGTTATAGAACTGGATGTACATGGAAAAAAATGGGGGCAGAGAATAAATACCACCCCTCTCAGATACAGTGAGTTTCTCTCCAGCGAGCAACATGTTGGAACCAATTAACAGAATGGACACAAAGTGCAAATGTGGGTGAGGCTTCATTCGGAGTTAAATTCAACCAAATTCCAAAATGACTTCTTGCACCAGATCAGATTTTAGATCAATGTGGCCAAGTCATGAGTGTTTAAACTACACAGGCTGGTCGTGTTTCAATTAAATGTAACCAAAATTGGAGCAAGTGACCGCTCTCGATTGAATGCCAAGATATCTTGGATTCTCTGCTTTTGATGAGGGCAGGATGGGTTACTTCTCGCTGAAGTAAAGCCTCATTGTCCTGAGTCAGAGATGACAAGAGACACAAAATGCTGGAGTAACTCAGCGGGACAGGCAGCATCTCTGGAAAGAAGGAATGGGTGACGTTTCGGGTCGAGACACTTCTTCGGACGGTCAGACATGAGACGAGAATACTCAGAGGTGGCAAATGGCAGTGATGGCTTTAAGGAATGATGCAGTTTGATCAGCTGGATCCCTTCTCACCAAGAACAAGTTGTTTTTTTCCCCACAGTTTAGCAGGTTGATGGTTCAATGGCAGAGGTTCAAAGCTAATACTGAGCACCAGAGCCTTACTTAATTTGTCAAATGTTTATTTAATACACATTGGCCAGATCAGCATTGCCAAATGCCAAGAACAAACAGTTCCTTCACAAGAAACAAAATACCGCTCTGCCATTCATGCAGCTCTAATGAGTCTGTTCCAGCACCAAGTAAATCTCAACGTGGGAACTCTACAACAGTTGAACATTTTCAGTGGAACAAAGTGCTCTCCAAATGACAATAAAGCAGAAACAAGGAGCCTGCAAATACCAGCATTAATTTCCCCAAATTCTCTTGCACAATCAGAACTCTAAGAGTTTCCGAGTGTCAACATGTGTGTGCAGAAGATCATAAGTGATCGGAGCAGAATTAGGCCATTCAGCCCATCAGATCTACTCCACCATTCAATCATGGCTGATCTATCTCTTCCTCCTAACCCCGTTCTCCTGCCTTCTCCCCCGTAACCCCTGACACCTGTGGGCTTGGTGTATGTGTAAATTGTCCCAAGTGTGGGTAGGATAGCGTTAATGTGCGGGGATCGCTGGTCGGTGCGGATTCGGTGGGATGAAGGGTCGATTTATGTGCTGTATCTCGACACTAAACTAAAGGTAGACTGTTAGATCAGCCACGCACGCCAGCATTGACTCGATGGGCCGAGTGGCCTACGCTTGCTTCTAACTTGCAATGCCTGCAAATCCACCATTCGGCTTGGCTTCAAACTTATTAAACTAGTGTCATGATTTGGGATTGTTTTTCTTGAAATGTCAGTTCGAGGGCTGAGGAGCGAGGAAATGTAGTTTATTTCCAATCCCAAATATGAAGATAAACATATAACAAACCATATAACAATGACAGCACGGAAACAGGCCATCTCGGCCCTTCTAGTCCGTGCCGAACACTTACACTCACCTAGTCCCATCTACCTGCACTCAGACCATAACAGATGGTGACAAGTGAGGTCCTCACTTGATGAAAATGTACATTGGGTTTCCATGCAAGAGCAGGGACTTGGAGAATGTTACAGAAGACACATTTATGGTGGTGTGCAGAGTTTGTGCTAGCTGGAGGTAATGCATACAGTGTTTCTGTACGGAGTATACACAGTACACACTGTACAGCTATTCCCAATGTATTTATCTAGCTATAGCAAGGATATAAAAATTCACAGTTTTGCCAGTTTACATTACATCTACATCAACTTCCAGCTCGAATGTAATGTGCTTATACAAGATAAATCCTATCTTTACATTTATTTCAATTCCATGGCGATCAATTATACTCTGGAACTAATTGTGCAAAATAGTTTGGTTTAGTTTATTGTCACGTGTACCAAGGTACAGTGAAAAGCTTTTTAGTTGCGTGCTATCCAGTCAGCGAATAGACTGTACCTCCCTACCATCGAGGGGATCTACCACAGTCGCTGCCTCAGAAAGGCTGGCAGCATCATCAAGGACCCACACCATCCTGGCCACACACTCATCTCTCCGCTGCCTTCAGGTAGAAGGTACAGGAGCCTGAAATCTGCAACATCCAGGTTCAGGAACAGCTACTTCCCCACAGCCATCAGACTATTAGATTTTAGATTAGATTAGATTAGATTCGTTTATTGTCATTCAGACCTTTCGGTCTGAACGAAATTTCGTTTCCCTGCAGTCATACATATAATAAAAAAATAAAAAATAAAAAATAAAAAATGACAAAAACACACAATCAACACAAATGTAACATCCACCACAGTGAGTTCACCAAACACCTCCTCACTGTGGTGGAAGGCAAAATCTTAAAGTCTCTGTCTCTGTTAAACTCAACTCAAACAAAAATCTGAACTTTAATAGCCTATTGCACTTTATATGCTTATTTATGTGTGTGTGTATATATATATATATATTCAAAGGTATATGGACACACTGATCTGTTCTGTATTTATTTATGCCTACTATATTCTGTTGTGCTGAAGCAATGCAAGAATGTCATTGTCCTATCTGGGACACATGACAATAAACTCTCTTGAACGCTGGAACTTGAATTGAGCCGTCCACAGTGTACAGATGCAGGATTAAGGCAATAACGCTTAGTGCAAGGTAGAGTCCAATTAAAGATAGTCTGAGGATCTCCAATGAGGTAGAATGTAGGTCAGGGCCTCTCTCTTGTTGGTGATAAAATGGTTCAGTTGCCTGGGAAGAACAGCTGGGAAGAAGCTGTCCCAGAATCTGGAGGTTTGTGTTTTCACTGCTTCTGTGTTTTTGTTCAAGAAGCAGACTGAAAATGACAGAGAGAGGTTGACACGTATTTCCAAATATGGGTATGAAGGAAAGACAAGAGGTCGACACTGCTGGCAGGAAGTAGGTGGGCACCGCTGGCATCTCCTACTCAGGATGGTTCTTTCAGGAGAAGCCTGGAGCCATCCGAAGGGATTCCACAGGGTTTGGAAAGGCAAGTGGACAACATGTGGAAACTGATCTACTCTGAAGGACAATAGGAGTAAAATATCCGTCCCTTTTTTAAATACCACCTGTCCGTCACTTAGAAACAGAGAAAATAGGTGCAGGAGTAGGCCATTTGGCCCTTCTAGCCAGCACCACCATTCATGGCTGATCATCCAAAATCAGCACGTCGTTCCTGCTTTTTCCACATATCGCTTGATTCCTTTGGCCCTGAGAGCTAAATCTTGTAACTCTCTCTTGAAGACATCCAGTGAATTGGCCTGCACTGCCTTCTGTGGCAGAGAATTCCACCTGGCAGGTGGAGTTGGCCGAGCCGCCATTGCTCGTTCCCCGAAGGCCAGAGAGCGGGAGGAAGGAGCTGGCAATGACGACGGAGGAGTGAGGTCGGTGGGAGAGGTGAGGGAACCGGGGTCTGGCCTCAAGGTCGCCCGCGGGAGGCTCCCACCCCCTGGGTCACAAAGGATGAAGGGGGAGGAGAGGGACCCGAGTTTGGTGATCGACCAAGGAAAGGCGATGGCTGGAGGCCCTGCAGCAGCCTGGGCCTCGCCTGGATCGGGCACCGCTCATAACAACTGGAGCATGGACTGGACTTTGGGAAATTGTGCCGAATCCTGGCGCCTCTTGCACGCGGGATCAGTGGGCTATTTCTGGACAATTGCTGATCGGGGATGGTATGGCAATACTCCACTGGACTGTTTGAAGAAAATAACTCCACTGCGCATCAGCACGTTGCACATGTGACAATAAAGCACCATTTGAACTCTTGCAGAACAGAATGACTCCTGTTGTCAGATGCGATCAGATGTAGATCTGGGTCAGGTTATGGCAGTTAAAAAGACAATATCCACCTTGGTCAGTTCAATATTTTCAAAGTATTTTGTTCACATATCATTTTTTTAAAATATATTGGGGAGATTAAGAAATCTCACAGCAGAACTGAACTTGTTGGAAGGCAAGGTTGATAAAAATGCTGGAGAAACTCAGCGGGTGAGGCAGCATCTATGGAGGGAAGGAATAGGTGGCGTTTTGGGTCGAGACCCTTCCTCAGACTGATGTGTGGGGATGGGGGGGGGGGGGGGCCGGGATGAAGAAAGGAAGAGGCGGAGACAGTGGGCTGTGGGAGAGCTGGGAAGGGGAGGGGAAGAAGGGAGAAAGCAGGGACTACCTGAAATTGGAGAAGCCAATGTTCATACCGCTGGGGTGTAAACTATCCAAGCGAAATATGAGGTGCTGCTCCTCCAATTTGCGGTGGGACTCACTCTGGCCATGGAGGAGGCCCAGGACAGAAAGGCAAGGTCCGTCTAGTCCTTTTTTGACTTAACTATTGAAGAAATGTCTGAAAGGGGCAAAGTGACAAGTAAATGCTAATCAACACTAGGTTGATGAATCACCAGCTGTACATTACTGTAAAGGTCATGGATTTCATTGCATTATTTGCTTATAATTTGGGACAGTGGACATTGTGCAGAGCAATATTGACCAATAATCAAATCATGTGAATGCTCACCACAGTGCAGATCATAGAAATGATCTCAAGACTCTCAGGCAGATGTATTTAGTCTGGTTTGATTCAATACTCTCCAGTCTGAATCTCCAACTGAGTGAGTGGTTTAGTTACGGGATCAGTTTACCGCTTCCCACTACATTAACAAACAAGGAGGCGGTGCAGAGGAGGTTTACCAGAATGTTCAGTTCGGTTTAGTTTCAGTTTAGATTATTGTCACGAGATACAGTGAGGTACGAGCTTTTGTTGCCTGCTAATCATCCAGCGGAGAGACAAAACATGATTACAATCGAGCCATTCACAGTGTACAGGTACATGATCAGGGGACAACGTTTAGTGCAAGGTAAAGCCAGTAAAGTCCGATCATTGATAGTCCGAGGGTCCCCGATGAGGTAGACAATAGTTCAGGACTGATCTTTGTTTGTGGTAGGATGGATGGTTCTGTTGCCTGATAACAGCTGGGAAGAAACTGTCCCTGAATCTGGAGGTGTGCGTTTTCACACCTGTACCCCTTGCCAAATGGCGGAGGGGAGAAGAGGGAGTGGCCAGGGTGCGACTCGTCCTTGATAGTACAACAGGGGGCGCTGACCTGTGCGCGGCTGCCCAGCCAGCAGCTGTCCGTCTTTTCATCTTTTTCTTATTTTTAGTTAGTTAAAGTGTTTTTGTTTCTGGAGTTCTAGACTTTTTTATGTGGGGGGTGGGGGGAGGGGGAAACTACCTTTCAGGGTCCCTACCTGGTCGGAGAGGCAGCTTTTCTCCGGGCTGCAGTTTCGACCCGTCCTCGCGGCCTACCAGCGGGCCTGGAGCGGCGTTTCCTGTCGGGGACCGCCCAGAACCACGGCTTCGGCAGCGGCACAGCGCTGGAGCGCTATCGTGGAGCGGGCGATGCCTTGTCCGGGTCGCCGCGCTGGAGCTCCGGTGAGCTGAAGACCGCCGGGAACAACATCGCGGAGCTGCGGGACTGTGGAGCGGCCAGCTGCGGGCGGCGGCACCGAACTGTACACCGGGAGCCTGGGATCTCGCGACGAGATCGCCAGTAATGGAGCTCCAACCGGCACGGCCTTGTCGGCTTTGGAAGCCGCGGTCTCCGGTAAGGAAGCGGCCGTTCCAGGTGTCCCAAGCCGCTGTGAGGATTCTCCCGACGCCGGAGCACCATCACCCGGCGAGAATGGCCAGGAACATCGGGCCTCCGTAGAGGCAACTGTGGAGGCCTCAATTGGCTCGACTATGGGTGAACTGGGGTTGGGGACTGGACTTTGTGCCTTCCCTCATGGTGGGAGCCATTGTGGGGGGATGTTCTTTATGGTTAAATCTCTTATTAATGTTATGTCTGTATTCTTTCTTTATGTGCTGCATTGGCAAGAAGCATTTCACTACACCTAGGTGTATGTGACCAATAAATAACCTTTGATTATGCTGCTGGCCTTGCCGTGGCAGCGTGAGGTATAGATGGAGTCAATGAAAGGGATGTTGGTTTGTGTGATGGTCTGGGCTGCGTCTACAATTCCCTGCAATTTCTTGCGCCTGGATTAAAGGGTTAGCTACCAGGAGAGCTTGACAGGCACGTGGACAGACACAAAATACTGGAGTAACTCAGCGGGCCAGGCAGCATCTCTGGAGAGAAGGAATGGGTGACGTTTCCGGTCGAGACCCTTCTTCAGACTGAGAGTCAGGGGAGAGAGAAACTGGAGATACGAAGAGGTACAAAGAACAAATGAATGAATGGTATGCAAAAGGACAAATCAAAGCCCAAGAAAAGTTGGATTGGATAAACTTGGATTGTTTTCTCTGGAATGTTGGAGATTGAAGGGAGACAATAGAAGTATATGAAATTATAAGAGGCATAGATAGGGTAGACAGTCAGAGACTTTTTCCCAGGCGAGCTTTGTCCAACATAAGGTGAGAGGCAGAAGGTTTAAACTATAATGGAGATTTGTGGGGGAAGTGTTTTAATACAGAGTGGCGGAGCCCTGGAAAGCGTTGCCAGGGGGTGGTGGTGGAGGCAGATGTGACGGTGGTGTTAAAGAGGCCTTTAGATGGGGGCACAGACGTGCAAGGAATAGAGGGACAGGGGTCATGTAGAGGCAGATGAGATCAGTTTAACTTGGCTTCATGTTCGGCACAAGCATTGTGGGCCGAAGGGCCTGTTCCTGTGCTGTACTGTACTGTTCTATGTTCTAAAGCAGCAGCCATTAAACATCACCCGCCCCCTCAAATAACAGTCAATGAGTGGAAGAATCTGAGGCAGGGCACTAGTATTAACAACTTCCTCTTCTTGCGAATGAAACATAAATAAACGGAAGGAATAGCTCGATCTCAAGCCGGGTGTTGAGCAGCCATGTTGTTGTCTCTACGCCAATGTCTTCATTCATTCACAAGAAGAAGTATCAACAAAACAAGACACAAGGTGCTGGAGTAATTCAGGTCAGGCAGCATCTCTGGAGAATGCGGATTCAAGAGCAATCTAGGTCGTTCAATGTCCTCTCCTCACTCTGTTATTCAAGAAGAGGCAGGGACTATCACAACATTTAAGAAGCAATTAAATAGGTACATGGATGGGACAGGTTTAGAGGGGTATGAGCCAAATGCAGGCAAGAAGGACTAGCATAGATGGGACGTTGGTCGGTATGGGCAAGTTGGGCCGAAGGGCCTGTTTCCACACTGTATCACTCCATGACTCTAAGAACATGGTTGACCTTCTACTCAGTTCCAACCATCTGCCCCATCTCCACATCCCTCGATTCTCGTTGTGTACAGCATCATGCAAACTCGGCAGGTCAGGCAGCATCTCTGGAGAACATGGACAGGGCTTCTGCAGTTCCTTGTGTCTCCACAATTACCCTTAGGTGAATGTATAGTTTACAAGATAAATCTTGCCACTACAATATCAAATCCCGATATATATATAAACTTACCACTGACCAATTGTCCATATCCATCAACTTCCAGACAAATACAAGTCAAAAGAAAGTTCGCTAGCAATATCCCAATAGCACGAAAAACCCAAATATTAAGTGAGCAGTTGTATCCTAATTCGCAAAGAGCTCTGTGTAAATTGGGCACAAACTTTTTGATACAAAGGATCTTGAATCTTAATATTTAATAGATCTTGGCATTTAATAATAATTAAAGCATTTAAATAACGTAAAAGTTAATCCTCACTAAATCTCTCTGGAAATATTTGACAAATGATGTTAGTAATTAGCAGAAAGTTAAATAACAAACAAACATTGGAGTCTAATGATGTATTAGGTTTCATTAACACAGTACACAGAATAATATTTAACATATAAGTCTGGATACCTGCTATTTACAGTTCAATTTACAAATACATTATACAACAGTTCAGAGGCATCTTGTTAGTTGGTATTAAAGAAACAGTGTGCATTGAAGGTAAATGAATTGTGTGCAAGGTACATCAAGTGATGAGATGGATATATATATATATATATATAGCTGACAGCAACTTTACCTTTGATACACAGATCATGTCCACGACTTAATAAAAATAATTCTGTCCTTCAAATACATTCTAATTTAACCACCATTGCCAGTTCATGAAAGGAATAACTAATACCACCATGTGGCGACACTTTTTAAAAAACAAAATACTGCTTATTGCCGTTGACAGTCAAATGTTATTACTGAATATTATTTTATTAAGCTGCTAGGATTTTGCAGTCAATTATTAGAGTAACCTCGTGTTAACGATATGAATTTTAGTTGTGATCATTTTGTATTCTGAGTGGATTCATTTCTAGAGTACTTGGGCAAAATTTCAGTCAGCTAGGAACATGCGGTCAGATTTATCCGTGTTTTATTAACCGAAAAATTATATTTAATTTTTCCAGAATTCTGCATACAAATCTTAGTCAATATACAGAGCTGGTTCTGTTTTCATCCCCCCCCCCCCCCCCCCCCCCCCCCCCCTTACTTGCTGGAAGTGCATCTCCGAGACTTAACAATCCTGATGTGGGAGTGAATTAACAGTCCATAAAATTCATTTGGAAGAAGGCCAGCACTGTACAATAAGATTACTATCTCTGAAGGTCAGACAGTGGTGCTTTAAGGCACACCATCAGTGATGCCAGATTCACCCTGGCAAGCAATTCTACACTGATAGTCTTAAAAGTTGTGCTTTTTTTTGTTGAGTAGAGTGAGTAGAAGAATTGGAAAGAGTATATTCATCATCTGGTCAGGTTTCCACATTAGTTGAGGTGTGTTTGATTCAGAAGGCAGAGATACACAATCTGACGTGTTTTATACAAGGGCGGCAGAGTTGCTGCCTTACAGCGCCAGGGACCCGGGTTCGATCCTGACTACGGCTGCTGTCTGTATCCCCGTGCCCAGCATGGGTTTTCTCCGAGATCTTTGGTTGCCTATCACACTCCAAAGACGTACAGGTTTCCAAATTAATTGGCTTTAAATGTAAAATTGTCCCGAGTGTTTGTAGGATAGTGTTAGTGTGCGGGGATCGCTGGTTGCCGCGGACTCGGTGGGCCAAAGGGCATGTTTTCTCGCTGTATCTCTAAACTAAACTAAAGTTCCAGTCCAGGACGTGCGTTGTTTCACTGTCAGTCATCAACAAACACAGAGGTAAACCGAACAAATGAAAACAGAGAGGTGACAGAAGGAACTGGGCTAGAGCACAGAAAGAAAAGCAGGAACATTTAAAATATACTGATTCGATTTATTCCGAGAGTATTCAACACACGTGTTCAATACGATGTCAGGGTTATGTAATCCCTGTCGAGGAAGGGACTGCAGGTGCTAGTTTACACTGAAGGTGCTGGAGTAACTCAGCGAGACAGGCAGCATTACTGGAGTAAAGGAAGAGGCGACGTTTCGGGTCCAGGCCCTTCTTCAGATTGAGAGTCAGAGATGAGGAAAGCTTAATACAGGATGCATTAGAGAGGTGGTTGAGGTTTCCTTCCCCCCCGACTCTCAGTCTGAAGAAGGGTCTCGATCCGAAACGTCACCTATTCCTTTTCTCCAGAGATGCTGCCTGACCCGCTGAGTTGCTCCAGCATTTTGTGTCCGTCTTATGGAATCCCTGGTCTAGGGGTTCAGCACACTATTGGACCCCAGGAACACCCAACAGAATTGCATACAAGCGTTGGATCCATTTTGTTTAGGCACCAGCAACCATTCACCCATCCCACACGCACGACCACCCCCACCCCACCCAACCCCCCCCCACCCCACCCCACCCCACCCCTCCCCACCCCCACCCATCCCCACCCCCACCCATCCCCACCCAACCCCATCCCCACCCAACCCCATCCCCACCCAACCCCATCCCCACCCCACCCAACCCCACCCCACCCCACCCCACCAACACCACAACCACACAATGCAATGTAGTCACCACTCTGATGCACCCCGTATTATTCTCAATATTAGCCCCACTCAAGAGTCATCAATGTTTAAACAATGACTAACAAACACTTCCTCTGAGGGAAAATGGCTAGACCTTGACTTAGTGTAAATGATGAGATTGTCTAAAGAAGTGTCTCGACCAGAAACGTCACCTATTCCTATTCCTGGGATGCTGCCTGGCCCACTGAGTTACTCCAGCATTTTGTGTCCACCTATTCCCTTTCTCCAGAGATGCCGTCTGACCCGCTGATTTACTCCAGATTTTTGTGTCTAACATGAGATTGTACATCTGTTTTCAGTCCTGATTTATATTTCCATTCACTTCCTTGGTAAAACGGAAAGGGTTCAGTCAGCTGCCCCTCACTTTAGTAATGTTATGTGATAATGTTATTTTCTAAAACAGGGACTAATATTTATTATCACCAACTTGCACGTGAAAATTCTCAGACCACGAAGTGTGGTGGGAAAACTATTTCACAACAGCATGGATAATTTCCTTTCATCAGAAAGATCTGGTCTTCGTTTAGTTTAGTTTAGTTTAGAAGTTACAGTGTGGAGACAGGCCCTTCGTCTCACCGAATCCGTGCTGACCAGTGATCCCCGCGCATCCCTGCTCCTACAACTTATGGAAATACTATATATAACGTGACAGATGTTTCCCAAGATCCCAGCATCTGCAATTCCTTGCATCCCCAAGGGAAACTAGAACGTTGCTGCATCCAGAATGTGTTAATTAATTTAATTTCTTTAATTTCTTTATTTATATAGCACATTTTTAGTCAACTTGCATTGACCCCAAAGTGCTTCACATAATTACATCCACACACACAGGCAAAGGTGGGTGAAGTGTCTTGCCCAAGGACACACACAGGCAAAGGTGAGTGAAGTGTCTTGCCCAAGGACACAACGACAGTATGCACTCCAAGCGGGATTCGAACCAGCTACCTTCCGGTTGCCAGCCGAACACTTAGCCCATTGTGCCGTCTGTGGCCCGTCAGGGCTCCAGCCATTCAATAAATCCTCTACAAGACTGAAAACTGGAACAAAGTTTGTGGACTCAAGAGTCAAGAGTATTTTATTGTCATGTGACAGAACAATTAAATTCCCACTTGCAGAAGCACAACAGATGCCATCGTGGTAACTTGCACGAAACATTATTCACGTTATTCCCTCTATCATGTATCTGTACACTGTGGATGGCTCGATTGTAATCGTGTTCTGTCTTTCTGCTGACTGGCCAGCACGCAACAAAAGCTTTCCCCTGTGCCTCGGTGCACCTGACAATAAACTAGACTCAACTCAAAGGAGTCTCAACTTTAAACGATGCACAGATCTGCCGACCAATGTTACAATAACTCCACAAGGAACCAACCAAAGCACCAAAGCAGCCGAGGATCGCCTTCTCCTTCAAGCAGGAGTTTTCCTCTTCAAATGAAATCAATTTATAATTTCAGGGTTGTAGTTAGTGAGTCGAGTTTCAGTGCCGGCACAAGGAACTGCAGATGATACTGGTGTACAAAAAAAGGCAAAAAGTGCTGGAGTAACTCAGTGGGTCAGGCAGCATCTCTGGAAGACATGGATAGGTGATATTTTGGGTTGGGATCCTTCTTCAGACCTGAGTCTTGAGTCTGAAGAAGGGTCCCAACCCGTAGCGTCACTTATCCATGTCTTCCAGATGCTGCCCGACCCACTGAGTTACTCCAGCACCTTGTGTCTTTGAAAGTTTCAATGCTCTTTATTATTTTACTATTTTGTGTCCAAATATAATTCTATTATAATGTGAATTTATCAAGTCTTAACACCTGTCCCCCAATTGCCCACAGAATTAATACTTGGAGTAACACAGTCTCAACTTGCAAGGTGTTTTTCAGCAAAATATCTCTCCTCTTAACATGGGATCTGACTATATTTTAATTTAAGTGAATGCATATTCAAGTTTGTTAATCATGAAATGATTAGGGCGCCCATCATTGTACTGGAATCCATAACCATGAAATGAGTAACGTCATACACCAAGTCTTCTGAACGAGTATTTAGCAGAGCAGTAAATATTGGAATATTCAGTCATCCTTCCCGCTGTCTCCTGCTGCGATCTGTTTCCAAGCCATGGCTTTAAAGAGAATGAACCATTTCTCTCAGGCTGGTCTCCCTAAAGTTTTATTATATTTATCCCCTCTGATCTTAGCAACTGGAATAAGTGACACTAAATCAGTCGGAATTTTTAAAAGATGTCGTGTGAAAAATGTAATATAAAATGGCGTTTGAATGAAGATTTGATTTTTTTTAAAAGAGAGGCACAGTGGCGCCTCACAGTGCCAGAGACCCAGGTTCGATCCTGACCCTGGGTGCTGTGTGTGTGTGTGTGTTCTCCCTGTATTAGCTTGCATGTATGTTCTCCCTGTGACCACGTGGGTTTCCTCCGGGTGCTCCGGTTTCCTCCCACATTCACAAGGCATGCGGGTTTTTGCAGGTTAATTGACATCTATAAAATTGCCCCGAATGTGTAGGGAGTGGATGTGACATAGAACTAGTGTGAACGGGTGATCGATGGACAGCGTGGAACTTGTTGGACCGAAGCACCTGTTCCAATGTATCTCCACACTAAAAATGCCACAAAATCAGTTGTCATTTTTTAAAAAATCCTGAAAGATTTAAAATTGATTAATACGGGTATCAGGGGTCATGGGGAGAAGGCAGCAGAATGGGGTTAAGAAGGAAAGATAGATCAACCATGATTGAATGGCGGAGTAGACCAGATGGGCCGAATGGCCTAATTCTGCTCCTATCACTTATGAACCTGCATAAAATAATGTTAGAATGAAGATTTGATTAAAAGGATTCATTCTGACGAGTGGGGAAATGAAGTGTAAATATTGTACAAGCATTTCATCATCATTTGGGATGTTATTAAAGTGCTTCCAGTGCCCTCTAGTGTTGGCTCTTTATATTTGTGTTATTAAAGGGTCGGTGGGGAATGATCTAACCTTGAGCGTTGCAAATGCTATAAGGAGCTGTAAAGCAACACGGATAAATAAAGTGATTGCTTAAAAGGATGAAGAAAACTGGTAGGAAGAATAAAGTGCGGCACGGTGGCGCAGCGGTAGAGTTGCTGCCTCACAGCGCCAGAGACCCGGGTTCGATCCTGACTACGGGCGCTGTCTGTACGGAGTTTGTACGCTCTCCCCGTGATGTGTGTTGGGTTTTCTCCGAGTTCTTCGGTTTCCTCCCACACTCCAAAGACGTACAGGTTTGTAGGTTAATTGGCTTGGTGTGTGTGAAAATTGTCCCTAGTGTGTGTGTGTAGGATAGTGTTAATGTGCATGGATCGCTGGTTGGTGTGGACTCGGTGGGCTAAACCTTTAGTCTAAACTAAACTAAACTAAGATGCAAAGTATTAGTTAAACGGTGTGTTGGTCATTAAATGGCAGCGGACAAAGACAACCTTCGGCCCACAGGTGGGTGGAACAGGTAAATGGGAAGGTGAGGTTTGATTTCCAAATTTTAAGAAATCTTGCTGACACTGTACACGGCTCCATTCAGTTTTGGTCTCCTTATTTAAGGAAGGATGTACCTGCTTTAGAGGTTCACAGGCTTGTTGCTGGCATGGAGGAGGAAAGGTATGAGCAGCATGTACTCAACGCGGTTCAGAATAATGAGCACCAATCTGATAGAATAGAACAGCACAGGAACGTGGCCATTCGGCCCACAATGTTTGTTCTGTACAGGATGCCAAGTTAAACTGATCCCGACTGCCTGTACATGGTCCATATCCACCTGTTTGGCCCGGAAGGGGGAGGCTGCTGTGCTAGTCCCTGCTCGCCGCTCGAAGGCTAAAGACCGACCGGGAGGATTGAGCCGGTGACCACGGATGCGAGGGGCGAGGAGGGTAAGAGAGGAGAGGGATCTGGGGTCTGGCCTACCCGCACCCTCGTAGGGTGCACCCACCCCCCTGGGAACAAAGGTGGATGGCAGACCTGCCAACATTGGGTGAGAGTTGAGAGTGAGAAATCTGGACCCACCCTATGACAATGTCTACGACAAGCTACGTCGACCATCGACACAATTCCTCGCGAATTGTGACGTCCACCTACGACAACACCTACAACAACACTTACAACAACCTACGGCCACAGGCGACAACCTACAGCAACCTGTCAACAAAGCCCCTGTCCCACTTAGGAGACCTAAACAGCAACCTCTGGTGACCTTGCCCGCCACCCAAGGTTTCCATGAGGTCACAGGAGGTTTTGGTCACTCTCCCTAATGGTCGGAAGTGGTTTCCGCGTGGTCGAGGCTTCATCCCGGTTGCGGCTATTTTTTCATCATGATTAAAACCGGCCTCGACTAAAAAAAGGTTGCCGTTTTAAAAATCGATCATTTGTTAGTCGCAGGTCTAGTTGAAGCCGGTTTTCTTCATAGTCGAGGAAGGTTTTCAACATGTGCGTGGGAGGTGGTAGGAGGTTGCAGGCCACCTCGACCTTGATTTTTTTTTTGGGTGGAGGGCAAGGTCACCAGAGGTGGACGTCATAGTGACGTCACGGCACTAATTGCACTGCACTGCAGCGTCGGGGCGGCGGTACGTGGCGTATTGCGTTTAACTTAAGCTTAGAGGTTGGGGGTCTAACTTTGCGAGGAGAGGGATGTGGCGTATAAGGAAGGCGATGTCTGTAGGCCAAAAACAGCCTGGGACTTGCCTGGAACAAGCACCGCTCACAGGAGCTGGAGCGTGGACTTAGGAAATGGGCCCCAATCATGGTGCCTCTTGCATGCGGGCTCAGTGGACTATTTCTGTACACTTGCTAATCGGGGGTTGGGGGTATAGTAATACTCCACTGGACTGTTTGTAAGATAATACATTTCACTGTGTTGGCACTTTGTACACGTGACCACTGAACCATTCATCCCTACACTTCCATGTGCCTATCTGAAAGCCTCTGAAAGCCTCTGAAATGCCATTGAAGCAGGCCAGTGCTCAGGGGATCACAAGCCAGGGTAGATGCTGTGAGGAAGGTTTCCATGGTGGGAGCCTGTAGGAGGGAGATCTTTCAGGAGAAGCCATCAACAAGTGAAGAATGAAAGAAGGAGAAACTCAATTTTCCTGAATCCATGGCAAATCCCTGGATCTCTGAATGGAAAGTCTGGACTGCAGAGGAAGCAAGAGCTATGGGGATGAGGTAAGAAAATGGAGTCGAGGGCAAAATTCAGATCATGTGATCTACTCCTGCTATTCAGTTCTTAGCAAAATAAGAACAATACTTTCACTGAGAATGAATTCAAAGCATCAGAAGGAATAGAAATCAGAAAAAGGTTTCCTACAAAAAAAGACCAAGTGCTGGAGCAACTCAGGCAGCATATCCAGGTAACTTATAGATAGGTGATGTTTCAGGTCGGGACCTTACTTAGGACTCCAGGCGTTTTTGCGATATGTGGATTTATGGGCAATGTAGGTCGTTCCGTGTCCTGACCTCACTCTGTTGTTCAAGAGATGCAGGGACTATTGCAATGTTAAAGAAGCAATTAGGCAGGTACAGTACATGGATAGGACTGATTTTGAGGGATATGGGCCAAATGCAGGCAAGTGAGACTAGTGTAGATGGGACATGTTGGTCGGTGTAGGCAAATTGGGCCGAAGGGCCTGTTTCCATACTCTATCAATCTATGACTCTAAGGACATGGTTGACCTTCTACTCAGTTCCAACCATCTGCCCCATCTCCACATCCCTCGTTTCTCGTTGTGTACAACTCAAGCAAGCTCTGCCTTGAACAGTCTCAGCATCTGACAATCCCTGTCATTGGAGCAGAGGGTTCGAAAAGACTCATAATCCTTCCAGCAAAGAAATGTCACCTCTGTCTTTAAATGTCTGATCCCTGATCCTGCATCCATGATCCAATTTCCCACAAAGTTGTGAATGAATCCTGATTCATTCCACAATGATGAAACTGCTAACTATTTTCCCTGTGTTCAAAAGGGAACTGCAGATGCTGGAATATCGAAGGTACACAAAATTGCTGGGGAAACTCAGCGGGTGCAGCAGCATCTATGGAGCGAAGGAAATAGGCAACGTTTCGGGCCGAAACCCTTCTTCAGACTGATGGGGGGTGGGGGAAAGAAAGAAGGAAAAGGGGAGGAGGAGGAGGAGCCCGAGGGCGGGCGGATGGGAGGGTGGGAGGAGACAGCTAGAGGGTTAAGGAAGGGGAGGAGACAGCAAGGGCTAGCCAAATTGGGAGAATTCTATGTTAATGCCATAAGGACGCAAGGTCCCCAGACGGAATATGAGGTGCTGTTCCTCCAATTTCCGCTGTTGCTCACTCTGGCAATGGAGGAGACCCAGGACAGAGAGGTCGGATTGGGAATGGGAGGGGGAGTTGAAGTGCTGAGCCACCGGGAGGTCAGGTAGGTTATTGCGGACTGAGCGGAGGTGTTCGGCGAAACGATCGCCCAACCTACGCTTGGTCTCACCGATGTAAATCAGCTGACATCTAGAGCAGCGGATGCAGTAGATGAGGTTGGAGGAGATACAGGTGAACCTTTGTCGCACCTGGAACGACTGCTTGGGACCTTGGATGGAGTCGAGGGGGGAGGTGAAGGGACAGGTGTTGCATTTCTTGCGGTTGCAACGGAAAGTGCCCGGGGAGGGGGTGGTGTGGGAGGGAAGGGAAGAATTGACGAGGGAGTTGCGGAGGGAGCGGTCTTTGCGGAAGGCAGACATGGGGGGAGATGGGAAGATGTGGCGAGTGGTGGGGTCACGTTGGAGGTGGCGGAAATGGCGGAGGATTATGTGTTGTATTTGCCGGCTGGTATATTTTCCCTCGTTGGTTTCTGTACAAGACCATCTCCATATAACCACCTTGTATCACCGTGTGAGCTATTTCTCCCAATATCACTGCGTATTGATTCAATACCAAATAAATTAACGTCCCCCTTAATTAGTAACCTTGTTAAGAACGCCTCAAATTTTCCCGATGTAACTCCATCTGAAATTACCTCTGTACTCGCTCCAAGAACTGAGTTAGAGCATCAAAAAAAAAGAGTTTGCAAATACAAATAAACTCAAAATGTAAGATGCTGCGCATACAAGTAATGATTAATGCAGAGTCAAATGTGTCAGGACTGTGTTAGGGGCTACATTTTCTTTGCTGGTTTATGAGAGATTGATAACTCACTCTGGGACCATAGACGGTTTATACTCTTTTCGGAACTCGCCAGAGAGATTAATAGTGTTACATAGCAGCTCACAGCTACAGTTAATACATCATTCTTTATGGCTTAATGCCTCTGAAAAGAGTTTTTAATACCTTAAAATTTCTATTTTTCAAACAGGGCACGGTTGTATTTCCAGACTCGATGTCTCAGCCTCTATATCTTAGACTGCATGTGATCTGGTCGGAATGTCGAACATTAATTCCAGTCCTAACCAGGACCATTTTTCTAATCTCATCAGTCGTAGGGAAATCTGCAGCCTGGAGCATGTTCCTATCCAAATTAATTGGATTGATCGCAGATAGGTAGATTTATAAGGAGGCGTTGATATCCGGAGAGCGACTGTGTATTTGTTGGACGTTAATGACATTTTGACACGGAGATTTCAACAGGTCCCTCCCTTCCCTTTCCTTTGAGGTTACTACCCACTTCTTCACTCGTAAAACAGGAAAGGGTCGGAGTTGGGGAATGGGTGAACTCAGCACGCCTGCTTTCTGTCAGCTGTTACTAAGTTTGGCTCATCTCCGCTGTGAGTGCGTGACCAAAGACTTTCCTTTGGATAACACGGGTATCGAAGAGTAGAGGTCTGCAGAGACGGTCATTGCCTATTGTACGATCAGTTGTCTCTTCCCCCGCCAGTGGTTAATACTAACTCTTGCCAAACTGCAAAGGCATTTTGGGGTTAAGCAAAATTAAACCTCACTGTCCTCCTGAAAGCTCTCACCCGTTCCATTAAAATAATGTACTCATGTAAACCAAAAGCACAAATATCAGGTTATGGAAAATAAAGATGTGGAACAATTAGGCCTCTTGATGAGGAATGTTGCAGCATTATTTCCATTTGGTTGTTTGTCATCAAACACTCGTTTACTCTGGACTGATAATGTCCTAGCCATGTCACTGCATGGTCCTGTCCTTAAAGCACCACTGGAGACCGGCTGACCTTGGCTCACTGCTCAGACCCCTGGTTAATCAGAGTCAGAATGTCAATGGCAGCGGGGAAAGGTATACTGCCAGCCTCGGTGTCCACACTTACTTTAGGGCTGCCGATTTTGACCTTGCCCAGCTTGGTCCTGCCACGCCGGGACTGCTCGTGGTCGAACTCCAAGTCCTCCAGTCGCTGTGTCAGGGCCAGCTTCTGCTGGATGGCCATGCGCAGCAGAGAGTTCAGCGTCTTCTTCTCGTCCTCCGCCGCCGCCAGCTGCCGCTGCATGTCGTCCAGCTGCGTCACGTACTCGTCACACCTGCGGGGGCACAAGGTCACGCGTTACAGGAGCAGAATTTGGCCATTCGGCCCATCGAGTGACTGCAGGACAAGGACTCCTTAAGTAGGTTCATAAACGATACTTTGCTTAGCATTGTCCACTCTCACACTTAAACCCCTTGTCCCACGGTACGAGTTCATTCCAAGAGTTCTCCCGAGTTTGCCCTGATTCGAACACAGTAATGGCCACTCGTCGGTACTCGGGGCTCTCGTGGACATTTTTCATCATGTTGAAAAATCTTCACGAGTCTTCCCGTGCTTACCTGCCGTTAGCGAGTCTTCCCGAGTACCTGCCGTTAACGTTACAAACCGCTAAGAGACGTCCCCGAGCTCCGACGTACCCGCTACGTTCATTCTCCGTGCTTACCACGGGTTTAATTTTTTTTTAAACTCGGGAGAGCTCTTGGAATGAGCTCGTACCGTGGGACAGGGCTATTACCAGTTCATAAGTTCATAAGGGATAGGAGCAGAATTAGGCCATTTGGCCCATCAAGTCTACGCCGCCATTCAATCATGGCTGATCTATCGTTCCCTCTCAACCCATTCTCCACCTTCTCCCCATAACCCCTGACACCCGTACTAATCAAGAATCTATCTATCTCCGCCTTAAAGATGCCCATTGACGGCCTTCACAGATTCACCAGCCTCCAGGTCGAGGAGACCAAGCAGTCAGACACCCTACCCCCTAACCTGTATCCACCTATCACTCACCAGGCTTTGTCCCACCTGCAAATTTCTCTTCTACAACCAGTTTGAAGAAGTGTCCCACCCAAAAATGTCACCTATCCGTGCCCTCCAGAGATGCAGCCTGACCTGCTCAGTTTCTCCAGCACTTTGGGTCTTCTTTTGTAAACCAGCGTCTGCAGTTCCTTATTGAACATAGAACACAGCACAGGAGCGGGCCCTTCAGCCCACAATGTTTGTGGTGAACATGATGCCAAGTTAAACTGATCTCATCTGCCTGCACATCCTCAATATCCCTCTATCCATTGCACTTCCATGTGCCTATCTGAAAGTGGTTTTGCATTTGAAACATATAAGATTGTTAAGGGTTTGGACACGCTAGACGCAGGAAACATGTTCCCGATGTTGGGTGAGTCCAGAACTAGGGGGCCACAGATTAAGAATAAGGAGTAAGCCATTTAGACCAGAGACGAGGAAACACTTTTTCTCACAGAGAGTGGTGAGTCTGTGGAATTCTCTGCCTCAGAGGGCGGTGGAGGCGGGTTCTCTGGATGCTTTCAAGAGAGAGCTAGATAGGGCTCTTAAAAATAGCAGAGTCAGGGGATATGGGGAGAAGGCAGGAACGGGGTACTGATTGGGGATGATCAGCCATGATCACATTGAATGGCGGTGCTGGCACGAAGGGCCGAATGGCCTACTCCTGCACCTATTGTCTATTGTTTCTGCCGATGTTTTACTCTATGACCCATCCAAGTAGAGGTTTCATGAGGAACATCATCGACGTTCATCCTGAATCACCAAGGAGAAACTCAGGAGGTAAGTCTTATGAACAGTGAACACTTGTTGCTTGTTGCAGCCCCCACCCCAGCCCAGACTGGAAGCTGCCTCTCTCCTTCCGTCACCATCAACTGTTTAAAACGTTGCATTTGTAAGAGGCTGGGAACCACATAACTTCGAAATCATGGATGGATGATAGAATCAGCAGGTCAGGCAGCATCTCTGGAGAAAAAGGATGGCTGGCGTTTCGGGTCGAGATGCTTCTTCAGTGGAAGTAGAGAGAGGTGGGGTGGGTGGGGACTGGGGGTAGGAAAATCATGGAATAGGTGGCAGCTTGTGATGGAAACCATCACATCCCATTACTCATTCACTGATAATGAATGAATAAGTGTATTGGCCAAGTATGTACACATACAAGGAATTTGCCTTGGTGCTCCGCTCGCAAGTAACACCACCACATACAGTAAACAATTAAGAATAAAACATTCAAACATTAAGAATAAAACATTATAGTTTAAACATGTGAATGAAATAAAATACTAGAGCAAAAGGAGGCTACAGACTTGGTTATTGAGTAGAGCTACTACTCGTGGAAAAAAACTGTTTTTATGTCTGTCTGTGGTGGCTTTGACAGTCCGGAGTCGCCTTCCAGAGGGAAGTGATTCAAAGAGTTAACAAAAGGGTTAGTTCTGTTTGGTCGGCGCGGATATGGTGGGCCAAAGGGCCTGTTTCCACCCTGTACCTCTAAACTAAAGGGTCCCGATCCGAAACCTCACCCATTCCTTTTCTCCAGAGATGCTGCCTGACCCGATGAGTTACTCCAGCGTTTTGTGTCTATCTTCGGTCTAGTCCAGTATCTGCAGGCAGTTCCTTCCCACACAGAGATGTTTTGGGTGTCAGGAAGGAAGCCAGTTATCTCAGAGTGATCTTACTTATGTTTAGCTCTCTCAGCTGTCTTTATGTGCAAGTTTAGAGCACGTTGGCACAATGTCCCGCTGGGCCTGTGTGTCAGTGTGTTTCCATGTCAGGTAGGTTGTTTATTTTCCCCTTTTAGCCAAACACATGCAAGACTATTATAGTGTCTCCACTGGTTGATTAAGTGACTCATCATTGATTGAGATTAGACTGGAGCATGATCAAGCCAATAGGCCACCATACAACATACTCTGTATAACTGTGTAACATGCTAATCAATTGGAATAATTGCCCATGGACATTTAGCTGAGCACCACTGTGGCTGGTAATCCCTTCCAAAAGCAACATCAATATAACCCAACTAACCGCAAGGCATGGAAAGCCTTGGAATCAAATCCGCTGCAGCTGGAATGTAAACTCTGGAAATCTGATGAAGTGGCTCAGTAGCTGGCAGATATTGATTAATTTATGGTAAATAATGGATAAGCCGCCAAGGGCAGAGCCAGGGTTAAAGGGGATTTTTGTACAAGAGAGCTGCACATAGAAGCTGCTGGTGTGGATTCACTGAGCAGAGACAGAACGGAGGAGAAAGAAATTCACCGCAATTGGATCTGTACAATGGGATGAGAAAAGTTAAGGGCCTGTCCCACCAGCATGCGATTGCATGCGTCTAGCGCGACCAAACGTGGTCGCTTGAGGCGTACGGCCTCGCGGGGCCGGTTCCACTTCGAACCGCGGAGGCGTATGGAGTTGTGCGGGGCTGGTCCCGACATCGCGCGGGGCTCCAAAAATCTTGCACTGTCCGAAAATCCCGCGCGCCAACGGCCTGTCGGCCCGCAGGCGCATTGAGGGCGTACGCAGCGTCTCAACATTGTACGCAGCGTCTTGGCGCCGTATGCAGCGTCTTGACGTCGTATGCAGCGTCTTGAGGGCATACGCCTAGCGCGTGGCGTTACGCGATGACATCACCGCCCGGCGTGCCGTTGCGTGATGACGTCACCGCCTGATGCCGTGCGCCGTCCAAATTCAGTCGGCCCGCCTCCTGCCCAGCTGATTGGTGAGTATGATGTCGGGACCAGCTCCGCACAACTCCATACGCCTCCGCGGTTCGAATTGGAACCGGCCACGCGAGGCCGTACGCCTCAAGCGACCACGTTTGGTCGTGCTAGACGCATGCAATCGCATGCTGGTGGGACAGGCCCTTTATTCATGTACCTATACTGTAAATGGCTCGATTGTAATCAGGGAGGGAGGGGGGGGGGGAGAAGGAAGGTGGACCTGACGCGGGATACTTTGTAACTTAGTCAGCGCCCTTTATGTGGCAACTATTTGCATACCTTGGGTACTCAATGCAAAGAATTTCACTGTGCCTTGTAACATGTGACAATAAAATGTTCATTCATTCATCCATCCATTTGTGTATTGTCTTTCTGCTAACTGGTAAGCACGCAACAAAAGCTTTTCACTGCACCTCGGTACACGGGACAATAAACTAAATTGAAACTCTGACAAGGGTCTGCATTCTGCAGCATTGATGAGCTTGAAGGTTATTGGGACATGAGTGGCAAGGTAAGGGGAAAGTGCTGCGGAAATACAAAAAAACGACGCCAGATTTGGAGTTACATCCAAACTTCTTCAACCATGACGAATTGACTTTTCATCTTCTGCCAACCTTCACTCATTCAGAACGCGTTCTAGACTTCACTAAGCACCCTCTGCTGACCCTCCCCCTCTTTTAGCTTGCCATGCTTGGACAGGCACGGTGGTGCACTGGTAGAGTTGCTGCCTCACAGCACCGGAGACCCGGGTTCGATCCTGACTACGGGTGCTGTCTGTACGGAGTTTGTACGCTCTCCCCGTGACCTGCGTGGGTTTCCTCCGAGATCTTCGGTTTCCTCCCATGCACCAAAGTCATACAGGTTTGTAGGTTAATCGGCTTGGGGGTAAAAGTGTAAACTGTCCCTAGAGTGTGTAGGGTAGTGTTAGTGTGCGGGGATCGCTGGTCGCTGCGGACTCAGTGGGCTGAAGGGCCTGTTTCCGCACTGTATCTCTAAACAAAGTTGCAGCTCGGCGAGTAAGACTCCGCAACTCCGCACACTTGCAAAGCTTTTGCTTCCTCCTCTTAGTACCATCTCGCTTGGATCAATATCGCTTTTTTCTGATTGCATTTCCTGGGATGCTTCTCTGGATTACGGATGCTGTTTATAAATGAAAGCTATTGTTCCTGTTAATGGATTTAAGATCTAATATTTCTCAGCAATCACTCATGGCCACTAGCTTTTCAGTGTAATTCAGTTCGCTCAATTATTTTGCTAAATATATCTTTTTACAATAGGCTCCACCTCTGCCTCCAAATACATCCACACAAAGCAGGCACAGAAACGTTCTCCCTGTGACCATAAGGGTTTTCTCCAGGTGCTCCAGCTTCCTCCCACATTCCAAAGATGTGCGGGTTTGTAGGTTAATAGGTTTCTGTAAATTGTCCAGAGTGTGTGTGGGATAGTGCAAGTGTAGAGGAGGGGTCGCGGGTCGTCCGGACTCGATGGGTCGAAGGGCCTGTTTTCACGCGGCTCTAAAACTAAAACTAAAACACTATTTTTTTTATTACAGAAATAAATGTAATCAATTGTTACAAGACTAATATATCCAATACAAAGAATACCAAACAAAGCCACCAAGACAATACAAAAAACTAAAACACTACTGATGCCACAGTACAAACATGTAACAGAGAACAGTACAGCACGGGACCAGGCCCTTCAGCCCACAATGTCCGTACTGAATATGACACCGGGTTGAACTAGTTTAGTTTAGAGATACAGCACGGAAAAAGGCCCTTCGGCCCACTGAGTCCGCGCTGACCTGCAATCCCCACATATTAACGAACCTGCACACATTCGGGACAACTTACATTTACACCAAGCCAATTTACCTACAAACCTGTACGTCTTTGTAGTGTGGGAGGAAACCGAAGATCTCGGAGAAAACCCACGCGGTCACGGGGAGAACGTACAAACCCCGTACAGGCAGCACCCGCGGTCAGGATCGAACGCTCCGTGTTAAGGCAGCAACTCTACTGCTGCGCCACCGTGCCGTCCAAAACTAATCTTCTCTGACTGCATGTGATCCGTATAATTGGAATTCTGCCTGTCTAAGGTGGCTACTGCCTGGTGTGATCTACTCCTACTCTACATCTCCCCCTGGAGACGGATCTGTTTTCCACTTGATGTCAGGAGCTGAGGTCACTAATTTATCAGCTGGGAAAGTAAGGGTCCAGGTTTGCAGCCAACTGCTTGATAACAGCGCGGAAAATAATTGACCCAAGTCTCTCTTTCTAAACGCTGCCGTATTTTTAGTAATAGTCAGTGCTTTAGTCATAATTTTAGCAATAGTCATTCATTACATTCAATCTCACAGAAATCTTTTAATTGTGCTTTTTATGTTTCCCTACTAATACCATAATCCCTCTTTTTAGAGACTTTAGACTGGTTAGCACACAACAAAAAGCTTTTCACTGTACCTCGGTACACGTGATAATAAGCTAAACTGAGATACAGCACGGAAACAGGCCCGACACTGAGTCCACGCTGACCAGTGATCACCCGCTCACACTAGTTCACTGTTATCCCACTTTCTCATCCACTCCCGACACACTAGGGGCGATTTACAGAGGCCAATTAACCTACAAACCCACATATTATACAAGGATGAGCTAAAGAAGCGCAGTGATTGTGAGTTAACATTAGTAGAGTCCCCAAGGGCAAGGGTTGAGATTTTAATTGTCATTATTGATCATTGAATTTGCTAATCACAATACATACCAGACAGATTGGAAACTAATGCACCAGTCAGCAGATTGCAATGGCACCTGTACCTTAGTGCTTCACTGACTAAGCATAGAAACATAGAAACATAGAAAATAGGTGCAGGAATAGGCCATTCGGCCCTTCGAGCCTGCACCGCCATTCAATATGATCATGGCTGATCATCCAACTCAGTATCCTGTACCTGCCTTCTCTCCATAACCCCGATCCCTTTAGCCACAAGGGCCACATCTAACTCCCTCTTAAATATATCTCGAAGGGCCGAATGGCCTACTCCTGCACCTATTATATTAAATTAAAAATCAATCAGTGCTCCGTTAAGTGACCAGCTTTGTAACTTTAATGAACCAATATCAATACCAACACCACTTTGGGCCAAGTTGTGTGGCTGCAGGACTCGCCATCTCTTTGTCTACTCAACCTCCATGCTGGTTCAGTTTTCCCTCCATCCCGCCCCCACCCAAGTCGTACCAGCTTCAAAGTCGTCTTGTTGAGTCTCATTGTCTGTAACTCATTTTCACCCAGGTCACAATTAACAACGGCCCGCTTCCTTTATCATCGTTACTTTTTTTCCGCATATCTTTCACTCATTTGTTCCATATCTCTCTACATCACCATCTATCTCTCGTTTTCCTTTCCCCTGACTCTCAGTCTGAAGAAGGGTCTCGACCCGAAACGTCACCTATCCCTTTTCTCCAGAGATGCTGCCTGACCCGCTGAGTTGCTCCAGCATTTTCTGTGCCTTTCTCCTATTTCAAGTGTGTAGGGGGGGGGTGGGGGTGGATAAGAAAATGGGATAACGGGTGCTCCAGTTTCCTCCCACTCCCCAAAGACGTGCGGGTTTGTAGGTTAATTGGCTTCTTAAAATTGCCCCTCGTGTGCGGGGAGTGGATGAGAAAGTGGGATAACATAGAACTAGACTGAACGGATGAGCAATGGTTAGCATGGACTTGGTGGGCCGAAG
Organism: Amblyraja radiata; assembly: GCF_010909765.2. Taxonomy (NCBI): domain Eukaryota; kingdom Metazoa; phylum Chordata; class Chondrichthyes; order Rajiformes; family Rajidae; genus Amblyraja; species Amblyraja radiata. Next base: position 7,047,589 of record NC_045974.1, read on the forward strand.
GGCCTGTTGCCGTGCTGCATCTTTAAAAACTAGGAACAATGAGTAACGGGTTCCCTTCAGTATAAATGTCCGAGCGTCAACAGTCGGGAAAGGCAAGGGTTCTCACCTGGTGGCGAACATGGCGCGTAACGACGAGAAGGTCGCCGCGTCCTCCTTCAGGGCCTTGAGTTCGTTTCGCAGCTTCATCATCGTCTCAGTCACCATGGTTTTCTCGTTTTCATATTTACTCTTGAGGTTCGCCAGGGCAATCTCAGCCGTCTGCGGGGAGCAACGCAAAAATGTTAGAATACGGGCGGCACGATGGCGCGGAGATAGAGTCGCTGCCTCACAGCGCCAGTGACCCGAGTTCGATCCTGACTACGGGTGCAGTCTGTACGGACTTTGTACCTTGACCCCGTGACCTGCTTGGGCTTCCTCCGGGATCTCCGGTTTCCCCCCACACTCCAAAGGCGTGCAGGTCTGTAGGTTAATCGGCTTGGTGTAATTGTAAATTGTCCCTAGTGTGTGTGTAGGATAGTGTTAATGTGCGGGGATCGCTGGTCGGCACGGACCCATGTGCTTATGTGCTGTGTCTCTAAACTAAACAAAACTCCATTGGAAAATCTTTCAACAAACGCACAGAATGGTGAAGATTTCCCCTGTGTGACAAGTTGCAGTTTCCAGCTTTAATACTCTGACCAACTCCTGGTTTTGAATTTGGGTTTGAGTTTGAGTTTGAGTTTAGTTTATTGTCACAGTGAAAAACTTTTGTTACGTGCTAACCAGTCAGCAGAAAAACAATAGATGGTTGCAATCCTGATAACATGATAAAGGGAATAACATGAATAACATTTAGTGCAAGATAAAGTCCAGTAAAGTCCGATCAAAGATAGTCCAAGAGTCTCCAATGAGGTAGATCATAGCTCAGGACTGTTGTTGCCACTAGCCCTACAGATTCACTGGTGGTTTCAATGATGGATATCTCTCACTTCTGAAGAACGGTTCCGGCCTGAAACATTGCCTATCTACTGCCCAACTTGACCATGCCGATCCACAAGCCCCATCTACGCTAATCCCACCTGCCTGCATTTGGCCCATATCCCTTTAAACCTTTCATATCCATGTATCCAAAATGCGTCGACTACCACCTTTGGCAGTTCGTTCCGTGTTACCCCGCCACCCTCTGTGATCGAAGTCCTGACTAAAGGGGAAGCTACTAAGAGGGGGATCAGATCCGAGAACTACTTGCCAAACGGAAATCCAGTCAGAAAGAATGAGTAATGTCAATTTTGTGGAGTAGTCATGAAAGCGGGTGAAAAGACGACTCGTGTGGTATTTGGTAAACTAATAGCAATATGTAGACTCCATGACCAAAGCAAAGATACTAGATCGGTGACGGAAGCCGGTTACGGAAATGGCGCTAAAGATTACCCATGACCTACCACGGCTTTTTCGTCGAGTGGACTATCTTGCTCCGCTCTAAAATCTTTGGGCATGTCTAAGTTGGGCTGAAGGGCCTGTTTCCACGCTGTATGACTCTATGACCACTTCCTAAATCTACAATCTGGAGGGTGCAGGCCAACACAGCATGGGTTCACCGCCACTTGCAAATCCCTCCCTGGTCATACACACCTTCTTGACTTTGATAAAGCCATTCTACATCACACCAGAACCTCTGAATAACTTCCCATCAGTCGGAAGTAGGGTCCTGACCCAAAACGTCACCTGTCCATGTTCTCCTGAGATGCGTAGGAAGGAACTGCAGATGCTTGTTTAAAACAAAGACAGATCCATAAAGCTGGTGTAACTTAGCGGGTCAGGCAGCATCTCTGGAGAAAAGGAATGGGTGACGTTTCAGGTCGAGACCCTTCATCAGACTTGCTGCCTGATCCGTTGAGCTATTCTAACCATCTGCATCTTCTGCAACAGTTTTACTCAACTCATCCAAGTTCTTGTATCATTTGCTTGACTAATTTTCACAATACAATATGTCTCCGCCTTAACGTCACTGTCAAAGCTTGCACATATGTAACTCAGTTCCGAATCGCAGGTTAATTCTCTTTGGACTAGGTAACCAAGGCCCCAGTATGAGACACACAGTTCCTCTGGATTCCTCTTAGGGTCACCAACTGTCCCATATTAGCCGGGACATCCCGTATTTTGGGCTAAATTGGTTTGGCCCGTACGGGACCGCCCTTGTCCCGTGTTTGACTGCTGTTACTCGGGTCGAGGGTACCGTTGGATTGGAAGAAGGTCTGAATTCCGATACTGTTGGATCGTAATAGGTCTGAAGAAGGGTCTCGACCCGAAACGTCAGCTATTCCTTTTCTCCAGGGATGCTGCCTGACCACCCCCCCCCGAACTCCAGCTTTTTATCTAAGCTTTTCACTGTAACCGTACATCGGAACACGTGACAATAAATTAAAGTAAGCGTACAAACTCTGCACAGGCAGCACCCGAGGTCAGGATCGAACCTGGGACCAACTGTTTGGCTGGGCCTGTACTTGCTGGGATTTAGAAGAATGAGAGGGGACCTCATTGAACCATACAGAATAGTGAAAGGCTTGGATAGAGTGGATGTGGGGAGGATGTTTCTGCAGGTGGGAGAGCCTAGGTCATAGGCTCAGAATTAAAGGATGTTCTTTTAGGAAGGAGATGACGAGAAACGTCTTTAGTCAGAGGGTGGTGAATCTGTGGAAATCTTTGCCACAAACAGCTGTGGAGGCCAGGTCAGCGGATATTTTTGAGGCAGAGATAGATAGATTCTTGATTAGTACGGGTGTCAGGGGTTATGGGGAGAAGGCAGGGGAATGGGGTTAGGAGTGAGAGATAGATCAGCCATGATTGAATGGCGGATGGACATGATGGGGCGAATGGCCTAATTCTGTTCCCATCCATTATGACCCTGTGACCTTATGAATGCTTGTTCCATGCACAGTTAAGATAGCTCAGCCCACCAGGTCAGGATTACAGACGTACCTTTCCCCTCCCCCAGCCCGAGACAGCAAGATAAATGTATATGATCATGAGGTGAATAGATCGGGTCTATTCCCCCAGTGTAGGGGCATCAAGAACCAGAGCACATAGGTGAAGGTACTGATTCTAGATGATCAGGGCCGAATGGCCTGATCAATAGACTATAGACAATAGGTGCAGGAGTAGCCATTCGGGCCTTCAAGCCAGCACTGTCATTCAATGTGATCATGGCTGATCATCCCCAATCAATATCCGTTCCTGCCTTCTCCCCATATCCCCTATTATTAAGAGCCCTATCTAGCTCTCTCTTGAAAGCATCCAGAGAACCTGCCTCCACCGCCCTCTGAGGCAGAGAATTTCACAGACTCACCACTCTCTGTGAGAAAAAGTGTTTCCTCGTCTCCGTTCTAAATGACTTACCCCTTGTTCTTAAACTGTGGCCCCTGGTTCTGGACTTCCCCCAACATCGGGAACATGTTTCCTGCCTCTAGCGTGTCCAAGCCCTTAACAATCTTATATGTTTCAATGAGATTCCCTCTCATCCTTCTAAACTCCATAGTGTACAAGCCCAGCTGCTCCATTCTCTCAGCATATGACAGTCCCGCCATCCCGGGAATTAACCTTGTAAACCTACGCTGCACTCTCTCAGTAGCAAGAATGTCCTTCCTCAAATTAGGGAGGGCATTCTTGCTATTGAGGGAGTGCAGCTCCTGCACCTATTTTTTCCATGTTTCTAAGCTGAGAAGGGAAAGATTTAATAGGAAGATGCAGGGCAGCTATTTTTGCTCAGAGGGTGATGGGTATTTGGGATTGGGTCGAGGTAGACGCGATGGGCCGAATGGCCTGATTCTGCTGCTATTGCTATTGTTACCTGCTTGTTGGCCTTGAGGACAGTGCGGAGGGTGGCGATCTGCTCGCGCTTGGTGCTGAGCAGTGACTTCAGCTTGAGGATCTCCTCCATCAGCACCTCCTTGTCCTTGTCGAACATGGGGGCCAGTTCCCTGGCGGCTGCCCGCTGGCGGGAAAGCTGCAGCGAGCGGTCCACCGCCTTCTGCAGGTGCTTGATCTGGTCGCGGATGATGGCGTTCAGGTTGTAGATGTTCATGGGCTCCTTGCGGAGGTCACCGGGGTCGGAGACGGGCGAGGAGGGTGGGGGGGGGACGCTGGCGGGCTTGGTGGGACTCTGCTGCCCCCCGCCGCTGCCGCCGCCCCCCTCTCTGGGCGAGTGGTCCGGGGAGTTGCGGGGTTCGACGGTCGGGGAGGAGAGGCCGCGGCGGGCCAGGCGGGGGGACAGGATGGCCCGCGGGTCGTCGGGGCCCTTCAGGCTGCCGCTTCGGGTCACCCTGCTCTGCCTGTAGTAGTCAAGCATCACCCTGTTGGGCGTCTCGTTGTTGCACAAGCACACGTGGTGGTACAACTGGGCCAGCTCCTCGCTGAAGGTCACCAGCTCGTCCTGCGCCGTGTTCAACGTGTTGTGGCCCTCGTTGGCCATGACTGTCAGCGACTTGATCTCCGTCTCGAAGTTCGACACCTTCTCGTTGTGTTCCTTGTTCATCTTCTCCAGGCAGCTCACCTGCTTGTCCTGCTCCTGCACCCGGTCCTCGTACTTGGCCTTCTCCTCGGTGTAGGTCTCCACACACTTGTTGTACTTCTCCTTCAGGCTCTTGAGCTCAGCCTTGAGGTCGATCACCTCAGTGATTGCCACCTTGTACTTACACTCCAGGATCTCCAGCCCGTTGATGTCCACCTCGTAGTCGTGGGTTTCCTCCCCGGACTCGTGCCCTTTCTCGTTCTCCAGCTCGGCCTTCGAGTCCTTGTTGACCTGGAGCGTCCTCATGGCGTTGATGTGCTCCGTCAGGCTGTGGACCCTCTCGTGCTGCTCGCTCAGGGCCCCCTTGGTGTGCTCCAGCTGGCTCTGAGACTCCGCAAGGCTGACCATCAGCAGAGATTTCTCCCGCTCCACCTGCAGTGAAACAAGACGGGTCATTCACCAAGCAAGCGCTCTCTCAGCCTCACACGTCTCAGGGCGGCACTGTGGCGCAGCGGTAGAGTTGCTGCCCCACAGCGCCAGAGACCCGGGTTCAATCCCGACTACGGGTGCTGCCTGTGTGGAGTCTGTACGTTCTCCCCGTGACCTGCGTGGGCTTTCCCCAAGATCTTCGGTTTCCTCCCACACTCCACAGACGTACAGGTTTGTAGGTTAATTGGCTTGGTGTAAAAATGTAAATTGTCCCTAGTGTGTGTAGGAGAGTGTTAAGGGCCTGTCCCACTTGAGCGTCATTTGCGCGTCATTTACGCGTCACGACGCACGACGGGCACGTGATGCCCGCATGGCGTGCATTACACGTGCATGGCACGTGGTGGCGTAGGCACCCCAGGATTTTGGGATTCACAAAATCTTCACGCGCCACCTGCGTGACGCGCAAATGACGCCCAAGTAAGACAGGTCCTTTGGTGTGCAGGGGATCGCTAGTCGTTGCGGACTCGTTGGGCCGAAGGGCCTGTTTCCGCGCTGTTTCTATGAACTAAAAGAAAACAAACCCTGGACTGCAGCCCATGACTTGAATCCGTTAACGTGTGCTCTTTAGAAAGTGGAATGGGTCTCATGGTCATGTTCGGAGTAATAAGAAGGCAATGAAATCTGTTGAAGCGGCCTCTAATACATGTTATTAACACATGTATGATATCTCTCTCGTGCCCCTTTGTAAATAGTACTTGGAAGAAAAAACCTATGTCGAAGGTACATCATGAATTTCTACAGTGATATCATAGCTGAGAATCAGTCGCCCATGAACAGAGTGCACTGATTCTAGAGCAACACTAGAACGTACGTTCTAGAACAGTGGTCTTTCCAACTTTCATTGCAACACTCCAAATAAATTGTTATGCCCCTGTCCCACTTAGGAAACCTGAACGGAAACCTCTGGAGACTTTGCGCCCCCACCCAAGGTTTCTGTGCAGTTCCCGGAGGTTTTTGTCAGTCTCCCCACCTGCTTCCACTACCTTCAACCTCCGGCAACCACCTGCAACCTCCGGGAACCGCACGGAAACCTTGGGTGGGGCGCAAAGTCTCCAGAGGTTTCCGTTCAGGTTTCCTAAGTGGGACAGGGGCATTAGTTGCCTTTAGCCATAATGAACTGTTCAGGACATTGGGAAAGCACTGTAGAAATTCACGATGTTTCTTCTGGAAGAATTCTACATAGGTTGTTCTGCAAGAGGTCATTTGACCCCCACAGCCAGGGTAACAATATCTCTGTTCAAACTCCGCATCTCAATAACATCCACTGTCGTGAATGTTTTAATCCTGCTACAGAGACTAGATGTCGATACATACCTGCAAACTCGATGACGTTTTTTTCACAACCCATAGATATGTCCCGGCCTCCATTAGCTTGAGTGTGAACTTTGGATCACAGCGGGTGTGAAGCCCAACATATTGAGATGTTTGTAGACAAAAGTGCTGGAGAAACTCAGCGGGTGCAGCAGCATCTATGGAGCGAAGGAAATAGGCAACGTTTCGGGCCGAAACCCGGAAGGGTTTCGGCCCGAAACGTTGCCTATTTCCTTCAGGGTTTCGGCCCGAAACGTTGCCTATTTCCTTCAGGGTTTCGGCCCGAAATGTTGCCTATTTCCTTCAGGGTTTCGGCCCGAAACGTTGCCTATTTCCTTCAGGGTTTCGGCCCGAAACGTTGCCTATTTCCTTCAGGGTTTCGGCCCGAAACGTTGCCTATTTCCTTCAGGGTTTCGGCCCGAAACGTTGCCTATTTCCTTCAGGGTTTCGGCCCGAAACGTTGCCTATTTCCTTCAGGGTTTCGGCCCGAAACGTTGCCTATTTCCTTCAGGGTTTCGGCCCGAAACCTTGCCTATTTCCTTCAGGGTTTCGGCCCGAAACGTTGCCTATTTCCTTCAGGGTTTCGGCCCGAAACGTTGCCTATTTCCTTCAGGGTTTCGGCCCGAAACGTTGCCTATTTCCTTCACTTCATAGATGCTGCTGCACCCGCTGAGTTTCTCCAGCACTTTTGTCTACCTTCGATTTTCCAGCATCTGCAGTTCCTTCTTAAACATATTGAGATGTTTGATGAGTGGCTGCACACGTTGAACAGAGGGGGCCCGGTAAAGTGGCGATCTCTCTCTCTCTCTCTCTCTCTGCCCTGCACTCTGGTAATGGTCTCACAGGAGCGACTCGCAGGTGCTCACATTCGCCAGAGCATGCACATGCGTGGGGTCGGGGGGAATTCTTGCCCGCCAATAGCCAGGGTCTTCCCAAAGCTCGGGGAAGGCCTGGGACCGTCGTGAGAGCGCGGCTCTTAGGGATCGCGCCTCTTTTGTGGCGATGAGTGGGAGAGAAGTGATGACGTCACGAGCCCTTCTGCCCCCCCAGCGCATGGGGGGCCACGGTGGCGCAGGGGTAGAGTTGCTGCCTCACAGGGCCAGAGACCCCTGCTTCGATCCTGACTACAGGGGCTGTGGTCTGAAGTACAGAGTTTGTACCTTCTCCACGTGACCGTATGGGTTTCCCCCTAATGCTCCGGTTTCCTCCCACACTCCAAAGACCTACACTTTTGTCGGCTAAATTTGCTTCGATAAAAACTGTAAATTGGTCCTAGTGTGTAGGATATTGCGTGTGTATGCAGACGTGGTGGGCTGAAGGGCCTGTTTCCACGCTGTATCTCTAAAGTCTGAAGTCTAAAGAGAGCATTGGTAGCATGGGGGGGGGGTGCATGGTTTTGGGTACATCCATAATAGAAACATAGAAACATAGAAAATAGGTGCAGGAGTAGGCCATTCGGCCCTTCGAGCCTGCACCGCCATTCAATATGATCATGGCTGATCATCCAACTCAGTATCCCATCCCTGCCTTCTCTCCATTCCCCCTGATCCCTTTAGCCACAAGGGCCACATCTAATTCCCTCTTAAATATAGCCAATGAACTGTGGCCTCAACTACCTTCTGTGGCAGAGAATTCCACAGATTCACCACTCTCTCTGTAAAAAATGATTTTCTCATCTCGGTCCTAAAAGACTTCCCTCTTATCCTTAAACTGTGACCCCTAGTTCTGGGTTTCCCCAACATCGGGAATAATCTTCCTGCATCTAGCCTGTCCAACCCCTTAAGAATTTTGTTTCTAGAAGATCCCCCCTCAATCTTCTAGATCCCCCCTCAATCTTCTAATGATCAAGATCCTACTGTGGCCATCTGAAACTAAACGACACGCTCAACATTTCAGCTCTTTCACTGAAAATTCAGCCCTTGTAAAACAAGTAAAACAGTTTAGATTATTGGAACTCTTTCCCCCCTGCTTTCTCTATGATAGGATCAGCTAAATCCATTTCGCGAAAACACACAGTAGTGTTTACAGCTTCCGAGAATATTTCCCAGAATGTGGAACAGTGCAGCACACGAACATGCCCTTTGTGCCGTGATGTCTGTGCCGAACATGATGCCAAATTCAACTAAATCCTTCTGACTGCATATGATCCACATCACTCCATTCCCTGCATATTTGTATGTCTATCTAAAAACGTTTACCACTGTATCTGCTTCCACCACAACCCCCTGCCAGCGTGTTGAAGACATCTACTGCTCTCTGCGTAATTCAGCATTGTCCCGTACATCTCCGTTCAACTCTCCCCCTTCTTACCTTGCACCTTTGCCCCAATTAGCATGGTCACCCTGGCAAAGTGGTTCTGACCCTCCACCTTGTCTAAACCGAACTGAAACGGAGCTGGATTGCATCTCTGCCTCTCGTCATTTTATAAGCTATCAGATCCTCGCACAGGACACCAACGATTGGTGGCGTTGCGGAGATTGAAGAAGGTTGTCAAAGGACCCAGCAGTACGTGCGTACATCGGTTACAGACGTGGGCAGAGAAATGGCGGCTGCAGTTTAGTGTGGCCACGTGTGTGGCGGGTTTGCACTCTGGCATGCCCAACGCAAGGGGAAAGTGTACCCGTTCATGGCAGGGGCCTCAACAGCAATGATGTGCAGAAGGATCTCGGAGTCCTTATTGAAACATAAAAGATTGTTAAGGGTTTGGACACGCTAGAGGCAGGAAACATGTTACCGATGTTGGGGGAGTCCTGAACCAGGGGCCACAGTTCAAGAACAAGGGGTAAGCCATTTAGACGAGGAAACACTTTTTCTCACAGAGAGTTGTGAGTGTGGAATTCTCTGCCTCAGAGGGCAGTGAAGGCCGGTTCTCTGGATGCTTTCAAGAGAGAGCTGGATAGGGCTCTTAAAAATAGCGGAGTCTGGGGATATGGGGAAAAGGCAGGAACGGGGTACTGTTTGGGGATGATCAGCCATGATCACATTAGATGGCGGTGCTGGCTTGAAGGGCCAAATGGCCTACTCCTGCACCTATTGTCTATTGTCTATTGTCGAGGTTCATTGAAGGTAGCCACACAAGGAGATGGAATGGTAAAGAAGGCTTTTTGATATGCCTGCCTTCATCGGTCAGGATACTGAGTATAAGAGTCAGGACGTCACGTTTTCGAGCACTGGGTGTAGTTCTGATCTCCCCATTCCAGGGAGAATGGTGGCTTTGGAGAGGGTGCAGACGAGCTCACCAAAATGCTGCCTCGGAGGGTATGAGCTTTAAGGAGAGCTTGGACAAACTTGGATTGTTTTCTTAAGAGAGTCAGACATTGCGGGAGACCTCATAGAAATATATAAAACTATGAGAGGCATACATAGGATAGACAGCGTGGATATGCTAAAGACTAGAGGTCTCTTTAAGGTGAGATGCGGTTGTGGCTGCATCAGAACATGCCGCTCATAAGTTCATAAGTTATAGAAACAGAATGAGGCCATTCGGCCCATCAAGTCTACACTGCCACTCAATCATGGCAGATCTATTTTTCCCACTCAACCCCATTCTCCTGCCTTCGGCCCTGTAACCCCTGACACCCGTATTAATCATGAAAGATAGATAGATCAGAGGCGTTTAAGAGGCTTATGGATAGACTCGTGGCTGTGCAGGGATATGGATCAGGAGCAGACAGAGGAGATGAGTTATACCTGGCATCCTGGACACTGGACTCTTGTGCGGTTCCATATTCACTCTAAAACAGTGGGGACAGATTAACCATTGAGTAGATTTTGTATGTGGATCCTCACCTTTCAATGACGTAAAGATGTCCTAATGTGGCACCGTGGAGGATGTTGGTGGAGGTCTGTGGATTTGTGGGTCACGATAATGGTGTTTTGTGATATTGCAATGGAGAAAACTCAACGTAAAATAACGCCTCTACTCATTCCCCTGTGGTAGAGTTGCTGCCTCACAGCGCCAGGGACCTGGGTTCGATCCTGACCAGGGGTGCTGTCTGTAAGGATTTTGTACATTCTCCCGATGGACTGCGTGGGTTTTCTCCGGGTGCTCCGGTTTCCTCCCACACTCCAAAGGCGTACAGTTCTGTAGGTTACTTGGCTTGGTGTGATTGTAAATTGTCCCTTGCGTGCGTGGGATAATGTTGGTGTGCGGATTCGCGCTGTGTATCTAAGCTAAACTTAACCGAGCTCCTGTAATGAGTGGGTCAAAGGCAGCGGGTACATTAACAACAGCTTTTATTTGTCGAATGGGGAGCGACGGTGGTTGTTTTGGCCGCAGGTGAATTTTCTTGAGGAGAGGTTGTCTCCAGAGCTCTTCACTGAAGAGGAGCTGCAGGTTGGTGGCGACTGATATGTGGCTTTGGGAGGGAGGGAGGGAGGGAGGGAGGGAGGGAGGGAGGGAGGGGGAGGGAGGGAGGGAGGGAGGGAGGGAGGGAGGGAGGGAGGGAGGGAGGGACGGAGGGAGGGAGAGAGTGAGGGAGGGAGGGAGGGAGGAGGGAGGGAGGGAGGGAGGGAGGGAGGGAGGGAGTTAGCGCAGTAGGAAAGACGAGAAGAACGTGAAAGGGAAAATGAGCAGGAAACAAGACGGGGGCAGGACAGAGCAGAAACTCAGGAAGATCAGCTGGAGGAGGAAGTGAAAGAGAATGGGCAGGAGAACAGGAGCAAATACCTGGATGAGCTGCTGCTTCAGCTTTTGCATTTCCGAGATGTTGAGCTCGCTGAAGAGGTCGGAGACGAGGGCGGGGTTGTCGGTCTTCCTGCCGGCCGGCCGGTAGTCACTCTGGAGTTTGACCAGGGAGCCGTGGATGTGGCCGTTGACCTTGTCGTCGTTGTTGGGCTCGCCGCCCCCGTCCTCGGGGAACTTGAGCCCGTCCACGGCGATGTTGATGTGGGTGTTGTACATGCTGTCGCTCATGTTGATGTACTGCGACAGCTCCTTGCGCAGGTTGTTCTTCTGCTCCCGCTCGTTCTTCAGTGTCTCCAGCGCCTCCTCCAGCTGGTGCTCGGCGATCTCCTTCAGCCGGATGGCGTCCTCCAGCTGGCTGTTGAGCAGCACCGTCTCCTCCTCCAGCCGCTTGATCTCGTGCTTGAGACCCTCGTATTCCACCTGGGGGGCCGGACAGAAGACGAAACATTTAGACTCGAGCCCCCCTCGCCTTTGCAATTCGCCCGTCTATCCGCAACGGCCGGGCTTCGAGGAGCAACTCCTCCTTGATATGAGTGAGTACTGGCTTGACGTTGGGGAAACTGCTTTAGCTTCTCCAACGCACAAGATACCGTTGGAGGTGTCACCGGGCAGACGGTGGGTTGAGTTGGCACTCAAACCAATATCGTCAGCTTAACAGGGGTGTGGGTGGGCATCCCACTGCCAGGCTGTGAGCTGGTCTATCACACCTGGGGCAGGTGCACAGACTGGTTCTCCCAGCTTTACTCCTTCTCTGCAAAGATGTCCATGCAGGTCAACATTGTGCCAGTAGGCAGCAGCACATGAAGCCGTGCTGGAACCACTTACATTGTCCCAGGTTCCCCCTGATACACCTTGCCTCAGCTATAATGTGCTGGAATCTGATGCTCTCAATCACCATTGATGTTCATGTGGGGCCAGATACTGCCTTGGTTCTTGGTTTCTTGGTCCTCCAAAATATTCCAAATGGAATTTAAACTGGAGGTGGTGAAGGGAGGGCTTAAGCCAGAAAGGGTTATTGGGAAGAAAGAGCTACTTTAAATTTAGTTGCATCTGGTTGGGTAACTATAGTTGGGTGGAGATTATTCCATGCTTTAATTGTGCGGGGGAAGAACGAATTGCTGTACACATCTGTCTTTGTAGCTGGGATCACAAATTGGATCGAATGCCCTCGTCTGCTCCTAATTGGTTTGGGTTTGGTGTAGGTCTTGTAATCTATGTCGAGCTAACCATTGACTCCTTGGACCAAGGAAGCTCACATGGATAATCCCACCTGCTCCGGCTGCGATATCTGGTGAATGGTTTTCACCATTCCACAGCAGCATAATTCAGCCAAGGTCTAATGCTAGGAGCATGGCTTCACATGGATAATGCTGCTACTGGGATAGATACTGTCAGAGATCGGCCGTGTCAAGGCAAGGGAGTGATTTATCTATTATCTTGGTGTAGATGGAGGATGTGACCTGGACACTGGTTTCAACACTACACCTTTTTCTTTCCTATTGTCGATTTCCAAAATGTAACCCACTCGACTGCACTTTTTCTTAGAAATAGGTTGCAATGACTATATGGTTTTGAGGATTTATTATAATTCATCTTTAAATCTCATTTTCAAGCCTTGAAATCATAAACTTGAATTTGTTTCTCCTATTGCTGAATGAAATAATGGGATCTCTCAGTCTCTCTATCTCCCTCTCTCTCCGTATCTCTAAGTCTCTCTACCTCACTCCGTCTCCCTCTGTCTTTCAGTCTCTATCTCACAGTCTCTCTTTCTCTCTCTTTATTACATTCTCTTGGTCTCACTATCTCTTTCTCCCTATCTCCTTCCTTCTCTCTCCCTCTCTCTCTATATATATCCCACTCTATATCTCACTCTCTCTCCTACTCCCCCCTCTCTATCTCGCTCTGCCCACCTCTCTATCTCATTCTCTCTACCACCCTCTCTCTCTCTCTCCCAATCTCACCCTCTTTCTCTCCCTCCCTCTCTCTCTCTCCCTCCCTCTCTCCCTGTCAATAGGCAATAGACAATAGGTGCAGGAGTAGGCCATTCGGCCCTTCGAGCCAGCATCGCCATTCAATGTGATCATGGCTGATCATCCCCAACCAGTACCCCGTTCCTGCCTTCTCCCCATATCCCCTGACTGCTATTTTTAAGAGCCCTATCTAGCTCTCTCTTGAAAGCATCCAGAGAACCTGCCTCCACCGCCCTCTGAGGCAGAGAATTCCACAGACTCACCACTCTCTGTGAGAAAAAGTGTTTCCTCGTCTCTGTTCTAAATGGCTTACTCCTTATTCTTAAACTGTGGCCCCTGGTTCTGGACTCCCCCAACATCGGGAACTCTCTATGTCCCTCTCTATCTCATTCTCTCTATCCCCCACTCTCTCCCTTTTTCTCTCTCCTGCTCTCTCACCATCTCCCCCTCTCTCTACCTACGAATATCACTGTACCTTAATTGGTACTCGTGTCAATAAAACACCATCTCTCTGCATCTGCCATTTTATTTTCTCTTTATTTTGGGGAAGTCAGTATAAGTAGCAGACGGGCATGTAGATTGAGCATCGATGGAGTACAAGCTGGGAACCAGGTCTCGCTCCCTGCCACACTCAGCCAGAAGGGTGCTGATCCCTCCTCTTGTGTTGTATGTACAAAGTCACCAGCCCTAAGGTCAACCCACCGACCATAGTCATGCACAACACAAACGTTATAAAGCCTGGTCACGGTGAATGATCATTTTCACATGTCCCACAAGCTGCGGCTACTACGCACATGAACATAACCAGCCAGGAAACGGAAAATTAAAACGCATTCATTAATTTGAAAAGAAAACTGGAGAAATGATTGCATGAGTAACATTCAGAAATTATGAGGTGTTCTTTCACCCCCCCCCCCCCCCCCCCTCCCCCCGGGGGAGTAAGGTTGGTTATCTTTTACGGTGCAGGACACAAAAGACAACTAAAGCAGATGATTAGCGGACTTATTGACAGTCTAGGGTTACTTTAAGAGAAGTCCTGCTGCAGAGATGAACTGCAGCAATCTCAACTTCATCCGACATCTGCCCTGTGCTTATGTGGGGACTTGAGTCTCTTTCACTTCTCAAGGGAAAGCTCAGTACTTTTTCCCAATGGTGAGAAAAATGGGAGCGACTCCACAAACGTCGACATTTACCGCAGAAATTTGCGAAAATAAATTGGTTTAAAAAAATTAAAAAAAAAGTAGATTAATTTTCTTTGCAAGTGTATTTTCCCAGAAAGGATTTATCAGTGGAACACACTTGGTCAAAAACTGCGGTACGCCTGCAAAGACCTTTCCATAATGGAGCGTGTTCTCCGACAAAGAGTTCCCTTCCTATTCACCTCCAAAGGAGGGGGGGGGGGGTAAAAGAGAAGAATGCTGGGTGGAAAGGAGGGATCTCTGGCATCCAGGGAAATGAGGATGTGGGCGGGAGGAGGTGAGATCACATATCGATAGCTCAATGAAGGGGGCAGCAAGAATTCAGCGGTGTAGGTAAACTAGCAAAGCTGTGTTAGTGATCGGGCATTCATCAACAATCTCCAGTTCACATCCAGATTAAATAAGCGCCATACACATATCTGCAGATATTAAACATCTAAACACTTTCTGCATCAAAGGAGTAGGCCTGACTCCAAGGAAGGAGGGACATGGGGGGACACACGGTGATGTTTGTGGCCTCATAAATATTGCCGTTAAATAAACTATTTCCAATGTATTGAACTTTTTTTAAATGAAGCAATAAATGGGGAGGAGGGAATACAAAGTAGGAAAGCCAACCCTGCTCACACTGATCCATGCTGTTATTGGAGTGGTGTATGGATCATTGTTCAGATTGAGGTGGGTGATATGTGTGGTATTCTTTTCAGACAAGAATGGCATTGAAGTCACCTATACCTTAGCCCGACCATAACCTAGCAGTTCAGAAGGCACTTGCCAACTCTACAACCACACTAGGTCAGCTAAGGTTTCCAAGGATGACTGGACGTGGCAATACAGGTCAAGAGGGGACCATTGTGTCTTTCAGATCCATGCCGCCATTTGAAAGGATTGTGGCTAATCTGACATCCATGCCCATCATTTTAAATTATGTCTATTTACCACTGTCAACTAACAGTCTGAAGAAGGATATCGACCCGAAACGTCGCCCATTTCTTCTCTCCAGAGATGCTGCTTGTCCCGCTGAGTTACTCCAGCATTTTGTGACTACCCTCTACCATTTTAATACTATTCTTTATACACGTTTAGTTTAGTTTATTGTCACGTGTACTGAGGTACAGTGTAAGCTTTTTGGTGCGTGCTATCCAGTCAGCGGAAAGGCAATACATGATTACACAGCCGTCCACAGTGTACAGATACATGATGAATGGAATAATGTCTAGTGCAAGATAAAGTTGAGTAAAGTCTGATTAAAGATAGTCCCAGGGTCTCGAATGAGGAAGATGGCAGCTCAGGACCGCACTCTAGTTATTGATAGGATGGTTCAGTTGCCTGTTGACAGCTGGGAAGAAACTACTTGTGAACAAATAATCTGTCTATACTCTCAACTGGTGACGGATACCTAAAAAGGGGGGGAAGGAATTCATTCTCAAAACCTCTTTGGAGACATTTGGGATTCTTTTGATTCATGATTAATGAATCAAATTACTGACCATCTCGCGGTCTAGGCATAAGCTCAGGGGCCACCGTGCCTTTGCGGTTGCAGCTCCTAGACTGTGGGACAGCATCCCTCTTCCCATCAGAACTGCCCCCTCCATCGACTCCTTTAAGTCGAGACTTAAAACTCACCTCTACTCCCAAGCCTTTCTTGACGTCCTCTGAGCGAGGGCCAAGTGTATGTAGTGATGTTTGTATTTAATCTACGAACCAATGTTGTATAACGTTAGTACCTCCTCCAATGTAAAGCACTTTGGTCAACGAGAGTTGTTTTTTAAATGTGCTATAGAAATAAAAGTGACTTGACTTGACTTGACTTGATTAAGGATAAAATGCCGAATATTGGCTTGGCTGCCACTGCCTGGGTTTCATTTCCATTGAAGTCAACAGTTAGGCAAGACCAGAGAAATGTTTAGGAGTTGGGCTCTTGATGTAGTGTCTCGCTGTATCACAAATGCAAATCCCCACCCCCCCCCCAGTCCTCTACGTGCAGGTCGGATATTCATAGAATTTTTGAATTTTACGAATATGAAAAGTGACCTTCCATTGGGATGTTTTTGGAAATATTTCAATATTTTTGGAGCTCGTGATCTTTTGGTGAAAGTTCCACTTCTGGAGCTACTGGCTCGACTCTCTCCGTCAAGCTAAATCCCTACAGTTAATCGTCAGTCCGCCAGCTTGAAGTGAAGGGCAAGCCCCCTCCCACAGCAGCGTACAACAAGCACAGTGCATCGCCTACCAACAAGCCTGCTGCCCTAGTGATGTCACTCACACTTTTCCCCACGGACAGATAGAGTGCAATGACCTGCATCAGAAGAGGACGGAGTTAGCAACTTGCAAGAGAGAAGATGCACATTTCATATCACAACAATACAACAGCAAAAAAAAAATGGTAACAAGACCCGTAAACACATTTAAAGAAGGGTGACAGAACATCTGACAACAACAATCGTGTTCTCTCTTCACACACAGTTTATGATTTCTCAATTCACAACACATAAAACGTTAAGGTCGTATTTTTTTTATCTTGGCCAAAGGCTTCTCCTGAACATCCCTCAGTTTACTCTGTTGCAAGACAGGGTCATCGGGAGTGTGGACGCTGCCCAAAGGCAAAATGTTAAAGTAATGATTTGGAATTAATTGCCAAAACGACTGTGTTAATTATTCACCCACGTGATGGGAATGAAATATGGAGAGATTAGATCCATGTCCTAGAATTAAATCAATATTGTGAGAAAGCAAGTTGGATGTTAAGGGGGGGGGGGGGGGGGGGGGGGGGGGGGGGGGGTAGAACAATGATTCCTTCCATTTATCTGGCAATTTCAGTGAAATCTGGGTAAATTGTGTTCTGGTTTATGCTGAGTTACATAACAGGTAGACGTGGTGTATGTGGTATTAAAAGAGTTCAGCCTGATGACCACTGGCACAAGGTATTTCACTGATTTCTGTCACCATCTAGAGTCTTAGAGACTTTCAGCGTGGAAACAGGCCCTTCGGCCCAACATGCCCACACCGGCCAACATGTCCAATCTACGCTAGTCCCACCTGCCTGCATTTGGCCCGTATCCCTCTAAACATGTCCGATCCATGTACCTTTCCGATAGTACCTGCCTCAACTACCTCCTCATTCCATACACCCACCACCCTTTGTGTAAAAAAGTTACCACTCAGATTCCTATTAAATCCCCCCCCCCCCTCCCCCCTCGCCTTAAACCTATGTCCTTGAGTTCTCGATTCCCCTCCTTGGCAAACTCACTTGAAGTTCACTGGAGCACCGGTTGACAAGAATGCAACAGACATGCAGAGCACAATGTCAAACCTACTTGTGATTAGAACAAGATAACAACCTGTTCTTAAGTCTAAAGAAGGGTCCTGACCAGAGACATCACCTATCCATTTTCTCCAGAGATACTGCCTGACCCGCTGGGTTACTCCGACATTTGGTGCCAAACTTTTTCTTAAGCTTTTATTCACAAAAAATAAATATTTTTCTTGACTCCTTTTCCCTCGCCTGCGCCCATTTGATGTTTATTCCATCTCCGCCTATTCATCTTTCTTTAGCGCTTTCCACCATTGTCAATCCACTGAAGATATGGGCAATGTTTTCCTGTGAAGCCCATCCATCCCCAAACCCAGTCAGAGCTGCGCCCAGCACCAGATGCTCCAATTCTGCCGATTATTGATCGATATTGATCCAGTTGGAATTTTTGCCTGGTGTTTTGTAATCAATGGATGCCACTGCCTAGAGGTCGGGCTGAGATGAGGACAGTATACGCCACGTCAAATATATATAGTGAACTAAAGGATATTTGAAATTTGACATTGAGGTCCCAGGGTGCAAATACTTCTTGGCAATAATAGAAAATTGGACCATGGTGAACTGGGAGTTTGTGTTACTGGATTGATGTTAATGGAAATGACAGCTGGCAGTGGGGCAGGTCACCTGTTGCTGTTCTGCCTCTATTTTAAAACAATCGCCTTTTAATCTCTCGGGGTATTTAGTCTTTAACAGTTCAGGGGCGGCATGGTGGTGCAGCGGTAGAGTTGCTGCCTTGCAGCGCCAGCGACCCGGGTTTGATCCGGAATACGGGTGCTGCCTGTACACGGTTTTGTACGTTCTCCACATGACCACGTGGGTTTTCTCCGGGTGCTCCCAATGTTGGGCGAGTCCTGAACCAGGGGCCACAGTCTTAGAATAAAGGGGAGGCCATTTAAGACTGAGGTGAGAAAAAAACTTTTTCACCCAGAGAGTTGTGAATTTGTGGAATTCCCTGCCACAGAGGGCAGTGGAGGCCAAATCACTGGATGGATTTAAGAGAGAGTTAGATCGAGCTCTAGGGGCTAGTGGAGTCAAGGGATATGGGGAGAAGGCAGGCACGGGTTATTGATTGGGGACGATCAGCCATGATCACAATGAATGGCGGTGCTGGTTCGAAGGGCCGAATGGCCTCTTCCTGCACCTATCTTCTATGTTTCTATGTATCTATGCTCCGGTTTCCTCCCACACTCCACAGACGTACGGGTTTGTAGACTAACTGGTTTGGTAAAATTGTAACTTGTCCCTAGTGTGTGTGTGTAGGATAGTATTAATGTGCGGGGATCGCTGGTCGGCACGGACTCGGTGGGCCGAAGGGCCTGTTTCTGCGCTGTATCTCTAAACTAAACTAAACTTTGTCCCTGAATTGCTTTGAGGAATCAGACAACAACATGAAGCAAGTTAAAGTGAGTGCATCCAATGGCAGCTGTGATGTCAATGAGAGGGAGGTTAGCAAATAGAAGCTTGGAGTTCTGAAGTGTTATTGTTTGTCTGAAAGGAGACGGGATCTCGAGATCCTGTCATTCACTTGTTGCTTGCTTGTTTATCAGGTCAGGAACTTGGCTAACATTTGAACATCTCTCCCACTGTTTCATTGCGTTGGGATTTATACAGCACGCGTAGTCTGATGGTTTCTTGGGATGATTAAAAGTGATCCTTTTTCTATTGCTTCATTCCAGGTTTTGTAGGTTAATTGTGAATTGTCCCAATGTGTGTAGGATAGTGTTAGTGTGCGGGGATCGCTGGTCGGGGTGGACTCGGTGGGCTGAAGGGCCTGTATCCGCACTGTATCTCAAAACTAAACTAAATGTGGGTGCGTGGGTTTAGGCATGAAGAGGGAGAAAAGACCAAGTGTGTTGGAAAGTCTTGTTGATTGGAGTAAAACTCCAATGATCCAGCAGTCTGGGACATTGATGGTGCTGGATAAACAGATTATCTGGTCTATCAGATGTTATTTCTATTAATGCCCCAAACACTTTTACCTCACTTTAATATTGAACGACCAGCTTTATCAACTACCAGCAAACCAGGTAAGTTTAAAGGTAAAGGGCCTGTCCCACTGTACGCGCTAATTCAAGAGCTCTCCCGAGTTAAAAAAAAAAAATCAAACTCGTGGTAAGCACGTAGAATGTACGTAGCGGGTACGTCGGAGCTCGGGACGTCTCTGAGTGGCTCGTAACGCTAACGGTAGGTACTCGGGAAAGCTCGTGAAGACTCATGAAGATTTTTCAACATGTTGAAAAATGTCCACGAGAGCCCCGAGTAGCTACGAGCGGCCATTACCGTAATTCTCCGAGTTCGAATCAGGGGAAACTCGGGAGAACTCTTGCATTAGCTCGTACAGTGGGACAGCCCCTTAAGAGTGGTGACCAGGGATCCAGTGAGTAGGATGAGAGAGTGAGGCAAAATGGTACCTGGTGGTACAGGTAAAGCATCGGGATTTACAAACTGTGTGGGAAGGAACTGCAGATGCTGGTTTAAACCGAAGGTAGACGCAAATTGCTGGAGTAACTCAACAGGGCAGGCAGCATCTCTGGAGAGAAGGACTGGGTGGCGTTTTGGGTCGTGATTGTATGAAGAAGGGTCTCGACCAGAAACTTCAACCATTGGTTCTCTCCAGAGATGCTGCCTGTCCCGCTGAGTTACTCCAGCTTTTTGTATCTGTCTGGGATTTACAATGTGTCGGATGGTGGATTATTGGAGTTTAACTGTGATGTGTTTCACAAATGTAAAACTGGGGAAAGGGGAGCAGCAAACTGTGCAGACAGATAATGTAAATGAGGCTGGAATCTTCTGATATTCATGGGGATATTCATGGGGTTTAACAAACCAAGCAGCTTCAAAGGAAGAAACTAAGAACTGCAGATGCTGGTTTATACCAAAGATAGACACAAAGTGCTGGAGCAACTTGCAGCCTGAAGAAGTGTCCCGACCCAAACTGTTCTTTTTTTCTCCAGTGATGCTGCCTGTCCCGCTGAGTTACGCCAGCACTTTGTGTCCATCTTCAGCTTGAAAGGAAGTTTAGTTTAGTTTAAAGGTACGACATGGAAACAAGGCCCTTCGGCCCATCCTCACCTCCACATCCAGGATCAGATGGGTCTCCATAGGAGGTGCTGCCTCATAAAAGGCAGCCAGCATCAAAGGCCCTGGCCACACTCTCATTTCACTCCCTGGTCTTTCCCACAACCATCAGGCTCATGAACAGCGCAAAACACTAACAATAAACTATGAACTACCTTGTCGAAACAAGGAACTGCAGATGCTGGTTCACAAAGGAAGACACAGAGTGCTGGAGTAACTCAACGGGTCAGGCAGCATCTCAGCAGAACATGGATAGGTGATGTTTCCATCTGAAGAAGGTTCCTGACCCAAAACGTCACCCATCCTTGGTCCCCTGAGATGGTGCCTGACCCACTGAGGTACTTCAGCTCTCTGTCTTCTTTTATGAATTGTCTTGGTTGCAACTAAGGACTTTGGGCTGTTTTGCACTAGCTTTAGGGTTATGAATGAATTGCTTTTTTTGTGTTTATTAGACGTTATATATGAACGTTGTATTTATGGGCCTCATGCAGCTGCAAGTAAGAATTTCATTGTTCCGTGGTCAGTACATATGACAATTAAACTAGACTCTCGAGTCACCTCACCCTGTCTCTTCCTTCAGAGTAGATTTTAACTGACTCAAAACCCAGCTGATCAATAGTGGTGAGATCTTGGAAGAGGTGGTGCCAAAGAGGTTGTGGGGTGTGAAATGCAAGAGAGAGCAAGCGAGAGAACGAGCGAGAGACCGAGATAGATAGATAGAGAGAGAGAGAGAGATAGATAGATAGAGCGAGAGAGAGAGAGTGAGTGTGTGTGTTCTAGGGCAAGGCGGTCTGAGGGTATTAAGATTTCCATCATTGAAAATTAAGATGACAAGGGACGTCATGGTGATGCAGCGGTAGAGTTGCTGCCTTACAGCGCCAGCTGTACTGTGGCTGAGAGGAGGGCGTTGCAGGGAATTATAAAAACTGCGCAGAACATTACAAACGCCCAACTGCCCTCCTTGGATGACATATATAGGGCCCGATGCTTGCGCCGGGCCACAAATATCAAGCAGGACACATCCCACCCTGCCAACCACCTTTTTACTCTGCTACCCTCTGGGAGGCGATTCAGGACTCTGAAGGCTTGCACCGGTAGACTAAAGAATAGTTTCTACCCATGTGCGATAAAAGAGCTAAATTCCAACAGAGAATGCTGGGGAAGCAAAATGTAATTCCAAGAAATGCCGCCAAATTCTTTTAAATTCTTTTAAATTCTTTTAAAACACCTATTTATTTTTTACTAATAAGTGTACATATGTGTCAATGGTTGTCGTGTTTGTATTTTTTTTTAACCGGAGGAGATGTAATGGAATTTCGTTGCACAGTATTGTGCAATGACAATAAACGTATTCATTCATTCATTCAGAGACCCGGGTTCCATCCTGACTACGGGTGCTTGTCTGTATGGAGTTCGCACGTTCTCCCCGTGACCCGTGTGGGTTTTCTCCGGGATCTCCGGTTTCCTCCCACACTCCAAAGGCGTTCAGGTTTGCAGGTTAATTGGTGGGGTATAAATTGTCCCTAGTGTGTGTGGATTAGTGTTGACGTGCAGGGATCGCTGGTCGGAGCAGACTCGAAGGGCCGACAGGCCTGTTTCTGCACTGTATCTCTAAACTGAACAAAACATTTTAGGGAAGAAACCACATAATGGAACAGGGGTTGGTAATATAATTGACAGCCATGAAGAATATTGATAGCAACATATTAATTATTATAGTCAGAATTACTGCAGCAACTCAATTAATCTCTCACTAAGTTACAGGGCCCGGAAGCAGGGACTGGAGAATTAGCAGTCAGCGTATTAAGTCCAAAAATCCTGCACTCATTAATTTTAAAGGGCTGCAGCTTCAGAATGCAGCATGTTTGGAACAAGAGACTATCTACATATTCACAGTCCCCTTAAGAATGGATAAAACACACAAAGGGGACTTTTGAAAAAAGTTCATTCTGACCTTGGGTTTCCACAAATTCCACGATATCCACAATTCAATTTGCATCCAGAGATGCAAGCCTTAAAACTACAGGCCTGAGCAGCAATAGCTTGATATGAGTGTATCAGTGCATCCTTTGGGAAAGGGTATAGCCCGGCATTTTGTCTAATGGACAGCAGTGAAGTTAACAGCAATCCCTGTTACAATGGAATAGATCAATAGACAATAGGTGCAGGAGTAGGCCATTCGGCCCTTCGAGCCAGCACTGCCATTCAATGTGATCATGGCTGATCATCCCCAATCAGTACCCAGTTCCTGCCTTCTCCCCATATC
This sequence comes from Amblyraja radiata, assembly GCF_010909765.2. NCBI lineage: Eukaryota > Metazoa > Chordata > Chondrichthyes > Rajiformes > Rajidae > Amblyraja > Amblyraja radiata. Next base: position 7,070,388 of record NC_045974.1, read on the forward strand.
CCCTGACTCCACTATTTTTAAGAGCTCTCTCTTGAAAGCATCCAGAGAACCTGGCTCCACCACCCTCTGAGGCAGAGAATTCCACAGACTCACCACTCTCTGTGAGAAAAAGTTTTTCCTCGTCTCCGTTCTAAATGGCTTACTCCTTATTCTTAAACTGTGACCCCTGGTTCTGGACTCCCACAACGTCGGGAACATGTTTCCTGCCTCTAGTGTGTCCAAGACTCAGACAGCTCCTGAGTTGGAGTTTGTCAAACAGGGGCCAAAGACTGACATTTAGATATCACCCTGCCCTACCACAAGCTGGGATAGTACCCACACAAAATATTCAGAAATTAATTCGTTAAGACATACATTTGCAATACTTAATCACTAGACACCCTCTATTCATGCCAGAGAAAAGATCGAGTCAGTGATTTCTGGATTAAGTGATTTTTTTTTACACTGCCAAACATCACTGACACTGCAAATTTTTCATTTTCATTTTAGATTTCCATGCATTTTGAAATTATTTTAAAGAAACCTTTATTTTCCTTTCCTTTATTCTATCTTCAGAAGTTCTAGGAGCAGAATAAGGCCATTTAGCCCATCAAGCCTACTCCCCCATTCAATCATGGCTGACCTATCTTTCCCCCTCAACCCCATTCTCCTGCCTTCGCCCCATAACCTTTGACTCCCTTACACAATATACAGATTATTCTACTTAAAATATTATATCACCTTTTTTTAATAATAATAGACTAAAACTAGTAAAACATGAACAAGCCACTCTTCAGAGATGTGTTACTGAGTTTACTCCAGCAATTTGTGTCTGTCTTTACTCAAGTGGCCTATGCTTTTATTGCTGATTAAAGTACTTTCATAGCAAAAGGATTTGAGTATAGGAGCAGGGAGGTTCTACTGCAGTTGTACAGGGTCTTGGTGAGACCACACCTGGAGTATTGCGTACAGTTTTGGTCTCCAAATCTGAGGAAGGACATTATTGCCCTAGAGGGAGTACAGAGAAGGTTCACCAGACTGATTCCTGGGATGTCAGGACTGTCTTATGAAGAAAGACTGGATAGACTTGGTTTATACTCTCTAGAATTTAGGAGATTGAGAGGGGATCTTATAGAAACTTATAAAATTCTTAATGGGTTGGACAGGCTAGATGCAGGAAGATTGCTCCCGATGTTGGGGAAGTCCAGGACAAGGGGTCACAGCTTAAGGATAAGGGGGAAATCCTTTAAAACCGAGATGAGAATAACTTTTTTCACACAGAGAGTGGTGAATCTCTGGAACTCTCTGCCACAGAGGGTAGTCGAGGCCAGTACATTGGCTATATTTAAGAGGGAGTTAGATGTGGCCCTTGTGGCTAAGGGGATCAGGGGGTATGGAGAGAAGGCAAGTACGGGATACTGAGTTGGATGATCAGCCATGATCATATTGAATGGCGGTGCAGGCTTGAAGGGCCGAATGGCCTACTCCTGCACCTAATTTCTATGTTTCTATGTTAAAGGCAATGTTTGCAGTTAGTTTCGAGCTCCTGGAAATAAATAACACATTTTGTCTCTTTTCAAGGTAGCTACTGTTGGTATTTAAATTTCTTCTCAATTTCCTTTCCCGCTGCACAAAACTGAATCTCGGTCCTGTCTTATTTGCACTGAGCTGCCGGAAGAGAGCTATTGCATCAACAAATGCAACTACAATTTCAGGATATCCTTTGAACATGTGGCCCCCTGTCTGGTGAATACGTTATGGGAACAGAATTAGGCCATTCAGCCCATCAAGTCTACTCCGCCATTCAATCGTGGCTGATCTATCCTCCCCACTCAACCCCATTCTCCTGCCTTCTCCCAATAATGTTATATTTAATACACACCAACAAACCCTTCCACCCCCACAACCCCACCTATTGTGTGGAGGGGAAAAACTGACAGAGGAAATTATCAATTAACAATAAATTGTGGAGTGAATTGAGAATTTCTCAGAAGCAAAAATGTACTTTGTTTTCTGGCTAGACTTTAATTATATTCAATATGTTAATATGCAGCGATGAAAAATGAGCACTTTGGTTATCTTCCTTTAATAAGTGTACCTGATTGACGTGCTCAGGTTATGCACAAGGCCACTGCAGGCCTCGTCTAACGAGCAACCAATATTTGTTCAATTAAAAATAAGAGCAAAGAGTTCTCATCAAAGGCCTTATTCAGACATTCCTTCAAATCCCATCGCTGTCGTATATTCCACCTCATGCTAGAGTGGGACTCTGCTTAATTTTGCCTGAACCTATTCAACCATTAAAAAAAAATCACATCTTACTAGAACAAACTAATAGCCGACATACTTCATGAATGTAAAAAACGACTGAAAGATATCAGCGGTTTCCCCCTCACCTATCTGCATAATCCAAATTTCAAAACGAGATAACAGAAGCTCAGAAATTAATTAGGAGTATGGAATTAGGCCATTCGTCCCATCGAGTCTACTCTGCTGTTCAGTCATGGCTGATCTATCTTTCCCTCACAACCCCATACTCCTGCCTGCTATCCATAACCTTTGACACTATCACCGGTCAATCTCAACTTTAAAAATGCCCAATGACTTGGCCTCCACAGCCGTCTATAGCAATGAATTCCACACAGTTCAACGCTGAAGCAGTATAGATTTCTGCTTTGGGTAATTCATCTTGTAAAAATCTGTACTTTTAATTAGTTATAATTTCATATGTTTGAATAATTATAGTTTATTAAACCCTGTTGAATGCTCAGAACAAATGCCGTGCGTGATGCTTTCAGGATGAATAAATTGTAGGCCTTTATAAAACGGTACCTCTAGTCTGCCAGTTCACACACTCCACACCACTGCGATCCATGTAAGGTTTTTCTGCAAATGCTATGGACCTTTAACCTGCTAACTCTGTGATAAGTTGCAATTTATACAATGGGCAGGCTAAATACAGATACAGCATGACCTGACCAATGGACAATAGACAATAGGTGCAGGAGCAGGCCATTTGGCCCTTCGAGCCAGCACCGCCATTCAATGTGATCATGGCTGATCATCCCCAATCAGTACCCCGTTCCTGCCTTCTCCCCATATCTTCTGACTCCGCTATCTTTAAGAGCCCTATCTAGCTCTCTCTTGAAAGTATCCAGAGAACCTGCCTCCACCTCCCTCTGAGGCAGAGAATTCCACAGACTCACAACTCTCTGTGTGAAAAAGAATCAGGAAAAAGTTCACGAGAGAAACTGAAGTCTGGCTGTTTCACAGGCGGCACGGTGGCGCAGCAGTAGAATTGCCGCCTCACAGCGCCAGAGCCTTGGGTTGGATCCCGACTACGGGTGCTGTCTGTACGGAGTTTGTACGTTCTCTCCGTGACCTGCGTGGGTTTCCTCCGAGATCTTCGGATTCCTCCCACACTCCAAAGATGTGTAACTTTGCAGGTTAATTGGCCTGGTGTCAATGTAAACTGTCCCCCTCCATGTGTGTAGCATAGTGTTAGTGTGCGGGGATCGCTGGTCGGCGCGGGCTCGGCGGGCTGAAGGGCCTGTTTCCGCGCTGTAACTCTCACATAAACTAAACTATATCTGGACAGCAGTCAGTTACGACACTTGAGCCCGTTATGTGAGCTCTTTAGGAACGCATGGTCATTTTGTCTGTCAAAACGATTGTTGTGGCATTTGAATGCTTATTGTTCAGGTTGGTGGCAGCGTGCAATGAAACCCCCAGCTGCACCACATACCTGGTTTTGCTTGAGGGTTGAGACCAGCTTTTGCAGGGTGATGTTCTCCTCCTCCAGCTCCGTGTAGTCCTGCAGGAGCCGGCTCTCGCGGAATTTGTACTCACGGATCTCATCCTTCATTCGTATTCGCTGCAGATCCAGCGTTTCATTATTCTGAGGACGAAATAAGAAAGACAGTTTACAACACAGTGGGATCATCCAACCACAACCAGGGAGCAGCACTGAACTACCATCTCCATCTTTGATAACATAGAAAACAGGTGCAGGAGGAGGCCATTCGGCCCTTCGAGCCAGCACCGCCATTCATTGTGATCATGGCCTATCAATAACCCGTGCCTGCCTTCTCCCCATATCCCTTGATTCCACTAGCCCCTAGAGCTCTATCTAACTCTCCCTTAAATCCATCCACTGACTTGGCCTCCACTGTGGCAGGGAATTCCATAAATTCACAACTCTCTGGGTGAAAAAGTTTTTTTCTCACCACAGTCTTAAATGACCTCCCCTTTATTCTAAGACCCGCGGACTTTATCCTGGACCGGACTTTACCTTGCACTAAACGTTGTTCCCTTATCATGTATCTATCCACTGTAAATGGGTCGATTGTCTTTCTGTTGACTGGCCGGCATGCAACAAAAGCTTTTCACTGTACCTCGGTACACGTGACAATAAACTGAACTGTGTGAATATTGATTTCTCTAACTTCAAGTAACTCTTGCGTTCCTGCCTCTATCCCACCCCACCCAAGTCACACTAGCTTCAAAGACATATTGTTGTCCCATTGTCTGTAGCCCATCTTCACCCAGCCTACAGATAACAATGGCCCGTTTCCTTTATTGTCCTTACTTTTTTGTATATCTTTCATTCATTTGTTCTACACCGCTCTACATCACCGTCTATATCTCTCGTTTCCCTTTCCCCTGACACAGTCTGAAGTAGGATCTCGACCCGAAGCGTCGCCTATTTCCCCAAAGATGCTCCAAGAGACAGGTTTGGAGGGATATGGACCAAACGCGGGCAGGTGGGACTAGTGTAGCAGGGACATGTTGGGCAAGTTGGGCCGAAGGGCCTGTTTCCACGCTGTATCACTCTATGACTCTATGCTGTCTGACCCGCTGAGTTACTCCAGCATTTTGCATCTATCGTCGGTTTAAACCAACATCTGCTGTTCCTTCCTACACAAGACATAAAGATAGATGAGCTGCTTCAGTCAATGTCGTCAGCTCCTGCCCAGACTGAGGCAATGTCTTTGATAAACTTCCTTTCCGCTTTGGGAATTGTGGGATTACTCGGGGAACCAGCTAGCACTTTGCAGTTGCAGCTCCTAGACTGTGGAACAGCATCCCTCTTCCCATCAGAACTGCCCCCTCCATCGACTCCTTTAAGTCGAGACTTAAAACTCATCTCTACTCCCAAGCCTTTCTTGACGTCCTCTGAGGGAGGGCTGTATGTATGTAGTGATGTTTGTATTTAATCTATGAACCACTGTTGTATAACGTTAGTACCTCCTCCAATGTAAAGCACTTTGGCCAACGAGAGTTGTTTTTTAAATCTGCTATATAAATAAATGTGACTTGAGTTGACTTGTTCAGGCACCACAGAGTCTGCAGAAGGGTCCCATCCTGAAGGGTCTGCAGAAGGGTCCATCCAACATGTTGAAAATTCAGCGGCAATTAGAAAGACGCTACGACTCTTTGGGCGACTGAGGAGACGACTCACGACCATACAGGCGACACCCTGGTGACATGTCGCGGGGTGAAGCCTGTATGGTCGTGAGTAGTCGCCCAAAGAGTCGCACCTTGTTCTGGTTGCCGTTGGATTTTCAACATGTTGAAAAATTTCGGCGACCTGCGACGATCTACAACGGGTGCCGGCAGTCGCCGAAAAAGTCGCGTAAGTGGGACAGGCCCATTATTACCCTGTTGAATGCTCAGAACAAATGCTGTGCGTGATGCTTTAAGGATTAACAAAATGCAATCCTTTATCAAACGGTGCCTCTAGCCCGATCGTTCACAGACTCTACACCATTAACCTACAAACCCGGACGCCTGTGGGATGTGGCAGGGAACCGGAGCACCCGGTGAAATCCCACACCGTCGCAGGGAGAACATGCAAACTCCACACAGACAGCACCCGAGGTCAGGATCGAACCCGGATCTCTGGCGCTGTGAGGCAGTAGCTCTGCCAGCTGTGCCACCATTGTCTCATGGACACTCTCTGATGGCACGACCAGAGCTTTGTGGATTACTGTCCACAATTCTGTGTGTGTTTCCATTGTAAGAACCTTGCCTGGAGTGTACAAAGGGGTTACGATTCCTTTCTGCAGGCACATGCTTCTCAATGGGGAAGCACAATTATCCATTCACCCCCCCATCCCACATCTGCCAGAGGAGTAGAAACTGCACCAAGCGCCACGCTCCAGCAGGGATTAGGAACCATGGAAAGTATTTGCTGTTAAAAATACATTTCTGCATCGCGAATCAATATTCGGAATAAATAAGCGAACCTGATGTAATGAAATTCAATACCATACACTGTAATAAAACATTGCCACTTATGTCTTCCAGTGAAGTGATAAAACACACATCAGGCTACAGTGATAGACACAAAGTGCTGGAGTAACTCAGCGGGTCAGGCAGCATCTCAGGAGAAATAGGTGACATTTCGGGTCGTGACCGTTCTTCAATTCTTTATAGAGTCTGAAGGAGTGCCGACCCGAAACGTCACCTATCCTTATTCTCCAGAGATGATAAGATCATAGTGATAGAGCAGAATTAGGGCATTCGGCCCATCTACTCTGTCATGGCTGATCTATCTCTCTCGATGGGCCGCGGAACCGAGGGGGCTGGGGGGGGTGTGGGGGGCTGCAGCCCCCCCACTTTTTTGGCTAGACATGTTTCAATGTCTCCGGCTTTCGACGAGGCACTGCTGTGCTCTGAGTAACCTGGTCATGGGTGTTGGAGAGCCAGGGCGGAGGGAAGGATGGAAGCAGAAGCAGAGGCGGGGAGCAGGGGCTGGCGAATGTTTGCAGGCCTGGCGAGTGTTTGCTACAGCTCCAGCCATGGAGCAGCCTCCGTGCAAGAGTCCCGGGCCGTTGGAGGCGTTGGAAGCGTTGCACCGCTGCCGTGAGAGTCTCTGCGCTCTGCTCTGGATATATCCCCCCCATTTTTTGAGGGGGGGGGGATGGCCTGTATTATTATCCCCCAGTTTTTGGAAGTCGAGCAATAACAAAAATAATAATCACCTGCTCCTCTCTCATGTAGGCCCGACATTATCTTAAATATACTTCAAACAAAACACATTGAAATCATACTTCTACAGTGCACTAAAACTTGATTTTAATACATCACATTACATAAAGTCCCTCCCACACCCTCGCCCCACTGGGCCGCTCCACTCCCTCGTTGGGTGCCCCCAAGGCCAGCGATCAGTGATCTCTCAGCCCCCCCCCCCTCCACTTTCAAGAACGCTCTGCGGCCCCTGGTTTCTATGTTTCTATGATTGGCTCGGGTCGGCTCTGATAAGAAGTGCCGTAAAGATTGGTGTTGGGCGCCCGTCTCATAGAGAGAACCTCAGCCTTGGACCGTGTCGCCAACAGTGTCTGGCGATCTTGTACAAAACATCCTGCGGCGAGCTATGATGGGTTTGCGACGTGCGTACGGGCTTACGTGAGTGTATGTAGAAACTGGCCAAATTGTAGGACTGTCCAAACTGTATGTAGGACTGGCCAAATGTTGTGCCTTCCACCACATTGATGGATGCTGTGGTGGATGTTTGTGTTAAATTTTGATTGTGTTTTTATGTGTTGTGTTTCATTGTACCGCTGCTGGCAAATACATTGTACGTTGTACCGCTGCTGGCAAATACATTTCACTTGCACTTTATCACTTTATGTGCAAGTGACGAATAAAACTGATTAATGAATGATTAAAAAACACCCCAACGGCATGCCCGGGGTTTGCGAGAGCGTGCGGGGATAGTCGAGGACACGTGCGTTTGCTTGCCTTATTTAGTATTGTAATAAATTACCGAGTGAATCAAAGGGGCGGGAGATTGCAACCTTCACGTGGTCCGCCCTGTTTCGACGAATGCAATCAACCTGGCGTGCACAATCAAATAAGATCAACTAGTACAAGTTGTCCCACAACTATAGGCTGTGCACGCCATATGCAAGAAGAGGAAGAAGAGTGAGTCAAAACTGTTATCTGAATCTGGTGATTTATTGAACACAACACACTCGCTTCGGGAGAATTTTCTAAAATTGTACGTCTTACCCATCCGCCATTTTGCTGCTATTATGCGAGCTGGCTGCTCATCCACACATCCCACCGTTCCATTATTGGGTGGCTAAGTGCCACTTTAGTTGGCTCTCTCCTCAGTGTTTAGTGTGGTTGGAAAACAAATGATGCTGCCATAAAGAGCACTTTGGTGCCAAATTTAAAATGTACTCTAGGGGGTCAGCAAGGTTCAGCATTGATGCACGTACAGCCAATAAACCACTCCTCCTCTGAAGAAGTTTTCTCCAGGTGCTCCGGTTTTCTCCCAAACTCCAAAGCAAAAAGCTTTTCACTGTACCTCGGTAAACGTAAACCACCGCACCAACAGCACCCGAGTTCAGGATCGAACCTGGGTCCAATTGTTTGACTGGGTCCCTGCCTTGCTGTCACCTGCTTATTGGCCTCAACTCAGAGGGTCAGGCAGCAAGGTTTCCGTGCGGTTCCCGGAGGTTGCAGGTGGTTGCTGGAGGTTGCAGGTAGTGGAAGCAGGTAGGGAGACTGACCAAAACCTCCGGGAACTGCACGGAAACCTTGGGTGGGGCGCAAAGCCTCCAGAGGTTTCCGTTCAGGTTTCCTAAGTGGGACAGGGGCTTAACAGTCAGAAGAAGAGTCTCGACCCGAAACGTCACCTATTCCTTCTCCCCAGAGATGCAGCCTGTGAGATTACTCCAGCTTTTTGTGTCTGTGGAGTAGCTGCAGAGTTTCGCACTGTTCGGTTAGGGTAAACCGTTTGGTTTAAACCAGCATCTGCAGTTCCTTCCCACACAACCCTGATCCTCCCTCCCTCCTGCATGGTCGGTCTGATGCACGGACTTATTTTCCATTTGTCATTGGCACCAATGTCTTGTTGCATCGCACAGTGGTTTTCTTGCCACTGACTGCTCGAATTGATGTGTAATTTATCCGTTCATTGTGTCTTTCGGAACGAGCTGCCAGGGGTGGTGGTGGAGGCAGATGCAAGAGTAGCATTGTAGAGACTTTTAGACAGGCACGTGGATACGCTGGGCGTGGAGGGGTACGCACCACGTGCAGGCAGCGGAAACGAGTTTAACGGCATCATATTCGGCACGGACATTGTGGGCCGAAGGGCCTGTTTCTGGGCTGTACTGTTCTATGAAAACATGGCGTACGCACAGGTTGGTGATGTGCAACACACTGATACTCTGTACACACTAACACTCTGACATGGTACACACTCACACACTGTACACACAAACACACTGTACAGACACTGACACTCTGTACACACTAACATACAGTACACACTAATACTGTACATAGAAACATAGAAAAAATAGGAGGAGACCATTCGGCCCTTCGAGCCAGCACCGCCATTCATTGTGATCGTGGCTGATCGTCCCCTATCAGTAACCCGTGCCTGCCTTCTCCCCATATCCCTTGACTCCACTAGCCCCCTAGAGCTCTATCTAACTCTCTCTTAAATCCATCCAGTGACTTGGCCTCCACTGCCCTCTGTGGCAGGGAATTCCATAAATTCACAACTCTCTGGGTGAAAATGTTTTTTCTCACCTCAGTCTTAAATGACCTCGCCTTTATTCTAAGTGTATAACAGAAGTAGAATGTAGTCGGGGACAGTAAGAATGGTGGGAGAACTGGGAAGGAGGAGGGGATGGAGAGAGAAAGCAAGGGCTAGTACCTGAAATTGGAGAAGTCAACGTTCATACCGCTGGGGTGTAAACTACCCGAGCGAAATATGAGGTGCTGTTCCTTCAATTTGCGCTGGGCCTCACTCTGACAGTGGAGGAGGCCCAGGACAGAAAGGTCAGTGTGGGAATGGGAAGGGGGAGTTGAAGTGCTGAGCCACTGGGAGATTAGGTAGGTTAAGACAGGAAGATTATTCCCGATGTTGGGGAAGTCCAGAACTAGGGGTCACAGTTTAAGGATAAGAGGGAAGTCTTTTAGGACCGAGATGAGAAAATCATTTTTTACACAGAGAGTGGTGAATCTGTGGAATTCTCTGCCACAGAAGGTAGTTGAGGCCACAGTTCATTGGCTATATTTAAGAGGGAGTTAGATGTGGCCCTTGTGGCTAAAGGGATCAGGGGGTTTGGAGAGAAGGCAGGGATGGGATACTGAGTTGGATGATCAGCCATGATCATATTGAATGGCGGTGCAGGCTCGAAGGGCTGAATGGCCTACTCCTGCACCTATTTTCTATGTTTCTATGTTTCTAAGACGGACAGGCTGCAGTTACAGGTAGTCAATGCTAGGGGGCACCACACCGTCCACACTACAAACAAATGAGCTACAATCTATGAACTCCATCTGTGAACATAAAACATTGAATATCCACCCCTCAGTGAACATGGGCACCACAAGACACACACGCTACACACTAGCGGCACAGAGTGGTGACGGTGGACAGGCTACTGGAGTCGACACGTGCCTGTGTGTAACACTGCAGCAAACACTGACAGCTTGCTCCTCGCCTCCCGACAGCGCTGCCCAACATGTTCACTGTGAGCTTCACTAAATGTCAATGCCACAGAGCTGTCGGGCAGTCTGTCTCTCGTTGCAGAATGCCGTGACGGTGCGTAACTCTGCAGCCACTCCACAGTCCACCAGCATTTGTTTTCTACAGAAGGCATCGACAGTCTTTCAAAGGCTCCGGGCATTCACGACTGCCAGCGCGCTCGATCCGCCTGTCCACACCTCGCTGTTCATCAACGCTACAAACCTCCTTTACGCATCTCTTTATCTCTTTGTTTGCCAAACGCCCAGAGGCATGCAGTGGCCTGGCCACACCTCTACAGATTGCTTCAATGGGTCTGGAGCTCATCATTCATTCATGGTCTGTCTGTCTGCACACCACTGCTCAGCATTACAATCACAGACCAGGCCACGGATAATCCACATAGCACCGGCCAGCGTTGCTACACCATGCATTAACCATTCACTGCTAATGATCAGTGGAGCAGAACGCAGCGACAATCTGGCCTCATTATCACCGGTGCAGGAGTTGCCTTTACCACCGTATCTCACTGCCTGTCATAATCTGTGCTTCCCCGACTCAACATTTTCAAAGGCATTCGCAGACTGCATATTACAGGTCACCTGTGCTGCAGGCACTGTGTGATAGTATGGGAAAGGCACAGAATGCTGGAGTAACTCAGCAGGTCAGGCAGCATCTCCAGGGAACATGCATATGTGGCGTTTCGGGTCAGGACCCTTCTTCAGACTGACTAGCAATGAAGACTACTCTAAAGATAGACATTCACTAGTTGGTGATAGGATCCTTCAGTTGCCTGATAACAGCCGGGAAGAATAGCTGACACAGGCTGATGTAAGAAAGATCTCGATCCAAACGTCACCTATTCATGTTCCCCAGGGATGCTGCCTGACCCACTGAGTAACTCCAGCATTGTGTGTCTTTTCTTGGTAAACCCAGCATCTGCAGCTCCTTGTTTCAACATTGACGGTATCTTCATCATTGCTCATCAATGCTACAGAATGCATTCACCATCTGAAACTCACTGCCTGTCCGTACCACAAGGACAGTCCACATCTCTGGTCATCGGCAGTACAATCACACTGGCCCTTCATCCACACTGGTGATGTAGAACACAGTGACAGGGTGAGTGGGCAAATGTTTGGCAGATGCAGTATAATGTGGATAAATGTGAGGTTATCCATTTTGGTGGCAAAAACAGGAAAGCAGACTATTATTTAAATGGTGGCCGACTAGGAAAAGGGGAGATGCAGCGAGACCTGGGTGTCATGGTACACCAGTCATTGAAAGTGGGCATGCAGGTGCAGCAGGCAGTGAAGAAAGCGAATGGTATGTTAGCTTTCATAGCAAAAGGATTTGAGTATAGGAGCAGGGAGGTTCTACTGCAGTTGTACAGGGTCTTGGTGAGACCACACCTGGAGTATTGCGTACAGTTTTGGTCTCCAAATCTGAGGAAGGACATTATTGCCATAGAGGGAGTGCAGAGAAGGTTCACCAGACTGATTCCTGGGATGTCAGGACTGTCTTATGAAGAAAGACTGGATAGACTTGGTTTATACTCTCTAGAATTTAGGAGATTGAGAGGGGATCTTATAGAAACTTACAAAATTCTTAAGGGGTTGGACAGGCTAGATGCAGGAAGATTGCTCCCGATGTTGGGGAAGTCCAGGACAAGGGGTCACAGCTTAAGGATAAGGGGGAAATCCTTTAAAACCGAGATGAGAAGAACTTTTTTCACACAGAGAGTGGTGAATCTCTGGAACTCTCTGCCACAGCTATATTTAAGAGGGAGTTAGATGTGGTCCTTGTGGCTAAGGGGATCAGAGGGTATGGAGAGAAGGCAGGTACGGGATACTGAGTTGGATGATCAGCCATGATCATATTGAATGGCGGTGCAGGCTCGAAGGGCCGAATGGCCTACTCCTGCACCTAATTTCTATGTTTCTATGTTTCTATGTTTCTATGACAGCCACCACTGCCATGGTGCAGAAGAAGATACAAACTGGGTCAGGCAGCATCTCTGGAGAACATGGATATGCGATGTTTCGGGTCGGACTTCTGAGCACCCCCTTCATGTGCATCAATCTATTCCCCTCAAGGCTTTGTCCTATCCGGCCTCTCGCCCAGCTTTCCTCTCCCATCCTCCCACCCCCCTTTACAGTCTGAAGAAGGGTCCCGACCTGAAATGTCACCTGTCCATGTTCTCCAGAGATGCTGCCTGACCCGCTGAGTTACTCCAGCACCTTGTGTCTTCTCCAGTGACAGTGGTTGTCACCTGTGTGGTGGAAGGGCCAATGCGTTTGTACCACTAACGAATAGTGAGTCTGAAGAAGGGTCTCGACCCGAAATGTCACCCGTTCCTTCTCTCCAGAGATGCTGCCTGGCCCGCTGAGTTACTCCGGCTTTTTGTGTCTACCTTCGAGTTAAACCAGCATCTGCAGTTCCTCCCTCATCTCACTGCTCTCCAGATCACAATTCACAAACCATCAATGCAAGAGAACTCAACGCTCAACAATGCTAGAACATCAACGTACTCTTCATACCTCACTGGTCATTAATGTAGAACCCCCTTGCCACCTTGCCGATCATATCTGCTGCAACAATGCATACCCGTCAGCATGTTACTGCCACAGCGCATGTTCCAAGTTGCATTGACCGCATGACTTGGTGCAGCTGCACTGCAGAGCACATTATCACACTGGGTACATCAATGTTGTGCAGTGGTGTAGAGCAGCTGGCAGCCTCACTGCTCACGAATGCCACAGAGCATCAGTGCCCATCACTGCCAGGGCAACATGAGTAAGCTGTCCTTCACTGCCCCACACTGTTAGACCATGTCGTAGACCCCTCTGACCCCTCTCGCCCTGGCCACAAACTCTTTGAATCACTTCCCTCTGGAAGGCGACTCCGGATTGTCAAAGCTGCCACAGCCAGACATAAAAACAGTTTTTATCCACGAGTAGTTGCTCTACTCAACAGCCAAAAATCTGTAGCCTCCCTTTGATCTGGTATTTTGTTGGTTCACATGCTTGATCAATGGTGTTTTATCATTAATATTTTATTATTATTAATGTTTAATGTTTTATGAGTCATTCGTAACTGTCACTGTATGTCATGTTGTTACTTGTGGGCGGAGCACCAAGGCAAATTCCTTGTATGTGAATACTTGGCCAATAAACTTACTTACTTACTTAGATACATGTCACAAATCTGCAATATGACAGAAGACACGAAGTTGGAAGGAGCGGCAGATGCCGGTTTCAACCGAAGATAGACACAAAATGCTGGAGTAGCCCGAAACGTCACCCATTCCTTCTATCCAGAGATGCTGCCTTTTGCCGCTGAGATAGTCCAGCATTTACCTGTGTTGTGCATCTTGGATCTGAGCACATTATTACTCGTTAATGCTGCAATCAAGGACTGGTCTCACACCGGTCACTCCCTCTTCCCCCCCTCTCCAATCAGGCAAGAGGTATCGAGGTGTGCAAAACGCACACCTCCAGATTCAGGGACAGTTTCTTCCCAGCTGTCATCAAGCAACTGAACCATCTTCTCACCAACTGGAGAGCGTCTATCTTCAGTATAAACCAGCATCTGCTGATCCTTTCTGCACTTCCAGCGTAGGTTCACGAGATTGAACCCTGGGATGGCGGGACTGTCATATGAGGAAAGATTGAAAAGACTAGGCTTGTATTCACTGGAGTTTAGAAGGATGAGGGGGTTCTTATAGAAACATATAACATTATAAAAGGACTGGACAAGCTAGATGCAGGAAAAATGTTCCCAATGTGGGGCGAGTCCAGACCAGGGGCCACAGTCTTAGAATAAAGGGGAGGCCATTTAGGACTGAGGTGAGAAAAAACATTTCTCACCCAGAGAGTTGTGAATTTATGGAATTCCCTGCCACAGAGGGCAGTGGAGGCCAAGATGGATTTAAAGAGAGAGTTAGATAGTGGAGAGTTAGATATGGGGAGAAGGCAGGCACGGGTTATTGATAGGGGACGATCAGCCATGATCACAATGAATGGCGGTGCTGGCTCGAAGGGCCGAATGGCCTCCTCCTGCACCTATTTTCTATGTTTCTATCTAGAGAGCGGAGATGGACACAAAATGCTGGAGTAACTCAGCAGGACAGGCGGCAACGTCTCTGGAGAGAAGGAATGGGTGACGTTTCGGGTCAAAGAGTCTGGACTATAAACGAGACTGAACAACCTATTCACAGTCTGCGTCAATATGATAATACAAGGCGTATTGTTGAGACGTGAATCGTAAACTTCACTCCATTAATCACTGCTGCCACACAAAGTATTGGCAGATTGTCCATGGCTCATGAATGTTACCGATAGCATGACCACCTGGCACATGATCATCAATGCCACAGCCCATCTCTCTGCCACTCATCACATCGACAGTTCCTGACTCACTCCTCATCAATGCCCCCAGCGCACGGCACACAAATCAATGCCACCCGACACACTGAGAGAGTGAACCTTACGGCGAGAGCAGCCATCTACCCGTCCGCCTCTCACCTCAACTACGGGCTGCACAGTAGCGCAGCGGTGGAGTTGCCGCCTCACAGCGCCAACACAGGGACCCGGGTTCGATCCTGACTACGGGCGCTGTCTCTATGTACGGAGTATGTACGTTCTCCCCGTGACCTGCGTGGGTTTTCTCCGGGATCTCCGGTTTCCTCCCACACTCCAGAGACGTACAGTTTTGTCGGCTAATTGGCTTCTGTAAATTGTCCCCAGTGTGTGTGTGTGAATAGTGTTAAGGTGCGCGGGTCGCTGGTCGGCGTGGACTCGATGGGCCGAAGGGCCTGTTTCTGCCCTGTCTCTCCAAACTAAACCAAAAAGACTAAATATCGACAGCATAGAGTGATACAGCATGGAAACAAGCCCATTGGCTCAACTTGCCAACACCGACCAACATGTCCCATCTACACTAGTCCCACTAGCCAGCATTTGGCCCATGTCCTTCTAAACCTATCCCATCCATGTACCTGTCTAAATGTTTCTTAAACGTTGCAATAGTACCTGCCTCAACTACCTCCTCCTGCAGCTCGTTCCATACACCCCACCACCCTTTGTGTAAAAAAAGATACCCCTCGGATTCCCATTAAATCTTTTATCCCTCACCTTAAACCTGTGCCGTCTGAGTCTCAATTCCCCTACTCTGGGCAAGAGTGTCTGTGTATCTATCCGATCTATTCGGGCGTTGGAGGCAGGTTCTCTGGATGCTTTAAAGAGAGAGCTAGATACGGCTCTTAAAAATAGCGGAGTCAGGGGATATGGGGAGAAGGCAGGAACGGGGTACTGATTGGGGATGATCAGCCATGATCACATTGAATGGTAGTGTTGGCTCGAAGGGCCGAATGGCCTACTCCTGCACCTATTGTCTATTGTCTATTCCTCTCATGATTTTGTACACCTCTGTAAAATCACTCCTCATCCTCCTGCGCTCCAAGGAATAGAGTCTCAGCCTACTCAACCTCTCCCTGTAAGCTCAGTCCACAGTACTCAATATTAGAAGAGGCACTGGCAGGCTGCAGACCAATGCTCAAGTGTGCACACATTATGGACAACTGTGCTGCAACATGCAGCGATTGCCAGTGTGGTACAATGCATTGACAGTTCACTACCAGGTTTGTCATCAATGCTACCGAATGATTGCACAGCCTTGACCTTAGTTCTCACTGATTCTGTTGAACACCTTCACAGTCAACAAATCGATCGCTCAGAATGCATTAGCAACTTGCACCTAATGCCTCCTAACTGCTGCACTCCTGCTCCGCACATTACCAATCATTAATGCAGCCGAATGCATTGTGCCGGGGGGAACCGCAGATGCTGGTTTATGCCGAAAGTAGACGCAAAATGCTGGAGTAACTCAGCGGGACAGGCGGCATCGCTGGAGAAAAAGGAGTAGGTGACGGTTCGACTCCTCGGCCTGAAGGAGGGTTCTGAACCGAAACGTCTCCTGAGTTTAGTTTCTTGTCACGTGTACCGAGGTACAGTGAACCTGCTCCTCCTTCTCTCCAGAGATGCTGCCTGACCCAGCTGAGTTTCTTCCAGCTTGTCGTGTCTATCTACCCAAGGCATTGTCAGTCCATCCACCGGTACTAACACGAGTTCACAAGTTATAGGTGTAGAAATAGGCCATTCGGCCCATCGAGTCTACTCCGCAATTCGATCGTGGCGGATCTGTGCCTTCTAATCCCATTTTCCTGCCTTCTTCCCATAACCCTTGACACCCGTTCTAATCAAGAATTTGTCTAGCTCTGTCTTAAAAATATCTACTGACTTGGCCTCCACAGCCCTCTGTGGCTATGAGTTCCACAGATTGAGTTCCACACTTCAGACTAAAGAAGTTCCTCCTCACCTCCTCTCTAAAAGAGCACCCTTTAATTCTGAGGCTGTGACCTCTGTTCTGAGACTCTCCCACCAGTGGAAACATCCTCTCCACATCCACTCTATCTACGCCTTTCATTATTCTGTAAATTTCAATGAGGCCCCCCCTCAACCTTCTAAACTCCAGCCAGTACAGGCCCAGTGTCGTCAAACACTCACCCACTCATTCCTGGGATCATTCTCGTCAACCTCCTCTGGACCCTCTCCAGAGCCAGCACATCCTTCCTCAGATGCGGGGTCCGAAGAAGGTTTAGATTCACATCTCATTGCTCATCAATGTTGAGAACACACTGATTGGAGGTGACTCCGTGTCTACAGTCCACAGACCAGATTGTGACAAGGTAGAGCTCTTAAGGATAGCGGAGTCAAGGGGATATGGGGATAAGGCAGGAAATGGGTACTGATTGTGGATGATCAGCCATGATCGCATTGAATGGCGGTGCTGGCTCGAGGGGCCGAATGGCCTACTCCTGCACCTATTGTCTATTGTCTATTGAGACACAGAGTGTTCACATTCCCATCTCCCTGGTCGTGAGTGCTAAAGAAGCATCCATATCCCACCAATCAATGAATTTTTAATCATTAATACAAAGCACATCCACCAATCTGCACCTCAGGGCCCTTTAATGCTCCAGAAGGCACCAATAACCAGAAGCTCCCTGATGTGCAAGGTCAACAAACACATTGACAGTGTAATTGCCTTGAGAATAAGAAGCTCGAGGTCAAATGGAACGGTATCCTCCGCACTCACCCTGTAAACACAGTTTACTGCAGAGTATTTTTCACGTGGCCAGCAAGACTGCACAGCCAGCACGGTGGCGCAGCGGTAGAGTTGCTGCCTTACAGCGCCAGAGATCTGGGTGCAATCCTGACCATGGGTGCTGTCTGTAGGGAGTTTGTACGCTCTTCCCGTGACAGCGTGGGTGTTTCTCCAGGCGCTCCGGTTTCCTCCCACACGACAAAGACGTGCAGGTTTGTCGGTTAATCAACTTTGGTAAAAATTCCCTCTCACTCTAACCCTATCCCACACAAGTCGCACCAGCTTCTCGTTTTCACCCAACTAACAGCTAACAATGGCGACTAAGCGGAGGTTGGGCGATCGTTTCGCCGAACACCTCCGCTCGGTCCGCAAGAACCTACCTGACCTCCCGGTGGCTCAGCACTTCAACTCCCCCTCCCATTCCCAATCCGACCTCTCTGTCCTGGGTCTCCTCCATGGCCAGAGTGAGCAACATCGGAAATTGGAGGAACAGCACCTCATTTTCCGCTTGGGGAGCCTGCATCCGGCGGGCATGAACGTTGAATTCTCCCAATTTTGTTAGCCCTTGCTGTCTCCTCCCCTTCCTTAGTCCTCGAGCTGTCTCCTCCCATCCCCCAGCCCTCGGGCTCCTCCTCCTCCTTTTTTCCTTCCTTCTCCCCGCCACCCCCTATCAGTCTGAAGAAGGGTTTCGGCCCGAAACGTTGCCTATTTCCTTCGCTCCATAGATGCTGCTGCACCCGCTGAGTTTCTCCAGCGTTGTTGTGTAACAGATAACAATGGCCTGTTTCCTTTATCATGGTTACATTTTTGCAGATCTTTCATTCATCTGTTCTATATCTCTCTACATCACCGTCTACATCTCTCGTTTCCGTTCCCCGTGACTCTCAGCCTGAAGAATGGTCTCGACCCGAAACGTCATCGATCCCTTCTCTCCAGAGATGATGCTGCCTGTCCCGCTGAGTGACTCCAGCATTTTGTATCATCACTTCCTGCTCCAACCCACCGCGTCAGTAGTTCAGAGAAATGTCCCAGTCAGAGTTGGCTGCAGGCAGAACGGCAATCACTCCTGGTTATACTGACTTGCAGGCTTATCTGTGTATGGCTGCCTTTATACCAGAGTGAATGTGGACACTGAATGGGACAAATCACAGTGAATCCCACTCATTCGCAGATCTAAGGGACTTCTCTTCAAGGCCACTGTTGTCTCACTTCAACAAGAATAGCTCACTGTATAATTCATCCCTTGGCCTTGCATGTATGAGTGAGAAGGTTTAGTTTAGTTTAGAGATACAGCGTGGAAACAGGCCCTTCAGCCCACTGTGAGTCTGTGCTGGCCAGCGATCCCCACACACTTACACTACCATACACACACTAGGGACAATTTACAATTATACCAAACCAATTAACCTCCAAACCTGCACGTCTGTGGAGTGCTTTTGGAATGCTTCTGAAGGAATTCGTTATCGGAGACCCTCGGACTATCTTTGATTGGACTTTACTGGACTTTATCTTGCATCAAACGTGATTCCCATTATGCCCTTTATCATGTATCTGTACACTGTGAATGGCTCGATTGCAATCATGTATTGTCTTTCCGCTGACTGGGTAGCACACAATGAAAGCTTTTCACTGTACCTCAGTACACATGACAATAAACTCAACTCAACTAAACTAGACTGTATTTTCTTTCAGATACCGATTTAACATGTGAGGTGCTTACATACTTGAGATTAAGTTTAGCTCGAATAAGAAAGTGAGAATGCAAATAAAGAAAATAGATTCAATTGGAAAGATAAACCACAGGGATAAGGTTGAGGTTGTTCATCTTCAGAAATGTACACTGCATTGTAGCTTGTGTTGAAGTCTAACCCCAGTCACTCCCTCTTCTCCCCTCCTCCACCAGGCTAGGTGTACAGAAGTTAAATGCATACCCCTAGTTTCAGGGACAGTTTCCACCCCGGTGCTATCAGGCTGCACTAACCGGGAGATTGTGCTTCTGTGCGGTGGTGATAGTCTTGGCTCAGCTGTTTGCAAAAAGCCATTTCCCTGTCCCACAGCACACGTGATAATAAAGACATGATTGGACCTTTGGAATGTTAACTTTCTTTCCTTCTCCACGTACGCAGCCTGACCAGCTGACTATTTCCGTCTGTTATTAAACCAACTTCACACAGAGGGTGGTGGGTGCGTGGAACGAGCTGCCAGAGGAGGTCGTTGAGGCTGGGACTATCCCGACGTTTCAGAAACAGCTCGACAGGTGCATGGGCAGGCCAGGTTTGGAGGGATGTGGGCCAAACGCGGGCAGGTGGGACATGTTGGCCGGTGTGGGCAAGGTGGGCCGAAGGGCCTGTTCCCATCTATCCCCTGTGTCACTCTATGACTCTAACTTACATAGACCATGTTGCAATCCTCCTTACTTGAAGTAGAGGAGATTGAGTTGTGATGTTAATGATTGTCAAGCCCCATTGCAATACTGGCTATCATGCCGTGGGTAATAAATCTCGCGTGAACTTGTCGCTGTAACTAGTGCACTTTCCCAGATTGAGGAGATGAGACAGAAACTGCAAATTAAACATCAATATGCAATCCAGGTGTCTCATATCCCAGAGGCAAGTGGATAATGAGTCTGAACTGCTGCTGTGGGGTCCCAAACCATGAAGCTCCTCTTCACCCAAGATGGATGCTGGATCCGAACCTTCCCATCATGGCCGTGAGCTGCCAGGTTAACATTAGGGCTGTTGAGAAATACACCTAGAAAGCTGAAACCGGAAGAAGGGTCTCGTCGCGAAACGCCACCCATTCCTTCTCTCCAGAGATGCTGCCTGTCCCGCTGAGTTACTCCAGCACTTTGGTGTAAATCAGCATCTGCGGTTCCTTCCTACACCAGAGTTTTTAGGCAGATCCACATTCCCCAAAGCATTCAAAGGAACATCCATCGTCTTTGCTGCCGCTTTGGGCAGCACGGAATTGCTGCCTCACAGCGCCAGGGACCCGGGGTTTGATCCTGACCTCAGGTGCTCTCTGTACGGAGTTTGTACCTTCTCCCCAAGACCCCGCGGGCTCCGGTTTCCTCCCACACTCCAAAGATTTGCGGGTTTATAAGTTAATTGGCTTCTGTAAATTGCCCCTAGTGTGTAGAACATTGAACTAGTGTGTCGGAAGGAACTACAGATGCTGGTTTACCCTGAATAGAGAAAGAAGGAATGGGTTTGAGACCCTTCTTCAGACCCTCAGGCCACCCTTCCTCAGATATGGTGCCCATAATTGCTCACAATACTCCAAATGCAGCCTGACCAGCGCCTGAAAGAGCGTCGGCATTACAGGTGGTGAGGAAAGAAATGGGGGGGGAGGGGGGGGGAAGATGCAATTGAGGGAATAAAAAACAACAGACATTTTCATTGGACAGGCAGGATGCAGGAAAAATGTTCCCGATGTTGGGGGAGTCCAGAACCAGGGGTCACAGTTTGAAGAATAAGGGCTAGGCCATTTAGGGCTGAGATGAGGAAAAACCTTTTCACCCAGCGAGGTGTGAATCTGTGGAATTCTCTGCCACAGAAGGCAAAGGAGGCCAAATCACTGGATGTATTCAAGAGAGAGTTAGATATAGCACTTAGGGCTAAAGGAGTCAAGGGATATGGGGAGAAGGCAGGAACGGGTTGCTGATTTTGGATGATCAGCCATGATCATATTGAATGGCGGTGCTGGATTGAAGGGCCGAATGGCCTACTCCTGCACCTATTGTCTATGTTTCTAAAAGCAGAGCACTCTCAGTTAGGAGGCAGCGCACATCAAAGAGCAGAGGAGCGATGATGTTTTTCAGGACCTCACATATTTTTGATGGAAAGACTGCAGAATCCTACACAGCGATGCAGAGCGGCAACGAATCGCTTGCCCTCCCAAACACATCCATATTGAAATAGTGATCATCACAACACAGGCAGTAAATCAGCAGCTATTTCAGTGTCTGGGTTGTGAGACAGCAGGGAATGAATGGTGGCGGCTCCTGATTAAACTGTGATGATGGGAGAGGCGGATCAGCACCGCCCTCTGAACGAGAGACTCCCAGCTACGTGACGCGGCGATTGTCTCTGTACCGGGTGGAGCGCCCCCCCCCTCCCTTCGACAGGCAAAACCTAAACCAAGATGTCTAACGATTAAAACGAGGAGGGAAGAAAATGAGATTAATAGTGGAAACTAAAATAAAAATAACTTAAAATTAAAGGACTTTGTGCGTTTTCAGTAGAGTCATAGAGTGATACAGTGTGGAAACAGGCCCTTCGGCCCAACTTGCCCACACTGGCCAACATATCCCAGCTACACTAGTCCCACCTGCCTGCGATTGGTCCGTATCCCTCCAAACGTGTCCTATCCATGTACCCATGGTGCATTGGTACAGCAATTCAATGGTCGTTTATTGTTAGGTGTAGACATATAGGGTGAAATTATTTTTTGTGCTACACATTAGGTGTGATCCTATTAAGTGCCAGAGTGTAAGATAGTCGACCACCCTGAGTCTGTATGCCAAAGTTGCCTATGTTTTGTTTAGTTTAGTTTAGTTTAGAGGTACAGCGCGGAAACAGGCCCTTCAGTCCACAGAGTCCGCGCTGGCCAGCGATCCCCGCACGCTAACACTATCCTACACACGAGGGAAAATTCACAATTTTTGTCGAAGTCAATTAACCTAAAAACCTGCACGTCTTTGGAATGTGGGAGGAAACTGGAGCACCCGGAGAAAACCCACGCGGTCACGGGGAGAACGTGCAAACTCCGTACAGGCAGCACCAATAGTCAGGATTGAACTCGGGTGTCTGGCGCTGTAAGGCAGCAACTCTACCGCTGCGACACTGTGCCGCCCACGACCCTTCAAGTCTCCGCCAATACTTAAAATATAAAGGAGGTTTGTAGAATGTGAATTAATATTCTTGTCAATAATTAAGACAGTAACTGCATTGTTGAGAAAAACAAAATGCACCCGCCCTAATATTATCCAGCCTGTTTGGTGACCCCGTAGCTGAGTCCTGCCCTTTCCTGCAGTTCATTGCCAAGTCTCTCGGTGAGGTTGTAGCGGCACCTGCTAGCGCACGCAGAGATCGAACCCGGCGTTCGGAAGCCGCGGTCACGTGTCTCGGGAGGGGCTGCTTGTTTCGCACGGTTTTTCACTGGCGTGCGTTAGTTCAGCGCTGACCACCGTTGTGGGCAGATGTGTCTGTAGAACCTGCATACTGGCAACCGAGGGGATCCTGTGGATAGGGTGAGCTGTTTTAAATATCTGGGAGTCCACATCTCTGAGGATATGACATGGACATCACACGCCTCAGCACTCGTGAGTAAGGCAAGGCAGCGCCTTTACCACCTCAGGCAATCGAGGACATTCAGAGTGTCTCCGAGGATCCTCCAGTGCTTTTTCTCAGCGGCGGTGGAAAGCATCTTGTCCGGGAACATTACCATCTGGTTTGGGAATTGCTCTGCCAAGGACAAGAAGGCTCTGCAGAGTAGTGTGTTCGGCCGAACGCACTATGGGAACTTCACTCGCCCCCCTGCAGGAACTATACATCAGGAGGTGCAACTCCAGAGCCAATAAAATCATGGGAGACCCCTTCCACCCCAGCAACGGACTGTTCCAGCTGCTACGGTCAGGCAAACGCCTCCGTTGCCATGCGGTGAGAACGGAGAGGTTGAGAAGGAGTTTCTTCCCAGAGGCCATTCGGACTGTAAACGCCTATCTCACCAGGGACTAACTTTACTGAACCTTTTTCGTTCCGCCCACAATATTTAATATGTAAAAGAATATGTGATTGTGTTTGTAGTTTGTTTGGTTGTTTGTTTGTTTGTCTTTTTGCACAAAGTCCGCGAGCATTGCCACTTTTCATTTCACTGCACATCTCGTATGTGTATGTGACGAATAAACTTGACTTGACTTGAACTTGTGAATGAAGCTTTGTTGAAAAACTCCAGCAGTCGTTTCTCAGACCACGAAAAGGTCCCAGTTTCTGCTGCTCCTGGACAGTTAGTTATAAATTCCTGCCCTCACCAGCACTAACCACGGTGGAGGGGACGCGCTGGAAGCTCGTGTTTGCTTTACTTCCCAGCAATAGACTCAAGGCACGACGAGCTCACCATTTCATACTCACCAACATGTGGCAGCAGTGACATACTGATTTCACCCAGTGGGGTGAGTTGCTGGAGGCCTGACCTGGGTTTGAACTGGTGACCTGTGGCTAACTGCTGACTGGCGTGGATTATATGAATGGATCAACTGCTCTGTGGCAATACACGGCGCGACTGCTAAATAAATCCAACGCTTAATTGTAAACTTCCACTTTATCACTTCGGGTCAGGAAAAGCCAGCAGTCAATATGGGACAGGGACAATGCTAATATGATGGTAGACAAAAGTGCTGGAGAAACTCAGCGGGTGCAGCAGCACCTAGGGAGCGAAGGAAATAGGCAACGTTTCAGACCGAACCCCTGAAGGAAATAGGCAACGTTTTGGACCGAAACCCTGAAGGAAATAGGCAACGTTTTGGGCCGAAACCCTGAAGGAAATAGGCAACGTTTCGGGCCGAAACCCTGAAGGAAATAGGCAACGTTTCGGGCCGAAACCCTTCTGGGTTTCGGCCCGAAACGTTGCCTATTTCCTCAGCTCCATAGATGCTGCTGCACCCGCTGAGTTTCTCCAGCACTTTTGTCTACCTTTGATTTTCCAGCATCTGCAGTTCCTTCTTAAAACACCGATGCTAATATGATATTCTTTTTAGATTTCATTTCTAGGGGTTGGTTGGAAATATCGAAAAGGCTGAAGAGTGTTTTAGTTAGGTTTAAGAAATACAGAGACAGGTGAATGGAGAGGACAGGTTTAGAGGGATATGGGCCAAATGTGGGGCAGGTGGTGCTAGCGTGGATGGGGCATCTTGGCCAGCATTTGCAAGCTGGGCCGAAGGGCCTGTTTCTATGCTGTATAATGCCCCCGTCCCACTTAGGAAACCTGAACGGAAACCTCTGGAGACTTTGCGCCCCACCAAGGTTTCCGTGCGGTTCCCGGAGGTTGCAGGTAGTGGAAGCAGGTAGGGAGACTGACAAAAACCTCCGGGAACCGCACGGAAACCTTGGGGGGGGGCGCAAAGTCTCCGGAGGTTTCCGTTCAGGTTTCCTAAGTGGGACAGGGGCATAACTCTATGACCATAAAGTTTCAAACAAGAGGACCGTTTACTTTTAGTCTTAAAGATATAGCATGGGAAAAGGCCCTTCAGCCCACCGAGTCCGCGCCGATTATCGATCACCTGTTCCCACTAGTTATCCCGCTTTCCCTACACACCAGGGGCAAATTTTCCAGAAGCCAATTAACTTACAAACCCGAATGTATTTGGGACATTATTTCTGTTATCCTCTACTTGTACACTCTACAGCTGCTCCTCGACCTACGATGGGGTTACGTCCCGATAAACCCATCGTAAATCGAAAATATCGCATGTTGAAAATATCGCATGTCAGAAGAAGAAGGGTCTCGACCCGAAATGTCACCTATTCCTTTTCTCCAGAGATGCTGCCTGACCCACTGAGTTACTCCAGCTTTTCAGTTTAGTTTAGTTTAGAGATACAGCGCGGAAACAGACCGTTCGGCCACCCGAGTCCGCGCCGACCAGCGATCCCCGCACATTAACACTATCCTGCATACACTAGGGACAATTTACGCTTATACCAAGCCAATTAACCTGCAAACCTGTACGTTTTTGGAGTGTGGGAGGAAACCAAAGCGTCCGGAGAAAACCCACACAGGTCACGGGGAGAACATGCAAACTCTGTGCAGGCAGCACCCGTAGTCGGGATAGAAACTGGATCTCTGGCATTGTAAAACCCCTGTCCCACGGTACGAGTTCATTCCGAGAGTTCTCCCGAGTTTGCCCTGATTTGAACTCGGAGATTTACGGTAATGGCCGCTCGTCGGTACTCGGGGCTCTCGTGGACATTTTTCATCATGTTGAAAAATCTTCACCAGTCTTCCCGTGCTTACCTGCCGTTCGCGAGTCTTCCCGAGTACCTGCCGTTAGCGCTAAGAGACGTCCCGAGCTCCGACGTACCCGAGCTCTTGGAATGAATTTGTACCGTGGGACAGGGCTTTAGGGCAGTAGCTCTACCACTGCACCACCCTGTGTCTACCCTCTGGTGTAGTGTTAGGTAACCTGCTAGCCCGTACTTGAGTCACACAAGAACCCTCGCTGGGTGCATGGGAGGCAAGGACAACACAGTTACCTCCTTCAGGTCGAGGGAGAGTGCGTTGAGCCGTTCGTTCTCAGACTGTGTGTTGAGCACCAGGGTCCTGGCTTGCTTCATCTCCGTCTGAAGCTCCAGGATCTTGCTGAGGTAATACGATTCCTTCGACGCCGACTCTTGCAGCAGAGTCTCCTCCCGCGTCTCGCCATCTTCAGCTACTTTGCGGTGGTTGGAATACGCCTGTCCAAAAGCCTGGAAAATCAACACATTCACGCCGTTAATCCTCTCTGATGGTGTGCACGCTAGATTATTCTTCACCCCGGCCACCCCCCCCCCTTCTCCCCTCTCCCATCGGGCAAAAGGAACAGAAGTGTGAAAACGCACACCTCCAGATTCAGGGACAGCTTCTTCCCGGCTGTTATCAGGCAACTTATCCAATCTACCACAAGCAGGGAGCAGTCCTGAACTACTATCTACCTCATTGTTGACCCTTGCACTAAACGTTATTCCCTTATCGTGTATCTGTACATTGTAAGTGGATCGATTGCAATCATGTATTGTCTTTCCATTGGCTGGTTAGCACGCAACAAAAGCTTTTCACTGTACCTCGGTACACGTGACAATAAACCAAACTGAGTTGTTTTCCCTCTAAGTACTGATGACGATAGAATTACTGCCGATTATTTCTCACGGAGGGCATGACACACACTGGTTACTGACAAAAGAAATCAAGATCTCTGAGTGTACAGTTTCTGACTCTCTCAGGCTGTAGTACAAAACATGTTTGAGATCGCGGAGACACAGCCTTTCACACCACTCCACGAACAAACATTCAGAACACCTTAACTCCTCATCCCATTCCCACACTGACCTTTCTGTCCTGGGCCTCTTCCACTGTCAGTGTGAGGCCCAGCGCAAATTGGAGGAACTGCGTGTGCAGCTTGCACCCCAGCGGTATGAATATTGACTTCACTCATTTTAAGTCACCCCTGCAATCCTTCTCTCTCCGTCCCTCCCCCTCCCTAGTCGTCCTGTTAGTTTCATTGTTTGTATCGCTACGTTGAAAAGACTAGGCTTGTATTCACTGGAGTTTAGAAGGATGAGGGGATATCTTATAGAAACATATAAAATTATAAAAGGACTGGTCAAGCTAGATGCAGGAAAAATGTTCCCAATGTTGGGCGAGTCCAGAACCAGGGGCCACAGTCTTAGAATAAAGGGGAAGCCATTTAAGACTGAGGTGAGAAAAAACGTTTTCACCCAGAGTTGTGAATTTGTGGAATTCCCTGTCACAGCGGGCAGTGGAGGCCATATCACTGGATGGATTTAAGAGAGAGTTAGATAGAGCTCTAGGGGCTAGTGGAATCAAGGGATATGGGGAGAAGGCAGGCACGGGTTATTGATTGGGGACGATCAGCCAAGATCACAATGAATGGCGGTGCTGGCTCGAAGGGTCGAATGGCCTCCTCCTGCACCTATTTTCTATGTTTCTATGTTATCACCTCTTCCACAACCAACAATGGATCATTGTGGGCTCCTCTTTTCCTGGATCATCGGCGATTTGTTCTGTACCGTTTCATACCTCTAGTTTTCCTCACCCTTGACTCTCAGTCTGAAAAACGGTCCCGATCTGGAACGTCACCTATTCCTTCTCTCCAGAGATGTTGCCTGACCTGCTGAGTTACTCCAGCATTTTGTGTCTATTTTAGGTGTAAACTAGCATCTGCAGTTCCTCCCTACACATTCAGTTCAATATTGTTGGGCCCAGTATGATTACAGCAAGCAAGTTTCATGTTGTAAAGATGCTGATGAAGCATCAGTAAAAATAAAATGTGCTTGCATCAGAACTCCCAGTAAAGAGTAACGTGATCATAAATCAGAATAATGGCGAGAAGGTATGAGAAAACCTAGGGAAGATTAAACACGACAGTCCGGAGGCAGGATGATAAATTTATAAAACGTACACCGTACAGAGATAATAAAGGCAAAATATTTCTTCCTGATAACACCCTCGTTATCACCTCTTCCACAGCCAACAATGGACCATTGTGGGCTCCAGTCTGACCAACGAGGAGATCAGGTGCTGGAGGTCTGCAGAAGGGTCTCGACTCAAAACGTCACCCATTCCTTCTCTCCAGAGATGCTGCCTGACCTGCTGAGTTACTCCAGCATTTTGTGTCTACCATCAATATTAATGTCATCTTCATTCGTTTTTTCACATCCGTATGCAAATTGCTTTTAAAGACGACCTCGGCAACAATCTATCTATCTATCTATCTATCTATCTATCTATCTATCTATCTATCTATCTATCTATCTATCTATCTATCTATCTATCTATCTATTATCATTATCATTATTATTATATTACTAAAACTCTCATCTTGTTTGTTTGCATGTTTGTGTTGTACCTCTATTTGCGCAAAAACGGTACACGATAGCGCTATCATTTTTGCCCCACCTTACTCTCCATTGTCCTGTGCTGTAAATGAAACAAGTTTTGTTCAGATTGATGGTATATTTTAAGTTATTAACGATTTAAAAAAATGTTTTATCATTGCCCAGTTGGCAACGTTGACCTGTAACAAAATTCATCCCAGTGATTCAAGAATCTGACCAGACACTTTGATGCCAATTGCCTGGTGACCAGGGCTATGTAGGAGGTTCCACACCAATTCTGACTCACACACATTGCCTCAGCCACGTGTGATATCAACATGAAATGAGCTTGTTACTTTGCGTTTGGACTGTTAAACAGCAGATCTGCATGGACAAGTCTTGCTGTAATTTTTCCCACCCACACAGAGAGAGCTTCAGTGACCAAAGGTTAGAACTCTTTGGAGAGCTACTTAGTCATTCCAGCCCTGTATTGTTTACCGCCAGGGAAGGAAGAATCAGCTCCAGGTCAAGCTCACTTCACTGGGCGAATGGCAAGCGGTTTTTATATAACTCTTCTTACTCACAGTTATATCGTCTATGGGCTGAAGGACCAAGGCTTTTATCTGTGTAGGTTTTTTAGTTTAGTTTAGAGATACAGCGCGGAAACAGGCCCTTCGGCCCACCGAGTCCGTACCGACCCGCGATCCAATTAACACTACCCTACACACACACATACTAGGGACAATTTACACTCACACCAAGCCAATCTACCTACAAACCTGTACGTCTTTGGCGTGTGGGAGGAAACAGAAGATCTCGGAGAAAACCCACGCAGGTCACAGGGAGAACGTACAAACTCCATGCAGACAGCACCCGTAGTCGGGATCTAGCCCGGGTCCCCGGTGCTGCAAGCGCTGTAAGGCAGCAACTCTACCGCTGCGCCACCGTGCCGCCTTTATATATAAGGGTATTTAAGTATAATCTTATGTGGAATGGAAAAACAACTGTTCAGTTTTGGTTTAGCTTGTAGATCAAACATGGAAATAGGCCCTTCAACCCTTCAAGTCCACGCTGACCATCAATGACATTAGATCGGTGTTATTCCATTTTCTCATCCATTCTCGACACATTGGGGGCAATTTTACAGGGGTCAATTAATTTTTTATATATTTAAGGCAGAGATTGATCGATTCTTGATTAGTACGGGTGTCAGGGGTTATGTGGAGAAGGCAGGAGAATGGGGTTAGGAGGGAGACATAGATCAGCCATGATTGAATGGCGGAGTGGACTTGATGGGCCGAATGGCCTAATTCTACTCCTATCACTAATGACTTACTAAACCCCGATGTCTTAGGGTTGTGGGAGGAAATCCACGAGGTCACAGGGAGAACGTGCAAACTCCACACAGACAGCACCCGAGATCTGGCGCTGGGAGGCAAGAGCTCTGAGTATTTGAGGACCCCCATCGTCTGCTCAAAACAATACATGACCAGAGCAGGTTTAATAGAAATGGAATAGGCTCTCTGGAACAATTTTATTTTCCTGTCGGCTTTACAAAATAATGGCTGCTTTGATCGAATATTTCACTTAACCATTAAATTGCAATTTGGTCATTTCCGCAATGTTTGGGAATAACTCCTCACTAAAGTGTTACACCTTAAACCTGTATCCTGAAATGATGTTCAAATGGTAGCAGTGCTACAGTCAGGAGTGCTAGATTGATTAGGTGATTAATTGATTAATTGATTGATCAGGAGAAGAGGCCCTTGGGCCCACCGAGTCCGCACTCACCATCGATCACCCACTCGCACTCATTCTGACGTTATCCTCCCCTTCCATCCACCCGCTGCACACGAGCGGCAGTGTAATTCACCGAGGCCAGTTAATCTGCAAACCCGCACGTCTTTGGGATGTGGGAGGAAACCGGAGCACCCGGAGGAAAACCCACGCGGTCACAGGGAGGATGTGCAAACTCCACACAGACAGCACCCGAGGTCAGGATCAAACCAGCATGGTGGCGCGGCGGCAGAGTTACTGCCTTACAGCGCCTGAGATCGTCACAGTGGGTGCTGTCTGTACAGAGTTTGCACCCTTCTCGCTGTGACCGTGTGGGTTTTCTCCAGGTGCTCCGGTTTCCTCCCACACTCCAAAGACTTACAAGGTTTAATTACTTGGTATACTTTTAAATTGTCCCTGGTGTGTGTAGGGTAGTGTTAGTGTACGGGGTTGATCGCTGGTCGGCGCGGACTCGGTGGGCTGAGGGGCCTGTTTCCGCGCTGTATCTCTAAAGCCGAAAGTGAAGTCTAAAGAACCCGGGTCTCCGGTGCTGAGAGGCAGCAGCTCTACCCGCTGCGCCGCCCCAAAGCATGTCGTCAGCTGTTTCATATTTATTTATTAGTTGATTTAGTTCATGGTGACGTGTACCGAGGTACAGTGAAAAGCTTTTTGTTGCGTGCTAACCAGCCAGCGAGAAGACAAGACAGCCGAGACATTCACAGTGTCAACGGAAAGGGGAAGAATTAGAAGCTGTTGCTGTCGTTCATGTTTATTTCAGAGTTAAATGCCATGAATGTAGCTAATGACATTAAACTCACGCTGGGTGTATTACACAAAGCTTGCACCCCTGGGCTCTATTACTAGTGAGATTGTAGGAATGATGGCAATTTAACTGTACAAGTAAATCGAGTCTGTCCTGGAAAGCGCTCTCCAAGAGATGACAATCTACTACAATAACAACCACCTGAAACCCAACCCATCAAAAACACAACTATGCAGCTTCCATCTTAAAAATCGAGATGCAGGAAAACAACTGAGCGTCTCATGGGATGGCCACAAACTCTCCAACCACTTCCACCCCGTGTGCCTCGGAGTCACACTCGACAGGACACTCTCTTTCAAAACCCACCTTCGGAACACCAAAGCCAAGGTCAACACTCGCAACAACATCCTGCGCAAACTGGTAAACTCAAAGTGGGGCGCTGATCCACCAACCATCCGTGCAACTGCCCTAGCCCCGTGCTTCTCCACAGCTGAATACGCGTGCTCAAGCTGGAGCCGCTCCCACCACACCAAACTGGTTGACACAGCCCTCAACGACACCTGCCGCATTATCACGGGATGCATAAAGACAACGCCAGTCCCGTGCCTCTACGCCCTAGCTGGTATTGCCCCCCCCCCCCATATCAGACGATCCATCGTCGCCCAAGACGAGCGGAGAGCACAGGAGATCGATACCAGGCACTCCCTGCATGGACACACAGCACCTCCACCCCGACCGAAATCCAGAGCCAGTTTCTTGCAGACAGTCCCACCTCTCCAGACAACCAAAGAAACAGCAAGGACCAACATCTGGAAAGATGAATGGAACCAGCTCAACACACGAGCCCACGACTGGATGGAGAGAGGAATCACTCCGACTGAATGCCTCGCCAGCGGGCACGACCTCCCATGGCCAACCTGGAAGACCCTCAACAGATTACGAGTGGAGCAGGGGAGGTGCAAAGCACTTATGAAAGCATGGAACTACCAGGCAGAAGACACATGCAGCTGTGGAGCAGTACAGACAATGTCCCACCTACTGGACCTAGTGTGACGACGCCCCCCAGTGCAGCCCCCCAGGACCTGGCTGAACCGACCCGACCAGCTGTGACCTGCGCCAGATACTGGCAGAACGACATCTGAGATTGCAACGGACTCGAAGAAGAAAAACTGTACAAGTCAGATCAGTCTCACGAAGGGGGCATTTCTCCACTCCATGGCGGAAAAATATAACAGTTAAGAATTTTTCCCTTGCCAAAATCTCACAATAGACCTTCATAATATTTGTCTAATGGTTCCTTGTGAATATTTTCATTTGGATGCATGGCATAAACACTGGCCTGAAATAACCTGAATGGTTATCCCTCTTTTACATTAGGCTCTTGCTTTAAATTGTGTTCTAATTCAAGAGGGGAGGGGATGCAATCTGGTGCCCCTAGTTGTTAGAGACTCAAAGGTACGCAAAAATGCTGGAGAAACTCAGCGGGTGCAGCAGCATCTATGGAGCGAAGGAAATAGGCAACGTTTCGGGCCGAAACCCGGAAGGGTTTCGGCCCAAAACGTTGCCTATTTCCTTCAGGGTTTCCTATTTCCTTCGCTCCATAGATGCTGCTGCACCCGCTGAGTTTCTCCAGCATTTTTGTGTACCTTCGATTTTCCAGCATCTGCAGTTCCTTCTTAAACAACATGTTAGAGACTCAACATGGTTTCAATTCATTATTGAACTGTGAGAAATGTTTTTTTTTCCAAAGTAATATTTATACACTGGTTTGGAAATGTAAAGAGCTAACATGAAATAAAACTGATATGTAGGAAGGAACTGCAGATGCTGGTTGGCATCAAAGATTTCAAGAGAGAGTTAGATTTAGCTCTTAAGGGATAAGGGAATTAAGGGGTATGGGGAGAAAGCAGGAACGGGGTACTGATTATGGATGATCAGCCATGATCATATTGAATGGCGTTGCTGGCTCGAAGGGCCGAATGGCCCACTCCTGCGCCTATTTTCCTTGTTTCTATGCTTCTGTCGACACAAAATGATGGGGGAACTCAGAGGATCTCTCGAGAAAAACCTTGGGTGATGTTTTCGGGTCGGGACCCTTCTTCAGACTGAAAGAAGTGGGTGAGAGAGGGGTGGGGGAAATAAACCGGGGGTGAGAAAAGGCCAGAACAAATCAAGGCTGGCAAAAGATGACCTCAGGAAGGGTGGAGCCCACAATGGTCCATTGTTGGCTGGGGAAGGTGTGATAACAAGAGGGATACAAGCATGCGAACAGTGGAACTGGTGGGGTGACTAAGGTAGGGGAGAGGGAAAATATTGTTTTTTGACTGATCAAAGGTCTTTTAAGGACTAGAAACGAGGAACAGAAGATGCTGGTTTACAAAATAAAAGGGTACAAAGTGCTGGAGTAACCCAGCAGGTCAGGCAGCACCTCTTGGAGAACATGGATAGGTAATGTATCGGGTCGGGATTCTTCTTCAAGTGCATGACCAGATGCAAGGGCAATAATCAGTACTTGTAAGAAAAAGGAAAATGAGGCAAGTACAGAGCGAAACAGGCCCTTCGGCCCACCGAGTCCGCACCGACCAGCAATCACCCCGTACACTAGCATTAGGGACAATTTTAGCGAAGCCAATTAACCTGCGTGTCTTTGGGGTGTGAGTGGAAACCAGAGCACCAGGAGAAAACCCACACGGTCCCACGTTCTAAAGCCAAGCATGTTTGTAGGTTACACAAAAATGCTGGAGAAACTCAGCGGGTGCAGCAGCTTCTAAGGTGTGAAGGAAATAGGTAACGTTTCGGGCCGAAACCCTTCTTCAGACTGATAGGGGGTGGCGGGGAGAAGGAAGGAAAAAGGAGGAGGAGGAGCCCAAGGGCTGGGAGGAGACAGCAAGGGCTAACAAAATTGGGAGAATTTCGATTTTCCAGCATCTGCAGTTCCTTCTTGAACACAGGTTTGTAGGTTAGTTGTACATTGTCTCTAGTGTGTAGGATTGAGCTAGTGTACGTATGGGGTGATCGTTAGTCGGCCCTGGACTCGGTGTGCCAAAGGGCCTGTTTCCAAGTCGAACGTTAGCGTGATATTTATATTCAGTATAGGGTGATTGCTACTGAGATATGGGATTGAAAGTTGAGGTTACAATCAGATCAGCCACAATCTTATTGAATGAGGGAGAGTTAACTGGAGGCCAAGTCAGTGGGTATTTTTAAGGCAGAGATAGATGGATTCTTGATTAGCACGGGTGTCAGAGGTAATGGGGAGAAGGCAGGAGAATGGGGTTAGCAGGGCGAGATCGCGACCCTTCTTCAGACTGAAGGTCAGGGTAGAGGGAGACGCAGAGATAAGGAAGGGTAAGGTGTGAAAATGAGACATCAAAGGAGACAAAGCTCAAGGAAAATGTAGACTAGATCATTGTTAGCCAGGAGAAGTTGACAACGAAGCATAGAAAGATAAAATTTAATTAGGAAGACAGTCAGACTGGTCTGAGAACTAGGATGGGGGAGGGGATGGAGTGAGAGCTATTTGAAGTTAGAGAAGTCAATGTTCATACCTCTGTGGTGTGAGCTGCCCAAGCGAAATATGAGGTGTTGATCCTCCAATTTGCGCTGGGCCTCACTCTGACAGTGGAGGAGACCCAGGACAGAAAGGTCAGTGTGGGAATGGGAGGGGGAGTTAGAGTGTTGAGCAACGGGAGATCAGGTAGGTTTATGCGGACTGAGCGCAGGTGTGTATTTCCGAGTCCCAGGATGGGGCCGCTGAGGTGACAGCAGCTCCACTGGAGGTCATCCTGCTCAGCATCAACCAGCATCTGTGCCCTAGTCCCGTGATGTATTTTAAAAGCCCCGCCGTCACTCCATCGATAATTATGCTTCCTCCTTGCTGCAGCAGCAAGAGACTTGACCCGACCCGGCTCATTGAAATGCTGATGTGCCCAGCAGCGGCAATAAGGGCGGGGAATCAGCTCGAAATGCCAGGTGTGGGAGCGCGGCCTTTGTTGAGCTGCCGAATGTACATCAGCCTCACCCCCCTCCACATTGTGGGGTTGAGCAGTGGAGCAGAGAAACAGGCCGGGGTTTGTGTGGATTTGCAGTGTAACGCAGGGAGCCTTGCGGCCTAGTCTCGACAGTAAAGGGCCTATCCCACTTGGGCGTCATTTGCGTGTCATGCAGATGGCGCGCAAAGATTTTGTACATCCCAAAATCCTGGGGCACTGCTCGCGACCGCACGTCACAGCCTACGTCACCACGCACCATGCGCCATGACGCGTAGATTATGTCACATAAATTACACGCAAATGACACCCAAGTGAGACAGGCCCTTAAATACAATGACCAACGGCATTCAGAGAACCCTGGACCAGGAGTGCCTCTTGGAATGCCTGAAGAAGAGGTCTCGGCCCGAAACGTCACCCATTCCCTCTCTCCAGAGATGCTGACTGTCCCGCTGAGTTACTCCGGCATTTTGTGCCTTAGCTTCAGCCGCTGCTCAATTCTTGAAGCAGTAATTGGATTGCTATTACACGCTGGCTGTCTCCGGCAACATAAGTATAGCAAGATGTGGAATACTGTGAGCAGTTTTGGGCCCCATATGTTTCACGTTCACAAGTTAAGGCCCACCAAAGAAACACGAACAAGAACAAACCCTGCCTTTCCCAGGAAGAGATCTTTACATTTACCATAGAAACGTTGAAACCTAGAAAAATAGGTGAAGGAGTAGGCCATTCGGCCCTTCCAGCCAGCACCCCCTTTCAATATGATCATGGCTGATCATCAGTACACCGTTCCTACATTTTCCCCATATCCCTTAATTCCTTTAGCCCCAAGAGCTAAATCTAACTCCCTCTTGAAAATATCCAGTGAATTGGCCTCCACCGCCCTCGGTGGCAGAGAATTCCACAGATTCACAACCCTCTGGGTGAAGAAGTTTTTCCTCATCTCAGTCCTAAATGGCCTATCCCTTGTTCTTAAAGTGTGACCCCTGGTTCTGGACTCCCCCAACATTGGGAACATTTTTCCTGCCTCTAGCCTGTCCAATCCTTTAAGAATTTTATATGTTTCTATAAGATGCCCTCTCATCCTTCTAAATTCCAGTGAATACAAGCCCAGTCGACCCATTCTTTCATCATATGTCAGTCCCGCCATCCCGGGAATTACCCTGGTGAACCTACTCTGCACTCCCTCAATAGCAGTAATGTCCTTCCTCGAATTAGGACACCAGAATTGCACACAATGCTCCAGATGCGATCTCACCAGGGCCCTGTACAACTACAGCAGGACCTCCTTGCTCCTAAACTCACATCCTCTCACAATGAAAGCAAACATGCCATCAGCTTTCTGTACCTGCATGCTTACTTTCAGTGACTGATGTACAAGGACACGCAGGTCTCGTTGCACCTCCCCTTTTCCGAATCTGACACCATTCAGATAATAATCTGCCTTGTTGTTCTTGCCACCAAAGTGGATAACCTCACATTTATCCACATGATACTGCAGCATGATAACTATCAGTAATCTAACTACAGCTTCAGGAGCATTCCACATAGCGAGCTGCAGAAATAACTAAGGTAGACAAAAATGCTGGAGAAACTCAGCGGGAGAGGCAGCATCTATGGAGCGAAGGAAATAGGTGACATTTCGGGTCGAGACCCTTCTTCAGACTGATGTGCGGGTGGGGGGGGGGGGGGCGGGAAGAAGAAAGGAAGAGGCGGAGACAGTGGGCTGTGGGAGAGCGGGGAAGGAGAGGAGAAAGCAGGGACTACCTGAAATTGGAGAAGTCAATGTTCATACCGCTGGGGTGTAAACTGCCCAAGCGGATTATGAGGTGCTGCTCCTCCAATTTACGGTGGGCCTCACTCTGGCCATGGAGGAGGCCCAGGACAGAAAGGTCAGATTCGGAATGGGAGGGGGAGTTGAAGTGCTGAGCAACCGGGAGATCAGGTTGGTTATTGCGGACCCGAGCGGAGTAACTAGCGCTCATCGTGGCTGCTGGAAACTGAAAGCTGACAGTGACCCCCCCCCCCCCGCGATTTGTCCGGCCCGTTTCTTTAGTTTCACCAATTCACAAGTTATACGAGTAGAATTAGGCCATTTGGCCCATCGTGTCCACTCTGTCATTCAATCATGGCTGATCTCTGCCTCCTAATCCCATTGTCCTGCCTGATCCCCATAACCCTTGACACCCGTTCTAATCAAAAATGTGTCCATCTCTGCCTCAAAAAATATCCACTGACTTGGCCTCCACAGCCCTCTGTGGCAATGAGTTCCACAGATTCACCACCTTATGACTAATTGTAGTGGGGAACAGCCTGCACTTATCAAACGCAAACTAATAACTATGGTGGACAAGATTGCCCGGGTGACAGGATTCCAGCTCTTTAAACATCTCATTTCCATTTAATGACGGAGACGAGAGTCGGCGTTGGGTAGAAATGAGTTGCGGCGCTCTCCTTCCCCGCCACGTCAATGGGCAGTAACAGCCCGAGCCTCTGACAATAGACAATAGGTGCAGGAGTAGGCCATTCGGCCCTTCGAGCCAGCACTGCTATTCAATGTGATCATGGCTGATCATCCACAATCAGTACCCCGTTCCTGCCTTCTCCTCATATCCCCTGACTCCGGTATTTTTAAGAGCCCTATCTAGCTCTCTCTTGAAAGTATCCAGAGGACTTGCCTCCACCGCCCTCTGAGGCAGAGAATTCCACAGACTCACCACTCTCTGTGAGAAAAAGTGTTTCCTCGTCTCCGTTCTAAATGGCTTACTCCTTATTCTTAAAATTGCTCTGCATTGCTCTGAAAGCCTCTGCCATTCCCCACTGTGGCATCCATCGATTTGTTCCACATCACATCTCACACTGTCCGGCCAGTCGCCTCTTTGATCCAGACAGCAAATTAGGGCCAATTACAGCAAACAGCAGCGTTCTTCTGTGGAATTATGTTGCCGTGGGAACCAGGCCGTGCGAAGTGGATGCCCGGAAGATACAGAGAGAAAAACACTGTGTATATCTTAGCCATCTGTGCATCAGCTGCTAACAACCCTAACCAACATTTAGCATTTCAGCTTTAAAACAAATAAAAAACTTCTTGCAACTTTTAGAGACCATGTAATCTGGAGAGGAGCAGAGAAAGCCTGACTTGCTGCATTCACAAGTTATAGGAGTAGAATTAGGCCATTTGGCCCATTGAGTCAACTCCACCATTCAATCATGGCTGATCTCTGCCTCCGAACCCCATTTTCCTGCCTTCTCCCCATATCCCATGACACCCGTATTAATCAAGAATCTATCAGTCTCTGCCTTGGCCTCCACAGCCTTCTGTGGCAATGAGTTCCACAGATTCACCATCCTTGTATGACCATCGTCCTCCACCTGTTCCACCGTTGAGGTCTTGGTTGGATTGCTCTTTGTCAGGGACCTATATAACCATATAACAATTACAGCACGGAAAACAGGCCATCTCGGCCCTTCTAGTCCGTGCCGAACACTTATTTTCCCCTAGTCCCATCTACCTGCACTCAGACCATAACCTTCCATTCCTTTCCCGTCCATATACAAATCCAATTTATTTTTAAATGATAAAATCGAACCTGCCTCCACCACCTCCGCTGGAAACTCATTCCACACAGCCACCACTCTCTGAGTAAAGAAGTTCCCCCTCATGTTACCCCTAAACTTCTGTCCCTTAATTCTCAAGTCATGTCCTCCTGTTTGAATCTTCCCTACTCTCAATGGGAAAAGCTTGTCCACGTCAACTCTGTCTATCCCTCTCATCATTTTAAAGACCTCTATCAAGTCCCCCCTTAACCTTCTGCGCTCCAAAGAATAAAGCCCTAACTTGTTCAACCTTTCTCTGTAACTTAGTTGCTGAAACCCAGGCAACATTCTAGTAAATCTCCTCTGTACTCTCTCTATTTTGGAGTATAGATCTCCCCCTCGACCTTACCACTATGGGTGGCCCTACCAGGAGCACAGCTCCAGATGGCATCGCTCTCAGAATCTCAGGTCCACACAAGCTTCTCCACCACGACAAGGTGACAATCCACGGATAGTCCACAGACAATCCCCGCTGAAATACTCCAGCATCTTATGTCTACCTTCTGCCCAAATTCATTGTTTGAAATATCTAATGCTGTGCATTAAGATTTAAACAACTCAATTCTTTAACGTAGATGCAAGGCTGAAGTTGCAACCAGGCTTAATATTTACATGAAAAAGGTTCCCGTGCAGTATAATTTAAAGATTTACAATAGTTTGTTCTGATGCCTAAGGACGACTTCATTCACTGTAGAAACAGAGTTCAGGAAGAGCAGAGTGGTAAAAGCAAATCCTCCTCTCTGTACAAGTGTAGAAGCTGTGATCAGAATGTAAATGGAGCCCGCTGCTGCATTTATAATAGATTTGAACCACATCCATGCGTTTCATTTTCATTTTCAATAGACGCCTTGAATTTAAAGTGTGAAGCATTTCAGCTTTAGTACATATAGAAGTATAGAAGTGTGAAAATGCACACCATAGGATTCAGGGACAGTTTCTTCCCAGCTGAAGCAGTGCCTAACTACTAGCTACCTCTTTGGTGACCCTCGGACTATCCTTGATCGGACTTTGCTGGCTTTACCTTGCAGTAAACGTTATTCCCTTATCATATACAGGAGCCTGAAGACTGTAACGTCCAGATTCAGGAACAGCTTTCCCCACAGCCATCAGGCTATTAAACACAATGAATAAGCTATGAGCTCTGAGCTGCAAAAGACTATATTATTATTTGTTATTTGCACTATATGTGTTATTTATTGAACTTTTTCTTTTTTTCCCCATTATATACAATGTTTACATTTTCACATATTCTGTTGTGCTGCAGCAAGTAAGAATTTCATTGTCCCATCTGGGGCATGTGACAATAAAACACTCTTGACTTGAC
Source organism: Amblyraja radiata (assembly GCF_010909765.2). Lineage (NCBI taxonomy): Eukaryota > Metazoa > Chordata > Chondrichthyes > Rajiformes > Rajidae > Amblyraja > Amblyraja radiata. The sequence goes on from NC_045974.1 coordinate 7,110,064, forward strand.
ACTTGATGTATCTCTATGCACTTCTCTGTGGATTGTCACCTTGTCATGGGGGAGCAGCTTGTGTGGACCCGAGATCCTGAGAGCGATGGTCGGCATGGACTCGCTGGGCCGAAGGGCCTGTTTCCGCGCTGTAAAGGCCGCAGGGCTGCAGGGCCGGAGGGAAAGACAGTGAGGTGAAAAGCGTGGGCAGGCACGAGAGGACTCCACCCGAGCCGGCTGCCCACCCCGCTCCCGGGGCTACGTCCACGCCACGCACCACCCACGGGCACCCCGGGGGATTTCCGGGACCGCTGGGCACTGCGGTGGGCAGAGGGGGGGGGGGGGGGGTGGAATGCATCCTCGATAAGGATGGGGAAATGGATCAGACTGATTCCTGGGATGTCAGGACTTTCATATGAAGAAAGACTGGATAGACTCGGCTTGTACTCGCTAGAATTTAGAAGATTGAGGGGGGGATCTTACAAAATTCTTAAGGGGTTGGACAGGCTAGATGCAGGAAGATTGTTCCCGATGTTGGGGAAGTCCAGAACAAGGGGTCACAGTTTAAGGATAAGGGGGAAATCTTTTAGGACCGAGATGAGGAAAACATTTTTCACACAGAGAGTGGTGAATCTCTGGAATTCTCTGCCACAGAAGGTAGTTGAGGCCAGTTCATTGGCTATATTTAAGAGGGAGTTAGATGTGGCCCTTGTGGCTAAAGGGATCAGGGGGTATGGAGAGAAGGCAGGTACAGGATACTGAGTTGGATGATCAGCCATGATCATATTGAATGGCGGTGCAGGCTCGAAGGGCCGAATGGCCTACTCCTGCACCTATTTTCTATGTTTCTATGTTTCTATGAAATAATCATCCCAATGGTCAGTATGTTTGTATCTCTTGTACTATGGTGGTGAGTTTGTTTAGTATTGTCTATAGTATTGTAAATAATTGAATACATCTATTTTTGGTTAAAAAAAAAGGGATGATAGTGTGCCTCAAGTGACAGGTTGTGTGAGTTGGGATGAACTACTCCAGCCCACAGTTAGTGCCACAAGTGACAGGTTGTGTGAGTTGGGATGAACTACTCCAGCTCTTAGTTAGGCCGCTATTTCATTTCTGGCTTTGGGAAACTGCCGGATTGGCAAAGTTGTACAGACCATCCACTTCCCAGCAAAGGGTTGTGGAGGATGGAGGCTTTCACATTTGTTCCAATCCACTGGGGACAAGTGGAGTTATATTAATGTTGCCATTTCATTCAATAGATGTGATAGATACGCTAACATTTTTATATACACTTTTTTTTCCCTTCTTCTGGGGAAACACAATATTGATCGATAATTTGTTTAAGAAGGAACTGCAGATGCTGGAAAATCGAAGGTACACAAAATAGCTGGAGAAACTCAGCAGTCCCACCTGCCCGCGTTTGGCCCAAATCCCTCCAAACCTGTCCCATCCATGTACCTGTCTAACTGTCAAATGTTAGGATAGTCCCAGCCTCAACTACCTCCTCTGGCAGCTCATTCCATACACCCGCCACCCTTTGTGTGAAAAGGTTACCCCTCAGGTTCCTATTAAATCTTTTCCTCTTCACCGTAAACCGTTGTCCTCTGGTCCTCGATTCACCTACTCTGGGCAAGAGTCTCTGTGCATCTGCCCGATCTATTCCCCATCATCGTTTTATACACTTGCAATTCTTTGGAAGAATAAGAGGGTATTCACTTAAATGCTCAAAGGAAGGTTTAGTGGAAATTAGTTTTCATCCAGAGATTTTTGGACACGGTCCATGAGTTATTTTAATCAGGGCAGGTTTAGCATCCCCGTGAAGGCAGAGATATCTTTAGATCTGTCACCCTCTCCATGTAGATTATTTCTACACCATAGACAATAGACAGTAGGTGCAGGAGTAGGCCATTCAGCCCATTCGAGCCAGCACCGCCATTCACTGTGATCATGGCTGATCATCCACAATCAGTTCCTGCCTTCTCCCCATATCCCTTGACTCCGCTATCTCGGCTATCATCTGTCCATTTCCTCCACAGATGCCACCTGACCCACCGAGTACCTTCTGCACTTTTGCGTTCTGCTCCAGATTGCAACATTTGAATTTCCTTGTGTCATCAGCAAGATCTCCCTGGTGTCACTTCTGTGTGTCTTAAGCAGCCCAATGGATACACATTGATTGCTGTGATTATTTAATCGTTCTGTTATCGTTGTGCCATTTGATTGCCAGGAGAGTACAAAGCAAATCAAAGACCTCTTCTCCCCTCTCCCGGCAGGCAAAAGGAACAGAAGTGTGAAAACCCACACCTCCAGATTCAAGGACAGTTTCTTCCCGGCTGTTATCAGGCAGCTGAACCATCCCACCACAACCAGAGAGCGAGTACTGAACTACTATCTACCTCATTGGTGACCCTCGGACTATCCTTGATCGGACTTTGCTGGCTTTACCTTGCACTAAACGTTATTCCCTTGTCATGTATCTATACACTGTAAATTGTAATCATGTATTGTCTTTCTGCAGACTGGTTAGCACGCAACAAAAACGTTTCACTGTACCTCGGTACACGTGACAATGAACTAAACTGAAGCATAGCCATTCAGCTGAAGAATGGAGGGATTTGTATCGATTTCAAATACAATTTCCTGCGTGTGTAGGAGGTTGGTCCCATCGAGAGAACAACAATATCAACTTACACAAAATTGCTGGAGAAACTCAGCGGGTGCAGCAGCATCTATGGAGCGAAGGAAATAGGCGACGTTTCGGGCCGAAACGTCGCCTATTTCCTTCGCTCCATAGATGCTGCTGCACCCGCTGAGTTTCTCCAGCAATTTTGTGTACCTTCGATCTTCCAGCATCTGCAGTTCCTTCTTGAAAACAATATCAACTTGATCAGGTCAATATTTTGGGTGTCAAGGCAGGCCGATGTGGTTCAGAGGGAAGATAGATCAGCCATGATCGAATGGCGGAGTAGACTTGATGGGCCAAATGGGCTAATTCTGCTCCGATGACATATGACAATGAACATTTTCACAATTTTGTTTATTAGTTGAATTTTAACCCATTCATTTGTCATTCGAGGTAAATTTCCATTGAAAATACATCAAAGGTATACCTCAGAATGGCAGCCAGCATCATCAAAGACCTGTACCCGCACGCAGCCTGTATCCACCTATCACTTACCAGGCTTTGTCCCCCCCCCCCCCGCCCCATCGCTTTACCAGCTTTCTCCACCCCACCGGCTACAATTAGACTGAAGAAAGGACCCGACCCGAAACGTCACCGATCCATGTTTTACAGGGGATGCTGCCTGATCCGCTGAGTTACTCCAACACTTTGAGTTCTCAAAGACCAACACCACCTTGAGCACGCTCTCATTTGGCTCCGACCATCGGGAAGAAGGTACAGGAGTCTGTAAACAGTCATCCCAGGTTCAAGAACAGTTTCATCCCAGCAACTATCAGACTCTTGAACACTCCACAACACCAGCCTCAGCAACGGTGGACTATTTCTGTCCTTGAACGTGTCCTTGGTTGCAAGTGCGGACTTCGGTTTCGGCAATGTTTAGCAGAGGGAGTGACCGGGGTGAGACTGCTCCCCGACTCTGGCACCTTGCGCTGAAATGCTATTCCAGGGTGTATGCAAATGTATGCGGGACATTTTGACTCTGACTCTGACATCGGGGGGGGAGAGTGCAGTGGAGAGATAAGTTTTTTTGCCTTCCATCACAGCGATGTGATGGATGTTTGTGTAAACTGTGTTGTGTCTCGGGTCTTTGTTGTTTTGTAATGTATGGCTGCAGAAACGACATTTCGTTTGGACCTCAAGGGGTCCAAATGACAAATAAATTGAATTGAATTGAATTGAATATATTGTCGTTGGAAACCTCATTTCCATGGACTCCATCTACACTTCACGCTGCCTCGGCAAGGCCAGCAGCATAATCCAGGAGCAGTCTCACCCCCCGTCACTCCCAGGTAGTAAGCAGTAACAGGGAGTGACGGGGGGTGAGACTGCTCCTGGATTATGCTGCTGGCCTTGCCGAGACAGCGTGAAGTGCAGATGGAGTCCATGGAAATGAGGTTTCCAACGACAATATATCTTTAAGACGCACAGACTTTGCACAGCCCGGCTTTGTAAAGTTGCCAGCATGTATTAGAGAAAAATGCGAACACACTGATAATGGACTTTGTGATCATCGCCTGGATTATTTAGCATTTGTGGGGGAAAGAGAATGTATTACTGTCGATGCAGGAAGCTGCGTCAAAAAAAAACGCAAAACAAGTCTCCAATTGTTTTTAAATGTCAACTGGGCTCCACATTGCTGAGTTTACCAACACTACTGTATATGATCGCCACGACTGGGTTTGTAACTGAGAATCTTATATTTCTTTAATAACACAGGGAATGAATGGATTCACCCCATATTACTTTGATGAAGATGCAGGCACTCCAAGCCTTATGTAATGGGCATGATACTTACATAAGCATCCTTCAAGCCCACTGAAACCCCCGTGATCTCCGCGTTGGAGCTCTCCCATGGTGCAGGCTAATCGGCTTGTTACAATTGTAAATTGTCCCCATTGTGTGTGTGTGTGTGTGTATATGTGTGTGTGTGTGTGTATGTGTGTGTGTGTGTGTGTGTGTGTGTATGTGTGTGTGTATGTGTGTATGTGTGTGTATGTGTGTGTGTGTGTGTGTGTGTGTATGTGTGTATGTGTGTGTGTGTTGTGTGTGTATGTGTGTGTATGTGTGTGTGTGTGTGTGTGTGTGTGTATGTGTGTATGTGTGTATGTGTGTGTGTGTGTGTGTGCGTGTGTATGTGTGTGTGTGTGTGTGTGTTGTGTGGATGTGTGGTGTGTGTGTGTGTGTGTGTGTGTGTGTGTGTGTGTGTGTGTGTGGTGTGTGTGTGTGTGTGTGTGTGTATGTGTGTATGTGTGTGTGTGTGTATGTGTGTGTGTGTGTGTGTGTGTGTGTGTGTGTGTGTGTATGTGTGTGTGGTGTGTATGTGTGTGTGTGTGTGTGTGTGTGTGTGTGTGTGTGTGTGTGTGTGTGTGTGTGTGTGTGTGTGTGTGTGTGTGTGTGTGTGTGTGTGTGTGTGTGATAGTGTGATAGCGGGGATCGCTGGTCGGTGAGATCCAGAGGAGGTCTACGAGAATGATCCCAAGAATGAGTGGGTTAACATGTGATGAGCTTTTGACGGCACTGGTCCTCCACTCACTGGATGAGGGGGGGACCTACTGAGAGGCTTGGATAGAGTGGATGTGGAGAGGATGTTTCCACTGGTGGGAGAGTCTAGGACCAGAGGTCGCAGCCTCAGAATTAAAGGACGCTCCTTTAGGGAGGAGATGAGGAGGAATTTCTTTAGTCAGAGGGTGGTGAATCAGTGGAATTCTTTGCCACAGAAGTCTGTGGAGGCCATCAATGGATATTTTAAGGCAGAGATTGATAGATTCTTGATTATTATGCATGTCAGGGGTTATGGGGAGAAGGCAGGAGAATGGGGTTAGGAGGGAGAGATAGATCAGCCATGATTGAATGGCGGAGTAGACTTGATGGGCCAAATGGCCTAATTCTGCTCCTATCACTTATGACTCGGTGGGCTGAAGGGCCTGTTTCCACGCTGTATCTCTAAACTAAACTGAACTAAACGTACGGCGTGCACAGCCTAAAGTTGTAGGACAACTTGTTCTATTTGATCTTATTTGATTGTGCACGCCGGGTTGATTGCATTCGTCGAAACAGGGCGGACCACGTGAAGGTTGCAATCTCCCTCCCCTAAACTAAACTAAACATTGGTCTAACCCGGGCCCATTATAACTGCAGCAGGATCCCTGTACTCCCGTGACCAAATCCTCTTGCACTAAAAGCCTGGATAGCAGTTCCTTCCAAACCGACTGCTGAACCTTTTAGAGATTCGTGTCCAAGGTCACTTGGGACCTTATGGAAATCAACACCATTCGATCACTCACCATTTTTTTTAAATGCTCAATTATTTTCAAAATTTTCCAACAAAACAGATGACCTCACACTTTTCCCCACATTGTATTTATTTTGTCATCTCATAGAGGTGAGAGGCCCTTCGGTCCATCTCATCCATGCTGACTATGATACACTAGGCCCCACATCCCTCGAAAGCTTCCTGGTCCAGGTACATGTCTATTAAATGCTGTCTCAACTACCTCCTCTGGCAGCTCGCCCTGCATGCCCACCACCCCCTGAGTGAAAAGTTGCCCCTCAGGTTCCCAATAAGCCTTCCCCGGTCTCACCTTCAACCTGTGTCCGCTGGCTCTTGGTTCCCACCCCCCCCACCCTGGATAAAATTCTGTTTGCATTCACCTCATCAATTCTCATCATGTTTTTATACACCTTTAAGATCACCCCACTAGCCTTAGGAAAGCTACCAACATAATCAAAGGCTTGTCATTGTCATTGCATCGTCTCACTGCTCCAGTTGGGCAGAAGATACAGGAGCTTGAATGGATAGTTTTTCTCTGTACCTCGGGCTAAATCTGTGGAATTCTCTGCCTCGGAGGGCGGTGGAGGCCGGTTCTCTGGATGTTTTCAAGAGAGAGCTAGATAGGGCTCTTAAAAATAGCGGAGTCAGGGGATATGGGGAGAAGGCAGGAACTGATTGGGGATGATCAGCCATGATCACATTGAATGGCGTTGCTGGCTCGAAGGGCCAAATAGCCAAATGTCCTGCACCCATTGTCCATTGTCTATTGTCTAATAATAAACCTTTGCACATTCTCCCTGTGACCGTGTGAGCTTCCTCTGGGTGCTCCGGTTTCCTCCCACACCCCAAAGAGGTGTGGGTCTGCAGAGTAAGGGGCCTTTGTAAATTGCCCGCTGTGTCTGGGTAGTGGGTGAGATAGTGGGATAATGTGCCTGGGTGATCGATGGTCGGTGTGGACTCAGTAGGCCAAAGGGCCTGCCTCAATGCTGTCTGGTTAATTTACATAATTGTCACGTGTACCGAGGTACAGTGAAAAGCTGCTGTTGCATGCTGACCAGTCAGCGGAAAGACAATACTTGATTACAATCGAGCCGTCCACAGTGTATAGATATGATATAGGGAATAACGTGATTAACAATTAGTGCAAGATAAAGCTAATGAAGTCCGATCAAAGATAGTCCGAGGGTCTTCAAAGAGGTAGATAGTTGCTCAGGACCGCTCTCTAGTTGTTGGGAGGATGGTTCAGTTGCCTGATAACAGCCGGGAAGAAACTGTCCTCGAATCTGGAGGTGTGCGTTTTCACACTTCAATACCTTTTTCCCCAACAGGGTGGGGGAGAAGAGGGAGTGGCCGGGGTGCGACGTTCTTGATTATGCTACTGGCCTATCTCTAAAACTAAAAGAAAAACTAAAGCTATCTTTGTTAAATAATGTTCTCATGTTGGGAGCGCCATGTCGGTGATCTAGGAGAGATGGACAGCGCTCATTACGGGAGATGCTGATTAAGGGCGGCACGGTGGCGTAGCGGTAGAGTTGCTGCCTCACAGCGCCAGAGGCCCAGGTTCGATCTTGGCTACGGGCGCTGTCTGTACGGAGTTTGTACGTTCTCCCCCGTGACCTGCGTGGGTTTTCTCCGAGATCTTCGGTTTCCTCCCGCACTCCAAAGACGTGCTTGGTGTAAATGTACAAATTGGTCCCAGTGTGGGATAGTGTTAGTGTGCGGGGATCACTGGTCTGTGCGGACTCGATGGGCCGAAGGGCCCGTTTCCGTGCTGTATCTCTAACCTGAACTAAAAAGCAACTGGGAAAGTGGCGAGTTTGTTAAACCCAAGCGTAAATATGATTCTTTAAGAAGTGACCTTGCAAACGGTGTGGGACGTTCACACGCTGGGACTTTATATCCAGGTTTCAAGATCAATTATGCATTGTATCGGTTTAAATTTCACTCTTCAACGTTGCCACTGAGATGGATCTGTCCAACAGATTTCTCCGTTCAGTCTGAAGAAGGGTCTCGACCCGAAACATCGGCCATTCCTTCTCTCCGGAGATGCTGCCTCACCCGCTGAGTTACTCCAGCATTTTGTGTCTTCCTTGGGTTTCCCCATAATATCCAGCTTTTGCACCAGGCTGCTCGAAACGCTGCCGAAAATATTTAGCAATTTCATTGGATGACCGTGGTTGTCACAGGAGCAAAAATCCGGCTATTCTGTGAAAGGTTCTTATTTAAACATCAATAGTCACTTTGCGTTCCCTTTTAAATGGCACCTTCCAGGAACGCAGCCAACCATTCTTTCACACATTCGACAAATACACTGTAATAATTTCCGGTTAACTTGTCAGGTTGGATCTGGCCTTTCCAGAAGATTAAAATCCCACACCACAAAGACGTGTGCGTTTACAGGTTAATTTGCTGCTGACATTTTCCCCCAAATGTGTACGGTTACAGTTTACGGTTACAATTTATTGATATGTGTACCGAGGTACAGTGATTAGGTATGAACATTGACTTCTCAATACATCCCCAGCCTTGACACTCCAAGCAGCGAACTATATGAGCAATACCAACAGCTCTACGAATCTGACCCCTTTGCTGAAAGCACCATGGAAGTAGGTGAGAGACTCATGACCTCCCTATCAGAATGCCACCAGCGGAAATGGCAAACTCTACTGGAGACAACTGATATGGCAAAAAACAGCAAAAAGGCATGGAGCCTCATCTGAAAAATCAGCAATGACCCATCAACACCAACACATCAACAGTATACCACCACGGCCAACCAAGTTGCGTATCAGTTACTACTCAACGGGAAATCCACCACCAAACAGCCAAGACCAAAGGCAGACCGACTTCAGCACTCCCAAAACACCGGACTGACTGAGCCGTTCTCCCTTGAAGAGCTCAACATCAGCATCAAAGCCCTCAAGACTGGCAAAGCCATCGGCCTGGACAATATTTTCACAGAGGAGATCAAGCAGTTTGGACCTCTGACACGGAAGTGGGTCCTTGAGCTGATGAACAACTGCATGCTGACAAGAAACATCCCAAAGATCTGGAGGAAAACCAAAATCATCGCTCTTCTAAAACCCGGTAAAGATCCAGCATATGCAAAGAGCTTCCGCCCAATCCCCCTGCTATGCCACCCGTACAAGCTGTTTGAGCGCCTGATCCTCAACAGGCTTGCCTCAGTCGCTGAACCAGCCATCATCCCTCAACAAGCTGGATTCCGACCTGGCAAATCCACAACAAGTCAACTTCTGAATCTCACACAGCACATTGAAGACGGGTTCCAGAAAGGACTGGTGACAGGAGCCGTCTTTGTTGATCTGTCTGCCGCGTATGACACTGTGAACCACCGCCTCCTCATAAAAAAGATCTTGGAGAATACCAAAGACCTGGTACTCACGGACCTCATCGGAGCCCTCCTGAAAGATAGGCGCTTCTATGTTAGATACATAGATACATAGAAAATAGGTGCAGGAGTAGGCCATTCGGCCCTTCGAGCCTGCACCGCCATTCAATATGATCATGGCTGATCATCCAACTCAGTATCCCGTACCTGCCTTCTCTCCATACCCCCTGATCCCTTTAGCCACAAGGGCCACATCTAACTCCCTCTTAAATATAGCCAATGAACTGGCCTCAACTACCCTCTGTGGCAGAGAGTTCCAGAGATTCACCACTCTCTGTGTGAAAAAGTTTCTTCTCATCTCATTCCTAAAGGATTTCCCCCTTATCCTTAAGCTGTGACCCCTTGTCCTGGACTTCCCCAACATCGGGAACAATCTTCCTGCATCTAGCCTGTCCAACCCCATAAGAATTTTGTACGTTTCTATAAGATCCCCTCTCAATCTCCTAAATTCTAGCGAGTACAAACCAAGTCTATCCAGTCTTTCTTCATATGAAAGTCCTGACATCCCAGGAATCAGTCTGGTGAACCTTCTCTGCACTCCCTCTATGGCTATAATGTCCTTCCACAGATTTGGAGACCAAAACTGTACGCAATACTCCAGGTGTGGTCTCACCAAGACCCTGTACAACTGCAGTAGAACCTCCCTGCTCCTATACTCAAATCCTTTTGCTATGAAAGCTAACATACCATTCGCTTTCTTCACTGCCTGCTGCACCTGCATGCCTAATTCAATGACTGGTGTACCATGACACCCAGGTCTCGCTGCATCTCCCCTTTTCCTAATCGGCCACCATTTAGATAATAGTCTGCTTTCCTGTTTTTGCCACCAAAGTGGATAACCTCACATTTATCCACATTATACTGCATCTGCCAAACATTTGCCCACTCACCCAGCCTATCCAAGTCACCTTGCAGACTCCTAGCATCCTCCTCACAGCTAACACTGCCCCCCAGCTTAGTGTCATCCGCAAACTTGGAGATGTTGCCTTCAATTCCCTCATCCAGATCATTAATATAAATTGTAAATAGCTGGGGTCCCAGCACTGAGCCTTGCGGTACCCCACTAGTCACTGCCTGCAATTGTGAAAAGGACCCGTTTACTCCTACTCTTTGCTTCCTGTTTGCCAGCCAGTTCTCTATCCACATCAATACTGAACCCCCAATGCCGTGTTGTCCTTAACAACAAGCAAAGTTGCTGGCGACGACAACGGAATGGCTTGCCTCAAGGTAGTGTGCTGGCTCCACTACTATATAACATCTACACCAATGACCAGCCAATGGACCAGAACACTGAGCGGTCCATCTACGCCGACGACCTCTGTGTAACATCCCAAGAGAGTACGTTTGAAGCTGTAGAAGCGAATCTCACCTCAGCCCTAGATGAGCTACACCTCTACTACGAGCGCAACCACCTACACGCAAACCCTGCGAAGACCCAAGCCTGCTCGTTCCATCTCAGGAACCGGGAAGCAAACAGACCCCTTAACATCACATGGTCTGGAACACCTCTTGGGCACTGCACCAACCCTGCCTACCTCGGTGTAACACTGGATCGCACTCTCTCCTACAAGGCACACGTCAAAAACACCAAACTGAAAGTTAACTCCCGAAATAACATCCTCCGGAAGCTGACCAACTCCAAATGGGGAGCCACAGCACACACATTACGATCTACTGCTCTGGCCCTGTGCTACTCCTCTGCGGAGTATGCGTGTCCTGTTTGGGAGAGATCATCCCATGCCAAGAAACTAGACCCAGCGTTGAATAACACCTGCCGCTCAATCACTGGCTGCTTGAAGCCCACCAACATAAACAACCTGCACCTCCTCGCTGGCATTGCCCCTGCTGATGTGAGACGGGAAGTCGCCAGCCGAGTAGAGATGACCAAGGCCACCAGTGATGAACGCCACCTCCTCTACGGACGTGTACCCCCGGCCCAACGGCTGAAGTCCAGGAGAAGTTTTCTCAGCCATGTCCAGCCCCTAATAGCATCACGGGAAGAAACCAGACTCCAACTATGGACAAAAAGGCTTGAGGACGACCCCCCTCCTACTGACATGGGTATCCCTCCTTCTGAAGCCCTCCCTCCGGGCTCGGAAGCACCATGGGTCCAGTGGAAGACGCTCAACCGCCTGAGAACAGGAACAGGGCGATCAAAAGCTGCCATGGCCAGATGGGGCTATGAAACTGGCCAAACCACCTGTGAATGTGGAGAAGAGGACCATACAATGCAGCACTGCCTTGTCTGCCCCCTACTACCCAACCAGTGCAGCTCAAAGGATCTTGCAGTGTTCAACAAAAACGCAAAGGACTGTGTAAAGGAATGGGAAACTGTCATATAGCCAACCAGCTTCAAAGACACGAAAAGAAGAAGAAGATTGACTTCTCTAACTTCAAGTAACCCTTGCTTTCCCTCTCTCTCCATCCCACCCCCTGCTGAGTTCTCCGACCAGTCTTACTGTCTCCGACTACATTTTATCTGTTTGCTTTGTTGTTACCTTCTCCCAGCTAACAAAGATCTACTCTACATTTTCCTTGATCCGCATTCCCTTTTTCCAATTTTCACACCTTACACATCCTTATCTATGTATCTCCCTTCCCCCCCTGACATCAGTCTCGACCCGAAACGTCACCCATTCCTTCTCTCCAGAGATGCTGCCTGACCTACTGAATTACTCCAGCATTTTATGTCTATCTTCTATAGGTGAAAAGCTTTTGTTGCGTGCTCCCCAGTCAGCAGAAAGACAAGACATGATTACAATCGAGCCACTTGCCGTGTAGATTTAAGAGTGTGGAGCGATTGTAATATGAGTTTGTACATCTGCTTGTGTGAGGCGGCTAGCACACAAATACTCGCCTTTGTTGGGCACCATCTTGGAAGCACCTTGTAGGGAAAGTGGGCTAACATAGAACTAGTGTGATTGAAGGGTGATCGATGGTCAGCGTGGACTCGGTGGGCCGAAGGGCCTGTTTCCATGCTGTATCCTTCAATCAAAAAGAAACTAACTGCAAGAGGAAATGTCGCATCTGTTGTCCATATGTAACATCATCGTGATACAGTGTGGAGACAGACAGGCCCTTCGGCCCACCCAGTGTGTGCCGACCAGCGATCACCCCGTACGCTAGCCCTATCCCACCCACTGGAGACAATTTACAATTTACAGAAGCCAATTAACCTACAAATCTGTATGTCTTTGGAGTGAGTGTGGGAGGAAACCAGAGCACCCGGAGAAAACCCACACAGTCACGGGGAGAAGGTACAAGCTCCGTATAGATAGCACCCGTAGTCAGGATCGAACCCGGGTCTCTGACGCTGTAAGGCAGCAACTCTACCGCTGCGCCACCGTGCCACCCCTATATGTTACAATGTAACCATATGTAATAATGTATCTCTAATGTAACAATGTATTTATGATGTAACAATGTATTTATGATGTAACAATGTATTTATGATGTAACAATGTATTTATGATGTAACAATGTATTTATGATGTAACAACGTATTTATAATGTAACAACATATTTATGATGTAACAATGTATCTCTAATGTAACACTGTATTTATGATGTAACAAGGCTCTCAGTTTGATTATAAACCATGTTTTATTGCCTTGTCATGTGTTACATCAGCCTTTACTCTCATGTGCCTTTCTATCTTCTGACCACATTGTAATTATAGGCTCTCTTGTAAAGTTATGGGAAGGTTGCCACTTGCTAAATGGTATTCCATTTTAAAAATGAGATTAATAATGAATGACATTGCGATGTTTCTTGGCAACAGAAACAGAAGTTTTTCTCTTTGTACATTGTACAAACAATTGTAAAGAGTTCTGAAAAGCCCCAAGTGGCCGATAGAATTCAGCTGCATCCAACTCGAGCAAAGTCCCCCCCGGCCCGCACTGTCCACCTGACCACAGCTCTGCCTCTTTTCCAAACAGAATACGTTATTCCACACCTCCCCTCTGGACTCCTCTTGTACAATTTGCTTTCAGAGTATTGAGCATAGACGTGGGGGGTCATATTGCAGATTAGTTTCGCTTAGTTCAGAGATACAGCGCGGAAACAGGCCCTTTGACCCACCGAGTCCGCACCGACTAGCGATCCCGCACATTCACACTATCCTACGCACACTAGGGTCAATTTACATTTATACCAAGCCTATTAACCTGCAAACCTGCACGCATTTGGAGTGTGGGAGGAAACCGAAGATTTTGGAGAAAACCCACGCATAGTTAGGATCGGACCCGGGTCTCTGGTGCTGTGAACACTGTAAAGGGCCTGTCCCACTTGCATGCGATTGCGTGCGTTTGGCGCGACCCACCGGAAGCGGAGGTCGCGCTAAGTTCGCACGTGACGTCATTTACGTCACACTTTCAAATCAGCTGGGCAGGAGGCGGGCTGACTGAATTTGGGCGTCGCACGACGTCGGGTGGTGACGTCATCATGCAACGCCACTCGCTAGGCGTACGCCGTAAAGACGCTGCCAACGCCGTCAAGACGCTGCATATGACGTCAAGACGCTGCGTACGACTGCAATGCGCCTGCGTGCGTGCGTGGGCCGACAGGCCATTGGCGCGCAAAGATTTTGGTCACTGCAAGAATTTCGGAGCCCCCCGCGATGTCGGGACCAGCCCCGCACGACTCCATACCCCTCCGCACTTCTATGTGGGACCAGCCCCGCGCGGCCATACGGTGCCCGTACACCTCAAGCGACCACGAGGTTGCGTAATTTGCGAGCCAAGGTCGCGTAAGTGGGACAGGCCCTTAAGGCAGCAACTCTACCGCTGCGCCACCGTGCAGCCCGTTATATAACTGAGGCAGCGTTTGGAGTGTTCAAAAGGGAACTGCAGATGCTGGAATATCGAAGGTACACAAAATTGCTGGGGAAACTCAGCGGGTGCAGCAGCATCTATGGAGCGAAGGAAATAGGCGACGTTTCGGGCCTGAAGAAGGGTTTCGGCCCGAAACGTCGCCTATTTCCTTCGCTCCATAGATGCTGCTGCACCCGCTGAGTTTCCCCAGCAATTTTGTGTACCAGCGTTTGGAGTGCTGTGCTCAGTTCTGGGAGGAAAGCTGGAAAGGGTGCAGAGAAGATTGACGAGGATGTTGCCAGGACTCGAGGGTCTGAGCTATAGGGAGAGGTTGAGCTGGCTAGAACTCTATTCGTTGGAGAGCAGGAGGCTGAGGGGTGATCTTATAGAAGGGTACAAAATCACGAGAGGAATAGATCGGGTAGATGCACAGTCCCCTTGCCCAGAGTAGGGGAATCAAGAACCAGAGGACATAGATTCAAGGTGAAGGGGAAAAGATTTAACAGGAATCTGAGGGGTAACTTTTTCCCACAAAGGGTGGTGGGTTCATGAGGTGCCAGAGGAGGTAGTCGAGGCTGGGTCTATCGCAACATTTAATAATAAAAGAAGACAGGAGTGGCTGAGGCAATGCCTAAGCACTGATTGAGGCCCAGCTGGTGTAAAGTGAAAGATACAACATGAAACAGGCCCTTCAGTCTGGCGAGGCCACGATGACCATCGATCACCCCTTCACACTAATTCTACGTTGTCCCACTTTCAATTCCACTCCCTACACACTAGGGGCAATATTTACGGAGGCGAATTAACCTACAAACCCGCATGTCTTTGGGAAAGGAAATCCAGGCGGTCACACGGGAGAACGTGCAAACTCCACACAGACAGCACCCGAGATCAGGATCGAACCAGGGGCTCTGGCGCTGCCTGGTGGCATCTGTGCAGTTGTGCCACCCTGTAAACTGCATCGGAGGCACATTCATTCAACGTGGGCAGCACGGTGGCGCAGCGGTAGAGTTGCTGCCTCACAGCGCCAGAGACCCGGGTTCCATCCCGGCTACGGGAGCTTGTCTGTACGGAGTTTGTACGTTCTCCCCGTGGCCTGCGTGGGTTTTCTCCGCGATCTTCGGTCTCCTCCCACGCCCCAAAGACGTGCGGGTGCGTAGGTTAATTGGCTTGGTGTAAATGTAAAATGTAAAATTGTCCCCAGTGTGTGTCGGATAGTGTTAATGTGCGGGGATCGCTGGTCGGTGGACTCGGTGGGCCTGTTTCCGCTCAGTCCATCATCGGCTCTGACCTTCCTTCCATCGAGGGGATTTATCGCAGTCGCTGCCTCAAAAAGGCTGGCAGTATCATCAAAGACCCACACCATCCTGGCCACACACTCATCTCCCCGCTACCTTCAGGTAGAAGGTACAGGAGCCTGAAGACTGCAACAACCAGGTTCAGGAATAGCTACTTCCCCTCAGCCATCAGGCTATTAAACCTGGCTCGGACAAAACTCTGATTATTAGCAACCACTTTCTGTTATTTGCACTATCAGTTTATTTATTCATGTGTGTATATATTTATATCATGGTATATGGACACATTTATCTGTTTTGTAGTAAATGCCTACTATGTTCTGTGTGCTTAAGCAAAGCAAGAATTTCATTGTCCTATACAGGGACACATGACAATAAACTCACTTGAACTTGAACTCACTTGAACTTGAACTTGAACTCTTCCTGGGCTCTCTCTCCAACCAGTGGGTCTGAAGGCTGTGCTTGGAC
Organism: Amblyraja radiata; assembly: GCF_010909765.2. Taxonomy (NCBI): domain Eukaryota; kingdom Metazoa; phylum Chordata; class Chondrichthyes; order Rajiformes; family Rajidae; genus Amblyraja; species Amblyraja radiata. The sequence goes on from NC_045974.1 coordinate 7,125,986, forward strand.
GCTTGGATGCCTGTCCAACGAAGCTGGGCGGGCAGCCAGTGCGTGTGTGCAGCCAGTGATTGCTTTCAATGTAGGGGACACAGCTCGGAGTGGAGGGAGTGATGTAATGAAGCCTTTAGGCACAGGCACAGGAATATAGCGACAAGGCTTCCAGTCCTGCATGATTTTCATGCGTTTCAAATTAAAAAAATCCATGCTTTGGGAAGCATCTGAAAAATACATTTAACCTTCGAAAGGACAAAGAACCTGAAAGGCTGTGATTAAACGTTATTTATCGGCATGCATGTCACACGACAACAACTCATTTTCTTTTTCAAGGTACACAAAAAAGCTGGAGAGACTCAGTGGGTGCAGCAGCATCTATGGAGCGAAGAAAATAGGTAACGTTTCGGGCCGAAACCCTTCTGGGTTTCGGCCCGAAACGTTGCCTATTTCCTTCAGGGTTTAGGCCCGAAACGTTGCCTATTTCCTTCAGGGTTTAGGCCCAAAACGTTGCCTATTTCCTTCAGGGTTTCGGCCCGAAACGTTGCCTATTTCCTTCAGGGTTTCGGCCCGAAACGTTGCCTATTTCCTTCAGGGTTTCGGCCCGAAACGTTGCCTATTTCCTTCGCTCCACAGATGCTGCTGCACCCGCTGAGTTTCTCCAGCTTTTTTGTGTACCTTCGATTTTCCAGCATCTGCAGTTCCTTCTTAAAAACATTATTTTTCAAGATGTCAGGTGAGGGATGCCTTTTGACATCAGGAATGCAGGATGCAAAAAAAAAATGTTTTGAAAAAAATGTCCATTGTGAGTGATTTTGCTGACTTATTTAAGACTCAGTACACTTGGGGGAAAAAAATGTCATCCCAGGTTGAGTTATTCTGCCCGGTCCATCTCCGGCTCTGACCTCCCCACCGCTGAAGGGATCTACAGGAGTCGCTGCCTCAGAAAGGCAGCTAGCATCATCAGAGACCCACACCACCTTGACCATAAACTCATTTCATCCCTGCCATCAGGTTGAAGGTACAGGAGCCTGAAAACTGTAAGGTCCAGGTTCAGGAACAGCTTCTTCCATACAGGCATCAGGCTATTAAACACTACTACCTCCAAATAATAGACAATAGACAATAGGTGCAGGAGTAGGCCATTCAGCGCTTCGAGCCAGCACCGCCATTCACTGTGATCATGGCTGAGCATCCACAATCAGTACCCCGTTCCTGCCTTCTCCTCATATCCCGTGACTCCGCTATCTTTATGAGCCCTATCTTGAGAATCGGCCTCCACTGGTTTCTGAGGCAGAGAATTCCACAGATTCACAACTCTCTGGCTGAAAAACTTTTTCTTATATAGACTTGGGGGCATTGGTTTTATCTTTTTGCACTATTATTGTTTGTTTGTTTGAAGTCGGTCTGAAGAAGGGTCTCCACCCGAAACGTCACCCATTCCTTCTCTCCAGAGATGCTGCCTGTCCCGCTGAGTTACTCCAACATTTTGTGTCTACCTTCGATTTAAACCAGCATCTGCAGTTCTTTCCTATATCTATCTATATCTATATCCATATCTATATCTATATATACTTCTATGTGTGAGGGTAGAAACAAAATGCTAGAGTAGCTCAGCGGGTGAGGCAGCATCTCAGGAGAGAAGGAATGGCGTGTGTGAGTGTGAGTGTGTGAGTGTGTGTGAGTGTGTGAGTGTGTGAGTGTGTGTGAGTGTGTGAGTGTGTGAGTGTGTGAGTGTGCATATACTGTATATATGTGTGTGTGTATATATATATATATATACACACATACACACACACACACACACACACACGCACACACACACACACACGCACACACACACACACACACGCACACACACACACACGCACACACACACACACACACGCACACACACGCACACACACACACACACGCACACTGAACTTTTTTTTCCTTATTATATCGTTTTCAGAGCACTATGTTTACATATTCTGTTGTACTGCTGCAAGTAAAATCATTGTTCTAGCTGGGACATATGACAATAAAACACTATTGCCTCTTGCAATGCTTTGTGTTTAAGTGGAGTGTAGGCACGGACTAATCCCGGCGCGGTGCTGAGGATACGCTGCTCCGGCCAGTCTCCTCCCTGACTCAGCAATCCCTGCACCGTCTGGCCGCATCCATCACCTGCCGGCACAGGACATGCATGGCATCCATTACACTGCTGTGCTGCAACACTCTGCACAGGCAGCTGCTTCTGCCCAACGGCACGGAGATAACACAGGGAGGTGAAGAAATGAAACCTTCGCCAGCACCAGCGTTGCAAAAATGTTCACGTATTCTGTTGCGCTGCTGTAAGTAAGAATGTCATTGTCTTATCTGGGACATGTGACAATAAAACTCTCTTGCCTCACTTGACTCATGAATATGTTGTCCAATGCATTGCAATTTCAAAATGCTAGAGAAAAATAAAATCCCTCAAAATGGTGACAGGTTTCAGAAACACAACGAGGGTATGTGACTGGCCCGTTAGTTACTTGCAGGGTCTGGGCAAATGCTTCACTATATAACGACACAAGCTGATTACATAATCAGAGCACATACACACAGCTACTACATTGATTCATTGTGTTAACAATGCTGCTGTTACTCCCTGTCACGCATTCATAGGTCAGAGGAGTAGAATTAGGCCACTCGGCCCATCGGGCCCACTCTGCCATTCAATCATGGCTGATCTACTCTCCCTCCCTCTCCACCCCCATTCTCCTGCCTTCTCCCCCTCGCCCCTGGCCCCCGTATTTAATCAAGAACCTGTCAATTTCTGCTGTAAAAATACGCAGACAGCACCCGAGGTCAGGATCGAACCGGTGTCTCTGGCGCTGTGAGGCAGCGGCTCTACCAGCTGCGCCATCGCCCGCAAGCTGTGTGAGCTGGTGTGGGGAGCGCGTGGTTTCCAAGAACATCGGAGATGCGAGGAATGGTGGGGAATTGTTTAGTGCGGGTTTCAAGGGTGACGGGGAGAAGGCAGGAGAGTGGGGTTGAGAGGGAGAGATCGTTTGAATGGCGGAATAGACTCGATGGGCCGAATGGCCTAATTCTGCTCCTAGAACTTAGGAACTCATACACAGAATATTGGAGATATGGTAATTGTTGATAGAATTAAATATTTTCATGGGGGGAGTTCCGCAAGTTGTATTTTTTCTGAAACTGCTTATTTTATGTTTATTTCTCCCTGGTGATTGTAGGTAAAACAAGAACATACGGCATTTGAGGACTGAGGTCATGGTTTAATGTGGACAGAGACTTGTGAGAATCCTCAGTTGTACCACACTGATCTACTCCTGTCTGTAAGAATAAGGGGTAAGCCATTTAGAACGGAGACGAGGAAACACTTTTTCTCGCAGAGAGTAGTGGGCCTGTGGAATTCTCTGCCTCAGAGGGCGGTGGAGGCCAGTTCTCTGGTAGCTTTCAAGAGAGAGCTAGATAGGGCTCTTAAAAATAGCGGAGTCAGGGGATATGGGGAGAAGGCAGGAACGGGGGTACTGATTGGGGATGATCAGCCTTGATCACATTGAATGGCGGTGCTGGCTCGAAGGGCCGAATGGCCTACTCCTGCACCTAATGTCTATTGTCTATTGTGTCTCGTTTCCCAGCTTCCAGCTTTTACAACACCAGTCCTCGTTTCATTTAAGACGCCAAATACTGCAATTAAATTAAAGCTGGCGAGAAAATGGCGTTTACTAACTCGGGCAAATCCAATTACCTGCCCCTTGTGTACATTTGGTTTATGTTCGAGTTCCAATCGTACAATCGTATATAAGGAGCCAATATGAAATCATGACAGTCATTTTAATGATTTTGTATTTATAGTAATCTAGTTCTATCTGGATTGACAATGAGTTTAAGAAGGAACTGCAGATGCTGGAAGATCGAAGGTAGACAGGTAGTGCTGGAGAAACTCAGCGGGTGCAGCAGCATCTATGGAGCGAAGGAAATAGGCAACGTTTCGGGCCGAAACCCTTCCGGGTTTCGGCCCGAAACGTTGCCTATTTCCTTCCGGGTTTCGGCCCGAAACGTTGCCTATTTCCTTCCGGGTTTCGGGCCCGAAACGTTGCCTATTTCCTTCGCTCCATAAATGCTGCTGCACCCGCTGAGTTTCTCCAGCACTTTTGTCTACCTTGGATTGACAGTGAATTTAGTTTAGTTTCGAGATACAGCACGGAAACAGGCCCTTCGGCCTGCCGACCAGCGATCCCCGCACATTAACGCTATCCCGCACACATTGGGGGTAATTTACATTTACGCCAAGCCAATTAACCATCAAACCCTCACGCCTTTGGAGTGTGTGGGAGGGGACCGGACATGCCAGGGGAAAACCCGCCCAGGTCTCGGGGAGTAGGTGCAAACTCGGTACAGACAGCACCCGTGGTCGGGATCGAACCCGGGTCCCTGGCGCTGTGAGGCAGCAACTCTACCGCTGCGCCACCATGCCGCTCCGAGTTAACGAGGGACAAATTCAACAACTACCTTGAGATCTGCAACATCCTCTCTCGCTGCTTCCCCTCTGTGATTCACTGTTCCTATTATCATCGTGACTTATTTTGTACATCTTTCATTCATTTCTCTTTATCTCTCCACATCACCGCCTACATCTCTCGTTTCCCTTTCCCCCAACCAGCCCGGTGAAGGGTCTCGACCCGAAACGTCACCCATTCCTTCTCTCCAGAGATGCTGAGTTACCCCAGCTTTTTGTGTCCCTCTGTGAATTATCCCCCCTTGTTTGTGGTCCTGGAAAGCTGTTTCAAGGGTGAAACGGCACAAATTCAGGGAGCACAGTGTTGAATCTGTGACGCCAGATCTGTGATGGTAGGAGAATGGGGTTAGATGGGAGAGATGGCGCGCCGTCCTGTGTGGCATGGCTGCCCAGCCTGCAGCTGTTCGTTTTTCACTCTTTTTAAAAAATTTTAGTGAGTTTTAGTGTTTTGTTTTTGGAGTTCTAGTCTTTTTTATGTGGGGGGGGGGGAGGAAGGGGGTAACTACTTTTCAAGGTCCCTACCTGGTCGGAGAGGCAGCTTTTCTCCGGGCTGCACTTTCGACCCGTCCTACCAGCGGGCCTGGAGCGGCGTTTCCTGAGGGGACCGCCCAGAGCCTCGGCTTCGGCGGTGGCGGCACAGCGCTGGAGCGCTATCACGGAGCGGAGCGGGCGATGCCTTGCCCGGGTCGCCGCGCTGGAGCTCCGGTGAGCTGAAGACCGCCGATAAAAACCGGGTCTGTGGAGCGGCCAGCCGCGGGCGGCGGCGCTGAACTGAAACATCGGGAGCCTGGGATCTCGCGACAAGATCGCCAGTAGTGGAGCTCCAACCGGCGCGGCCTTGTTGGCTTCGCGTCTCCGGTAAGGGAAGCGGCCGTTCCAGGTGTCCCAGGCCGCTGAGAGGATTCTCCCGACGCCGGAGCACCATCACCCGGCGAGAACGGCCTGCAACATGGGGCCTCCGTAAAGGCAACTGTGGAGGCCTCAATAGGCCCGACTATGGGTGGACATGGGATGGGGACTGGACTTTGTGCCTTCCCTCATAATGGGAACCATTGTGGGGGGATGTTTTTATGTTTACATTTCCTTATTACCGTTATGTATGGTATTCTTTCTTTATGTGCTGCATTGGCAAGAAGCATTTCACTACACCTAGATGTATGTGACCAATAAATAACCTTTGAACCTTTGGATCAGCCACGATTGAATGGGCCGAATGGCCTAATTCTCCGCTCCGACCACTATGTTCTTATGATGCCAGTGTTTCTTTTAGAATTGTTATTCGATATGTTGGATTCCCAAAACAATAACAAACTCTGCCATCTGGACCAACAGCATAATTACATGGTTAGAGCTTCCCAAATATCATCCTTATTATCCATTTAGTCAGAGTCAACGAAGGCCAATTACATAGAAATCACAGATTGGAAACAGGAGACAAAACTATCTGTGGAAACAAGGAACCGCAGATGCTGGTTTACAAAAAAAAGACACACAAAGTGCTGGAGTAACTCAGCGGGTCAGGAAGCATCTCCGGAGAAAAGGAATGGGTGACTTTTCAGGTCGAGGGCCTTCTTCAGTCTGAAGAAGGGTCTCAACCCAAAGTTACTTTTCTCCAATGATGCTGCCTGAGTCACTCCAGCATTTCGGGTCAGGCAGCATATCTCTGGAGAACATGGATAAGTGATGTTTTGGGTCGGGACACTTCCTCAGACTGATTGTGGGGGAGAGGTTGGGAGAGAGGAGGGCAGCACGAAGGGTGGCAGGTAACGTGAACACAGGTGGCTTGATAGGCAGATGGTTGGAATAGGGTGGTCAGGGTGGAGCAGCGGTAGAGTTGCTGCATTACAGCGCTCGCAGCGCCGGAGACCCGGGTTCGATCCCGACTACGGGTGCCGTCTGTACGGAGTTTGTACGTTCTCCCCGTGACCGCGTGGGAAATATTGTCCTTAGTGTGTGTAGGATAGTGTAAATATCTGGGGATCGCTGGTCGGCGCGGACTCGGTGGGCCGAAAGGTCTGTTTCCGCGCTGTATCTCCAAACTAGAGTGAGGCAGGAGGGTTAAAGAGTTGCAAATTGTGAAGCCAGAGGAAAGGAAGTGGGAGGCGGGGGAGGGGGAGAAATGGGTGCGAGTCCAGTTGGGGCACAGGGGAGGAAACCGAAGATCCCGGAGAAAACCCACGCGAGTCACGGGGAGAGCGTACAAACTCCATACAGACAGCGCCCGCAGTCAGGATCGAACCCGGGGTCTCCGGCGCTGTAAACGCCGCAAGGCAGCGACTCTACCTCTGCGCCACCGTGCAGCATCTCCAGGTACTCCAGAGCACTGTGCTTTGCTCAAGATTCCAGCACTAACAGTTCCTTGTGTCTCCGTAACCTTACACACACGTACACCAATAAAGAGGAAGAAGTTTGACTTCATTGCCTACACTAAAGATAGACACAAAACGCTGGAGTAACTCAGCGGGACAGGCGGCAACTCTGGAGAGAAGGAATGGGTGAGGTTTCGGGTCGAGACCCTTCTTCAGACTCTATCAGTACAGGGGTGCTGTTGTTTCCACATCTAGAGACCAATATCAAAGGATTAAGATGTTTCGACAAACACTTTAGACTTTTAGTCTTTTGAGATACAGAGCGGAAACAGGCCCTTCAGCCCACCAAGACTGTGCCGACCAGCGATCACCCTGCACACTAACACTACCCTGTACACACTAGGGCCAGTTTACACTTTTGCTGCAAACTTAACCTGCAAAATTGACCTACAAACCTGGACGCCTTTGGAGTGTGGGAGGAAACCGGAGCACCCGGAGAAAACCCACGCAGTTCACAGGGAGAACGTACAAACTCCGTGGTCAGGATCAAACCCGGGTCTCTGGCGCTGTGAGGCAGCAGCTCTACCCGCTGCTCCACCGTGCCGCCCTTGCGCTCGGTCCTGTCCATTCTCTCCATGGACAAATCAAACTGTACAACTCCTCCCCCCTTCTGTCGAGGGGTAGACTGATTCCCCAACCCCCCCCTCCCCAATCTTTGCACATCCCCTATCCTTGCCGCTCGTCACTTTAAGTTCATGTTTCATGTATTTTGTGTTTTATGATTGTTGGCAGATCAATTTCCCTCCTGGGATAAATAAAGTTCTATCGTATCAGATGCTGCCTGACCCGCTGAGTTCCTCCAGCACTTTGTGTTTCTCTCAAGCTTCCATCACCTGCAGTTCTTTGTGTCTCCGCTGTTTAGCTGACAAATGCTACCACTTCCTTTTCTTATTGAAACTCTGCATACATGGATGAGGGGAGATCTTATAGAGGTATACAAGATCACAAGAGGAATAGATCGGGTAGAGTCTTTTACCCATAGTAGGGGAATCGAGGACCAGAGGACATAGGTTCATGGTGAAGGGGAAAAGATTTAATAAGAATCCGAGGGGTAACTTTTTCATACAGAGACTGGTGGGTGTATGGAACGAGCTGCCAGAGGAGGTAGTTGAGGCTGGGACTATTTCATCGTTTAAGAAACAGTTAGACAGGTACATGGATAGAACAGGTTTGGAGGGATATGGACCAAGCGCAGGCAAGTGGGACTAGTGTAGCTGGGACATTGTTGGCCGGTGTGGGCTAGTTGGGCCGAAGGGCCTGTTTCCACACTGTATCACTCTATCACTATGGCTCACAACCATCCAAAGCTGCAGTTTCCTGCCCTTTGCTGTTAATGAATGCGGACTATAAGAATGTTCCTTGTACCACGACAATATTTGTCATTGTAGCTACAGCCCTGAGATCTCTATAGTTACCATAGCAAGGTCCAGGAGAAATATAGTGCAACCAGTAAATGTGAAAAGACTGGGGGACTGAATGCATCAATTTGCTGCACAGTGACAAATATCCACATAGAGAAGAAGATGGATTAACAAACAAATCCAATTAACGAGGATGTGGCCAGGACTCGAGGGCCTGGGATACAGGGAGAGGTTGGGGCCAGGCTAGGAATTTATCCCTGGGAGTGCAGGAGGATGAAGGGTGATGTTATGGAGGTGTTTAAGATCATGAGGAGAATAGACTTTAGAGATGCAGCCTGGGAAACAAGCCCTTAGGCCCACCGAGCCCGCGCCGACCAGCAGTCATCCCGTACACTAGCACTATCCTACACACACCAGGGACAATTTATAATTTTTATCAAAGCCAGTTAACCTACAAACCTGTACGTCTTTGGAGTGTGGGAGGAAACCGGAGCACCCGGAGTAAACCCACGCGCGTCACGGGGAGAACGTGCAGACTCCGTACTGACAGCACCCACAGCCAAGATCATTCTAGAGTCTCTGGCGCTTTAAGGCAGCAACACAATCGCTGCGTTACTATGCGGCCCAAATAGATAGGGTGAATGTAGAGTCTTTTACCCAAGAACCAGAGGACCTGGGCTTATGGTGAGAGGGGGAAAGATTTAATAGGAACATGAGGGGCAACCTTTTCACACAGAGGGTAGCGGAATAAGCTGCCAGAGGAGGTAGCTGAGGCAGGAACTAAAACAACATTTAAGGTACATTGATAGGGAAGGTTGAGAGGGATATGGGCCAAACACAGGCAAATGGGATTAGCTTAGATGGGGCATGTTGGTTGGCATGGATAAGTTGGGCCGAAGAGCCTATTTCCGTGCTTTATGGCCCTGTGGCTCTATAATAACCAAGAGATATCTGTAAGTCTGTTTAATCTAATGACATGGAACAGAATAAACACAGCTTTGGAAACAGAAGGCTAAAGTGTTAGAGTGAAGAAACTATTGAACTGCAATATTGATGAGTCAGCGGAAAATCAAGACATTATTGAAGGAGGTTCATTCTTCTGGATTAAGAAGTTGAACCGTTTTTCCAAAAGTGTTTGTCTCGCACAGACCTCTACACACACTGCCATTTGATTCATTATCGCCAAAGAGGGAGAGTGAGTGGGGAGAGACTGAGGGGGAGAAGGGGAGAGTGAGGGGGAAGGTACACAAAATTGCTGGGGAAACTCAGCGGGTGCAGCAGCATCTATGGAGCGAAGGAAATAGGCGACGTTTCGGGCCGAAACCCTTAGACTGAGGGGGAGAGGGGGAGACTGACGGGGAGTGGAGGGGGGAGAGGGAGAGAAGGGGAGAGTGAGGGGGAGTGTGAGGGGGAGTGGGGGAGATTGAGAGGGGAGTGAGGGGGGAGTGAGGGGGGAGTGAGGGGGGAGTGAGGGGAGTGGGGGAGATTGTGGGGGGAGGGGGGGGGGGGATCACATACCTAGCACCGTTGAACAGATACCAAATGTGTGCCTGGTGTCACCATCAACCTCCGGCTGCAGCTCCCGTACCAATCATCTATCAGTCACCGACCCCACAAATGGATTCATCAGGAGAGATGCCGGAAGGCTGGAGGGTGGCAAATGCATGGAGGGCTCCAGGGAAAAGCCTGGGAACTACAGGCCAGTGAGCCTAACACCTGTGTTCAGAAGGTTACCAGAGAGTATTCTGAGGGATAGGATTTTCCAGCATTTAGATGGACAAAGGCTGGTTAGGGAGAGTCCGCATGGTTTTGAACCTGGGAGATGGTGTCTCACAAACCTAATTGAGTTTTTTGAAGATGTGACCAAAAAGGGTGATGAGGGCAGAAGGTGCGGTTGTTTGGAGGCTGATGGCCTGGTGACCCTGATTAGTACACGCAGTGGCGGACTGGATCTAAAAATATTGGTTGCCAGGAGACAAAGGGGGCCCACTTCATCAGGGGCCCACTTGCCATCGGGCAATCTGACACCCTGGCCAGTCCGCCACTGAGTACACGTGTCAGGGGTTATGGGGAGAAGGCAGGGGAATGGGGTTGAGAGGGAAAGGCAGATCAGCCATGATTGAATGGTGGAGTCGACTTGATGGGCCGAATGGCCTAATTCTGCTCCTAGAAACTTATGAAGGTCAGGCCAGGTCGATGGAGAAAAACCTAGAGTGAACCTTACAAGGCGTTGCGATTGAAGTGATGTAGACCCTCTCCAATTGGTGAAGTTTACTGTTAGGGCAATTAACCTTGCACCCAGCAGACTACCAATCTATTTTTCTAATTTTAAATACAAAATTACAAATTCAAATCATTCAAACAAATCAAAATCAATTAAAAAAATCACTCTATAAAAAATGGTTAAAAAAATCAAAATACAAGGAAATATTTCTCTCGCAGAAACTGCCAATCAAATAAAATAATATATATTTTTAATTAACAATCCAAATCCAAATCAATGAAACAAATCAAAATCAATCAACAGAATCAAAATCAATCGAAATCTAAGTCAAAATCAAATCACTCAAATCACTTGGTCGACAAAAATGCTGGAGAAATTTAGCGGGTGAGGCAGCAGCTATGGAGTGAAGGAATAGGCAACGTTTCGGACCGAAACGTTGCCTATTTCCTTCGCTCCATAGATGCTGCCTCACCCGCTGAGTTTCTCCAGCATTTCTGTCTACCTTCAATTTTCCAGCATCTGCAGTTCCTTCTTAAACACTCAAATCACTTGCTGTCTTTCAGCTGACTGGTTAGCACGCAACAAAAAGCGTTTCACTGTACCTCGGTACACGTGACAATAAACTAAACAAACTGAATAACAACTAATGTATAGGAAAGAACTGCAGACGCAGGTTTAAATCGAAGGTAGACTCAGCGGGACAGGCAGCATCTCTGGGGAGAAGGAATGGGTGACACTTCGGGTCGAGACCGTTCCTCCTTTTTATCCTTCTGAATAACAACAAATATTGTTCTCTCAGTAGCTGCCAGTCTCCGTGGCAAATGTTGACAGCTTGTTCGGGTACCACAAACCCAAATGACTTCATCTTAAGCAAAGATCTACATCTATGCATCAGCCCGACTCCACATAAAATCCTCTCGTCGTTAAAACGTAAGTTGCTGAGATGACAGAGATATTCCCAGCAGCACACATTGAATAAAGAAGTCTTGGGGGGGGGGGGGGGGGGGTGGGGGGGGGGGGGGGGGGGGGTGAGGCGCTTCATCAAAAATAACTCCGAGTAGCAACGCAGCAAGATCACGCGGTTTACTTGTTTAAAATAAAACACTGCTATTTTCCTTGCAGAAAGGATGCTGAAGACATTTGGCAAGAGATATTCAAGAGGAGCTTGTGTGTAGTAAGGAACTGCAGATGCTGGTTTAAAGCGAAGGTAGATACAAAATGCTGGAGTAACTCAGCGGGTCAGGCAGCATCTCTGGAGGGAAGGAATAGGTGACGTTTCGGGTCGAGACCCTTCTTCACAAAGAGGAAAGCTCTATTTTGCAAGCAGAGGGTGGGAGAGAAGCCACAAAGTCCATTTACCTCTCACCCTTGAGGATGGAAGTAGATTAGCGGCTGATCTAATGTTGGCCAGCAGTAGTCACGAGAGCAGCAAATGGCTGCCAGAAACACAGTGGCAGAGTTACGCTATAGACACAAAATGCCGGAGTATCTCAGCGGGACAGGCAGCATCTCTGGAGAGAAGGAATGGGTGATGTTTCGGGTCGAGAATCTTCATCAGACTGAAGAAGGGTCGCGACCCAACACGTCACCCATTCCTTCTCTCCAGAGATGCTGCCTGTCCTGCTGAGTTACTCCGGCATTTTGTGTCTATCTTCTATTTAAGCCAGCATCTGCAGTTCTTGCCTACACATACAAAGTTGGTTTAGAGATACAACATGGAAACAGGCCCTTCGGCCCACCGAGTCCATGCTGACCATCGATCACCCATCCACACTAGTTCCGTGTTATCCCACCTTCCCCACACACCTGGGCAATTTTACAGGGGGGGGGCAATTAACCTACAAACCCGCACGGTCTTTGGGATGTGGGAGGAAACTGGAGCAAGCCCACTGGGAAAACGTGCAAACTCCACAGACAGTAGCCGAGGCCTGGATCGAACCCGTTGACACTGGTGCTGAGAGGCAGCAGCTGCACCAATAGGAGGAAGTGGGATAATATGGAACTAATGTGAACGGGTGATCGGTGGTCAGTATGGACTCGGTGGGCCGAAGGGTCTCATTTCCATTCTGTACCTCCAAACACTGTGCCACCCTCCTGCCTCACCCGCCAGTCTAAAGCCTGCACGAGTAATACATCTCCTTCAGTGACATTTATACCAAAGCCAATTAACATACAAACCTGCACGTCTTTGGAGTGTGGGAGGAAACCGAAGATCTCGGCGAAAACCCACGCGGACAGCACCCGTAGTCGGGATCAAACCCGGGTCTCTGGCGCTGTAACTCTACCTCTGCGCCACTATGCCGCCCATGATAATGGAATAACGTTTGTTGCAAGATCAAGCCAGCAGATTGCTATGAAAGATGGATCGACTAGGCTTCTATTCACTGGAATTTAGGATGAGCGGGCATCTTATAGAAACATATAGAAAAATGTTCACCATGTTGGGGGAGTCCAGAACCAGGGGTCACAGTTTAAGAATAAGGGGTAGGCCATTTAGAACTGAGATGAGGAAAAACCTTTTCACCCAGAGTAATGTTGTGAATCTGTAAAATTCTCTGCCGCAGAAGGCAGTGGAGGCCAATTCACTGGATGTTTTCAAGAGAGAATGAGATATAGCTCTTAGGACTGACACAATCAAGGGATATGGGGGAAAAGCAGGAACGGGGTACTGATTTTGGATGGTCAGCCATGATTATATTCAATGGCGGTGCTGGCTCGAAGGGCCGAATGGCCTATTCCTGTACCTATTTTCTATGTTTCTAAAGTCCGATCAAGGATAGTCCAAGGGTCACCAATCAGGTAGATAGTAGTTCAGGGCTGTTCTCTGCTTGTGGTGGGATGATTCAGTTGCCTGAATTGACAAAGAACCAATGCCATACAAGAGTCAAAATTACTTTGGCGGACTGAGGCAAATTTAATAAATTTACTCCTTAAAAAAAAATTATGAAACCAAATTGAAGTCAAGCAGATATTGTTGCGGTATTTCCCTTTTACAACCTGTTTCTAATAATCCATTGCAACCACTTTCCCCGTAACTAAATAGCCTTAAGGGCCTGTCCCACTTGCGCGTCCCGCAGATGGCGCGCAAAGATTTTATACATCCCAAAATCCTGGGGCGCTGCGCGCGACCGTGCGCGTCAGTGCCTACGTCACCACGCACCATACGCGCATCACACGTGCGGCACAACTCGTATATGTCGCGTAAATTACGCGCAAATGACGCCCAAATGGTACAGGCCCTTTAACCACCGATAAACAGTCTCCAATTATGTATATTGGGATCCATCTATTTAATTATTTTTTTTTAATAAGCTCCTACTACATTAATATCCTTCTTATACACCGAACCCATTACCGATTCAACTTAAGGGAAATAGGCACATTATGGTTTAGGTTTCATTAATGTTACGTGCACCGAGGTACAGTGAAAAGCTTTGTGTTGCAAGCTACCCAACCAGGCCAGATTATACCATACATAGATACAAGCACCACAAACTCAAGTACAATAGATAGAGCAAAGGGGCAGATCCAGACAGTAGAACATAGTTCTCAGTATTGTAACACATCAGTTCCATAGGCAAAGTGAAATATCCTCAATGGGGTGGAGGTGAATCATACGGCACCCCAGCTACGCCAGGACCGTTCAGAAGACAGATAACGGAAGGGGAAGAAACCGATCAGATATACCATACATCGATACAATGGTTCAAGCTCAAGTGCAAACAGATGGAGCAAAGGCGAAGAGAAAAGAGATTTAAAAGAGTAGAAGGATTGTATCGGACGGTTCATAAGCGAGGGGAGCATCAAGTCCACTCCGCCATTCAATCATGGCTGATCCGTCTTTCCCTCTTAACCCCACTCTCCTGCCTTCTCCCCATAATTCCTGACACCTGTACTAATCAAGAATCTATCTGTGTCTGTCTTAACAATATCCACTGACTTGGCCTCCACAGCCTTCTGTGGCAATGAATCCACAGATTCACCACCCTCTGACTAAAGAAATTACTCCTCATTTCCCTCCTAAACGAACATCCTTTAATTCTGCTATGACCACTGGTTCTTGATGGTCACCCCCCTCCCCCCCTCCCCCTCCTCCCCTCGCCCTCCCCTCCTCCCCTCGCCCTCCCCCCCCCCCCCCCCCTCGCCCCCCCCTCGCCCTCTCCCCCCCACCACTCTGGGTCCCTCATTGTTCCTTCTCAGGGATATCACACGTAAAGAGTTCACCAGGTTAATTCCCGGGATGGCGGGACTGTCATATGTTGATAGAATGGATCAGCTGGGCTTGTATACTTGAATTTAGAAGGACGAGAGGGGATCTTATTGAAACATATAAGATTGTTAAGGGCTTGGACACGCTAGAGGCAGGAAACATGTTCCCGATGTTGGGGGAGTCCAGAACCAGGGGCCACAGTTTAAGAATAAGGGGTAAGCCATTTAGAACAGAGATGAGGAAATACTTTGTCACACAGAGAATTGTGAATCTGTGGAATTCTCTGCCTCAGAGGGCAGTGGAGGCCGATTCTCTGGATGCTTTCAAGAGAGAGTTAGATAGAGCTCTTAAAGATAGCGGAGTCAGGGGATATGGGGAGAAGGCAGGAACGGGGTACTGATTGTGGATGATCAGCCATGATCTCATTGAATGGTGGTGCTGGCTCGAAGGCTTATTATCGAAGGCCTATTGTCTATTGAGACACCACCTATGAAAAGTTACAAAATTACAAGAAGTGCTACAGACCTGAATACTTTTGGAAAAAAATAGGAATCTTAAATGGAAGGATGGGAAGTGCTGTGGTAACTAAGGAAGTCTGAGGAAGGGGACCCATCTCCGGTCTGAAGAAGGGCCGCCACCCAAAACGTCACCTATCCATGTTCTCCAGAGATGCTGCCTGACCCGCTGAGTTAAAGCCCAGTCCCACAATCCCGAGTTACTCACGAACTCTCCCGAGTTTTCCCCTTGATTCGAACTCGGGGAATGTCTGTAGCGAGTCTGTAGGAGGCTGTAGGAGTCGGTAGATGTTTCGTAGCGGCTCGTAATGCCAACCGCAGGAACTCGGGGCATCAGGTAAGTCATGACGTTTTTTTCAACATGTTGAAAAATGTCCACGAGTAAAAAATAATAGGCCCCGAGTACCTACGAACGGCTATTACCGTAATTCTCCGAGTCCAAATCCGGGGAAAACTCGGGAGAGTTCGTGAGTAACTCGGGAAAGTGGGACAGGGGCTTTACTCCAGCTCTTTGCATCCTTTTGTGTAAACCAGCACCTGTGGTCCTTGTTTCTAGATCCCTTAAATGAATTAATTATTATTAGTTTCCCTTCCAAAGCGCACAATAATTTGCTTCCAATTTTCCTCACCCCATCCCTCCCTTTATACTTTGTGTAGAAGCAATCCAGTGAGGGGAATGCTGAACAATGCTTTATAACGCTTAGCGTTTAACATGTGTTCAGAAATATCTCCAACTATCTTACTAATTGCATTCCCATGACTTATTAATGAATCGCCATTAATTATTCCCTTGAAGATTGCAATCTACGATTCAGATTTTGCATGGAGAGGCACTGCATCTTTGATACATACATATAGTGCAGAATGATTTATGGTGGTGTTCTAAATGCCCCTGGGTAACTCCAAAGATCATCCCAACAGGATGAATCAAATGAAAAGCAAATTAGAAATCTCCATGGATAAAAGGGCATCAGATGGCCAAACTGACAAAGAACATCCAAACTCGTTAATGGAGGGATGGGCATGGTGGCGCAGCGGTAGAGTTGCTGCCTTAAGGCCCTGTCCCACTTTCACAACCTAATTCGCCATCTTTTTCACTCGTGGACATTTTTCATCAGTCTAGAAAAACTACTTGATGCCACGAGTACCTACGACTAGCATCATGGCCTACCTACGATCACGTGATGACCATGCTGCAAGTATGAGTCAAGGGCAAACGCTATTGTCTATTGTCTAAATGGCCTACCCCTTATTCCTAAATTGTGATCCCTGGTTCTGGACTCCCCCGACATCAGGGACATATTTCCTGCATCTGGCTTGTCCAATCCCTTAAGAACTTGATATGTTTCTGTAAGATCCTCTCTCATCCTTCTAAATTCCAGTGAATACAAGCCCAGTCGACCCATTCTTTACAATAATTAACAAACTTTCCTCAAGATGAACATTACCAAAAAGGACAGGGAGTAGCAGTCCAAAGCAATGGGGGGGGGGGGGGGGGGGGGCATACAGGTGTAGGTCAAAATAACAACAGCAAATTGGTGGGTACACATCAACGGGGGGACAATTAGACACTTGCCTCAACTGTAGTAAGCAATTAAAGTAAGCATGAAAATTGTACAGAATAATAGGAGCAGAGTTAAATAAAACCTATTCAGCGTTGTAAATAATGTTAAATTGCTGCTTGTGTCTGTAACAAGACATGGAGCTGGGCAAGCTGAAGGAATAATCAGTAGTGGGAAGTACTTTGCACAAACAAACTTCCAGTAATATGGTGGCTTAAGTGAAGAACTGGAGGTGACTCATCACTTTTAATGACTAAGACCAATAAACGATACTGATATTAAACATGCAAGATCCATTAAATTACTAATCATATCCAATTTGTGGCATAGATTTATGCCATCAGTAATGCAAGCTACAAATGTATTTATAGACAAAAGCAAGTGCATGATAGAGAATTGATTCAATTTTCTCCCCAAAGCCTTACTTACACTACATTGAGATTTGGAAAATTTTAAATATTTTGTTGTCCTTTCCCTTTCCCATCACCTCTTCCCAAATTGGAGAGATGTCGCTCTTCAGGCGGCGCAGCTGGTAGAGCCGCTGCCACGCGGTGCCAGATTCCATCCTGACTATGGGTGCTGTCTGTGTGGAGTTTGCATGTTCCCCCCCTCCGTGACCTCATGGGCTTCCTCCAGCTGCTCCGGTCTCTTCCCACATCCCAAAGACGTGTGGGTTAATTGGCCCTCTGTAAGTTGCCCCTCGTGTGTAGGGAGTGGGTACGAAAGCTGGATCACATAGAACTAGTGTGAACGGGTGATCGATGGTTAGCATTGACTCGTGGGCCGAAGGGCCTCTTTCTTTGCTGTATCTCTCAACTAATCAAAAAAAGAATGTCATGTTATACAAAAAACACTTCATGAGCTGATAAAACCTGTGGTCCTTCCCAAAGCCCGGATACTGTTCGATTCACCTCTAACCCATTGCAGATGTTGGACTTTATCTCTGGAACTGATGCACTACAATGCTGAGAACTATATTCTGCACTCTGTATCTTCCCCTTTGCAATACAATACAATACAGTTTTATTCGTCACGTTGCACATGAAGTGCAAGTGAAATGAATTTGCCAGCAGCGGTACAATGATAAAGAACACACAAAACACACAAAAAAATCTAACACAAACATCCACCACAGCATTCATCGCTGTGGTGGAAGGCACAACATTTGTCCAGTCCTTCTCCATTTTCCCCCGTGGTCGGGACCTGAACCGTCCACAGCTGTCGCTGCGGGCGTCCAGATGTGCAGACAGGTAAAAAGTCCAGGCAAGTCCAGAGTCGGCTCTTCCCCCCTTTGCTCTACCTAATGTACCTGAGTTTGACCTGATTGTTTTTATATATAGTTTATCTGATCTGTTTGGATAAAATGCAAAAGAAAAGTCTTCACTCTACCTCGGTACACGACAATATTCATCCTTAACCTAAATCTAAACATATCCTTTAGAATGGAGATGGGGAGGAATTTATTTAGCCAAGGGGTGGCGAATCTGTGGAAATCTTTGCCACAAACGGCTGTGGAGACATTGGATAGACGTTGGGTATCTTTAAAGCAGAGATTGATGGATTCTGGATTAGTCAGAGCATCAAAGGTTAGGGGAAGAGGGCAGAAAAATGGGGTGGAGAGGGAAAGGTAGTTCAACTATGATCTGTGCCACGGTGCGGGGCGGCGCAGTTGTGCAACGGTAGAGTTGCTACCGTACAGTGCCACAGACGCGGGTCCGATCCTGTCTACGGGTGCTGTCTGTACGGAGTTTGCACATTTCCCCCGGGTGCTCCGGTTTCCTCCCACATCCCAAAGACATGTGGGTTTGTAGTGTAGTGGGATTGTATTGCCTTCTGTAAATTGGCCCTGGAGTGTAGGATAGAACCAGTGTTGGTTGTGTGAGCATCGTAGCTTAATGCTGAATGTACACCGTGGGTTGAATGACTGACTGACTCGGGGGAGTGGGACCCCACCTGACCTTACATCGGGGGAACTCCAGTCCAAAGGACTGCAATTATTAAGGGTATTTAAACAAAGATCTGGGGGGGGGGGGGGGCTATTGTGCAGAATCACTGAATCGTCCCGTCCTGCTGCCATTTGCTTCTAATCAGATATTGATTTATCCCGCAAGATTTATAGTGGGAAGATAAACCTTGAATTTCCACAGACAGTTTTCGTTATAAACTGTCTGGCAATCTGTTGGAGGGGAAGGCCGACAGTGTTCTAGTGCATGGGAAGGTTGGCCGTTAATGATTCCGCTTGATGCACCAAATGTCATTTTGTTGTACGGTGGCGCAGCAGTAGAGTTGCTGCCTCACAGCGCCAGAGACCCGGGTTCAATCCTGACCACGGGCGCTGTCTGTGTGGAGTTTGTACGTTCTCCCTGGGATTGGCTTTTCTTCGGGTGCTCCAATTTCCTCCCACACTCTGAAGATGTGCAGGTTTGTAGGGTAATTGGCTTTGGTAAAATCGTAAACTTGTCCCTAGTGACAAACCCAGGAGGAGTGTTTCAACCGACGCCGGAGTTCCATCTTCCCGGCAAGAGGGCCTGAAAACATCGGACTGGCTGCGGAGGCCAAAAAATAGGCCCCGACCTCGGGTGATGGCAGAGGAGGAGGACTGACCTTTCTGATGCCTTTCCCCACAGTGGAACATTTTGATTCTGTTGTGGGGGGACGTTCATGTTGAATTCTATAATGTGTTGTGTCATTTTTCTTTTTTATAAACGATTCTATGGATGTACGGAAACTTAATTATTTCTTCTGTGTAAAGCACTTTGGTTTCAACGCGAGTTGATTTAAACGTGCTATATAAAGTATTATTATTTTAAAGTGTACAGGGTAGTTGTAGTGTCGGGGGTGGTCGCTGGTCCGCGTGGACTCGGTGGGCCGGAGGGCCTGTTCCCCACGCTGTATCTCTAAAGTCTGAAGTCTAACTTTAGAGATTGAGCCTGGGAACAGGCCCTTCGGCCCACCCAGTCCACGGCGACCAGCGATCACTTCACTGTGAAGTCTGAAGTTAGAACACAAAGGCAAGGACAATTCCAAACTTGTTAAGAGCACTCCTTTGAAAATATTAAAACACCCATCACATTGAGCATGAATTACTGCTTCATTGGGTCTAATGTTATAACGCAACACACTGTGCCCTGATGCACTTAGACTGAACACTAGCTGTTCTACTAAAGTGGGCAATTTTATGGAACTGAGCATGGAAATTATAGCTGTGGTATTGTACACTTTTTTTCTCTATATTGCTGCCCACATATAATGCTTTAAATATATATATGTTGGTTTGCATATAAAAAGATACAAAGTGCTGGAGTAACTCAGCAGGTCAGGCAGCATCAAGGGCAGCACGGTGGCGCAGCGGTAGAGTTGCTGCCTCACGGCGCCTGAGACCCGGGTTTGATCCTGTCTACGGGTGCTGTCTGTATGGAGTTTGTACGCTCTCCCCGTGACCTGCGTGGGTTTTCTGCAGGAGCTCTGGTTTCCTCCCACACTCCAAAGACGCTCGGGTTTGTAGGTTAATTGGCTTGGTGTACGTGTAAAAATTGTTCCGAACGCAGGATAATGTTAATGTGCGGCGATCGCTGGTTGGTGCGGACGCGATGGGCCGAAGGGCCTGTTCCTGTGCTGTATTTGTAAAGCTAAAACTAGATAGGTGATGTTTGGGGTTGGGAACCTTCCTCACGCTGGTTGTGGTGGGAGAGGAGAAAGCTGGAAGAGGGGAGGAATAGAACAAAGTGATAGGTGGATACAGGTGAGTGGGGGGGGGGGGGGGGTTGATAGGCAGATGGTTGGACAACACCAGAGTTGAAAAGACAAAAGGTGTCAGATAAAGATAGAAGGTGTGAATAGTGAAGCTGGATGAAGGAATTTAGAGTGAGGAGAGAATGTTATCCAGAGATGCTGCCCGACTCGCTGAGTTACTCCACCACTTTGTGAATTATTTTTTTCCATTACAACATGTTCCCCATCTTGATACAACCCACATTGAAACAATAAAAGGGACGAGAGCAGAAACAATAATCATCCTCGACGCTTCTGTCCACCTCAGATAATTAAACAAAATTATAGCTTCCAGCACAGATGGGGGACTTACAGCCGAGGCATCAAGAGACCCGACCTATTGATCCGGAGGCCAGAGTTTGATTCACCATTATGGTGGCCGTGGCTTTAAAATCTACTTAAATCTGGGAGGCAACGCTAATAACATATACGGTGACGGCGAATCTACAAGATTATCACACGGCACGGTGGCGCAGCGGTAGAGTTGCTGCCTCATAGCGCCAGAGACCCGGGTTCGATCCCGACTATGGGTGTTTATTTAGTGTTTTAGTTTGGAGATACAGAGCGGAAACAGGCCCTTCGGCCCACCGGGTCCGTGCCGACCAGCGATCCCCGCACATCAACACGATCCCACGGCCACTATGTGTACACTCTCTGTACATTCTCCCCGTGACCGCGTGGGTTTTCTCCGGGTGTGCCAGGTTTCCCCCCACACTCCAAAGACGTGCAGGTCTGCAGGTTAATTGGCTTCAGGAAAATTGTAAATTGTCCCCAGTGTGTGTAGGACAGTGCTAGTTTGAGGGGATATCGCTGGCTGGCGCGGGCTCGGTGGGCCGAAGGGCCTGTTTCCGCACTGTATCTCTAAATTAAACTAAACTAAACTAAACTTTAGTTAAAGATGCAAGAGTTACACAATGATATTTCCAAAGTATAATTGATCTCAGTAGAGGTGAGTTTGATTCGTGATTCTGGTGGCTGTGGCTTTGAAAACCCACAGAAAGCTAATACCTTATACAATGATGTGTTCAAGAAGGAACTGCAGATGCTGGAAGATCGAATGACTCCATTCAAGGACCCTAGCAGTCGTTCCAGGTGCGACAAAGGTTCACCTGTATCTCCTCCAACCTCATCTACTGCATCCGCTGCTCTAGATGTCAGCTGATTTACATCGGGGAGACTAAGCGGAGGTTGGGCGATCGTTTCCGCTCAGTCCGCAATAACCTACCTGAACTCCCGGTGGCTCAGCACTTCAACTCCCCCTCCGTTTCCCAATCCGACCTCTCTGTCCTGGGTCTCCTCCATGGCCAGAGTGAGCAACACCGGAAATTGGAGGAACAGCACCTCATATTCCGCCTGGGTTGCTTGCGTCCGGATGGCATGAACGTTGAATTCTCCCAGTTTTGCTAGCCCTTGCTGTCTCCTCCCCTTCCTTAACCCTCTAGCTGTCTCCTCCCACCCTCCCATCCGCCCGCCCTCGGGCTCCTCCTCCTCCTCCCCTTTTCCTTCCTTCTCCACCCCCCATCAGTCTGAAGAAGGGTTTCGGCCCGAAACGTCGCCTATTTCCTTCGCTCCATAGATGCTGCTGCACCCGCTGAGTTTCTCCAGCATTTTTGTGTACCATATACAGTGATGCTGAATCTACAAGATTATCACAAAACCACATCTAGTTCACTGATCTTAGTTTGGTTTAGTTTAGTTGAGAGATACAGCACGGAAACAGGCCCTTCGGCCCACCGAGTCTGCACCGACCAGCGATCCCCGCACACTAACACAAGCCTACACACACTCGGGACAATTTACACTTATACCGAGTATACAAACCCAAGCCATTTAACCTACACACCCGTACGTCATTGAAGTGTGGGAGGAAACCGAAGATCCAGGAGAAAACCCACGAGGTCACGGGGAGAAAGTGCAAACTCCGAACAGACAGCGCCCGTGGTCGGGATCGAACCTGGATCTCCAGGTAAAGGGCCTGTCCCACTTGGCGATTTGTTCGGCGACTGCTGGTGTCATATCAGTGTCGCCAAAAGATTTTGAACATTTCAAAATCCAGCAGCGACAAAAAAATGTAGCGACACTTGAAAAAACGCGGCGTGTCAATACGTCATCTCGCCGCGTCACGCCGTGAATTTTTCGACGATCTGATACATCAGTCAATGGTGCCGGCAGCCCCCCCAAAAAATCACCAAGTGGGATTGGCACTTAAGGCAGCAACTCTACCGCTGCGCCACCGCAGGAGATCTGTGACCGCTCCTTAACTGGTCACTGAAGCGGACAGCAATGTGTACCCATCATGGGCCAGTGAACAATGGATAATGGAGGTACACAAAAATGCTGCAGAAACTCAGCAGGTGCAGCAGCATCTATGGACCGAAGGAAATAGGCGACGTTTCGGGCCGAAACCCTTCTTCAGACTGATGGGGGGTGGGGGGGGAGAAGGAAGGAAAAAGGGAGGAGGAGGAACCCGAGGGCGGGGGGATGGGAGGAGACAGCTCGAGGGTTAAGGAAGGGGAGGAGACAGCAAGGGCTAGCAAAATTGGGAGAATTCAACGTTCATGCCATCCGGACGCAAGCAACCCAGGCGGAATATGAGGTGCTGTTCCTCCAATTTCCGGTGTTGCTCACTCTGGCAATGGAGGAGGCCCAGGACAGAGAGGTCGGATTGGGAATGGGAGGGGGAGTTGAAGTGCTGAGCCACCGGGAGTTCAGGTTGGTTATTGCGGACTGAGCGGAGGTGTTCGGCGAAACGATCGCCCAACCTCCGCTTAGTCTCACCGATGTAAATCAGCTGACATCTAGAGCAGCGGATGCAGTAGATGAGGTTGGAGGAGATACAGGTGAACCTTTGTCGCACCTGGAACGACTGCTTGGGTCCTTGAATGGAGTCGAGGGGGGAGGTGAAGGGACAGGTGTTGCATTTCTTGCGATTGCAAAGGAAAGTGCCCGGGGAGGGGGTGGTACGGAGGAAGGGAAGAATTGACAAGGGAGTTGCAGAGGGAGCGGTCTTTGCGGAAGGCAGACATGGGGGGAGATGGGAAGATGTGGCGAGTGGTGGGGTCACGTTGGAGGTGGCGGAAATGGCGGAGGATTATTTGTTGTATTCGCCGGCTGGTGGGGTGAAAGGTGAGGACCAGAGGGACTCTGCCCTTGTTGCGTGTGCGGGGATGGGGAGAGAGAGCAGTGTTGCGGGGTATGGATGAGACCCTGGTGCGAGCCTCATCTATGGTGGAGGAGGGGAATCCCCATTCCCTGAAGAGCGAGGACATTTCCGATGCCCTGGTATGAAATGTCTCATCCTGGGAACAGATGCGGCGTAGGCGGAGGAATTGGGAGTAGGGGATGGAGTCTTTACAGGAGGCAGGGTGGGAAGACGTGTAGTCCAGATAGCCATGTGAGTCAGTGGGATTGTAGGGTATGTCGGTCAGAAGTCTGTCCCCTGCGATGGAGATAGTGAGGTCAAGGAATGGTAGGGAAGTGTCGGAAATGGTCCAGGTGTATTGGAGTGCCGGATGGAAGTTGGTGGTGACGTGGATGAAGTCAGTCAGTTGTGTGTGAGTGCAGGAGGTGGCGCCAAAGCAGTCGTCAATGGTAGAGGTCGGGGATGGGGCCCTGGTACGTCTCGAACAAGGATTGTTCAACGTACCCGACAAAGAGGCAGGCGTAGCTGGGGCCCATGCGTGTGCCCATAGCTACGCCTTGTGTTTGGAGGAAATGGGAGGAGTCAAATGTAAAGTTGTTGAGTGTGAGGACCAACTCCGCTAGGCGGAGGAGAGTGTCAGTGGCTGGGTATAGGTTGCTCCTCTGGTCGAGGAAGAACCGGAGGGCTCCGAGGCCATCCTGGTGGGGGATGGAGGTGTAGAGTGACCGGACATCCATGGTGAAGATGAGGGGGTGAGGGCCCAGAGAGTGGAATGCGTGGAGGCGGCGGAGAGTGTCTGAGGTGTCTAGAACATAGGTGGGAAGGGATTTGACCAAGGGGGATAGGATGGAGTCAAGGTATGTGGAGATGAGCTCGGTGGGGCACGAACACGCAGAGACAATGGGTCTGCCGGGAGAGCCGGGTTTGTGGATTTTGGGGAGAAGGTAAAAACGGGCCGTGAGGGGCTGGGGAACGATGAGTTTGGAGGCTTGGTCAGGTAGGGCGTGGGAATTGATGAAGTCGGTAATGGTGCTAGATATGGTGGCCTGGTGCTCGTCAGTGGGGTCATGGTCCAAGGGTAAGTAGGAGGAGGTGTCCGAGAGTTGGCGCGTGGCCTCAGCTTTGTAGAGATCGGCGCGCCAGACTACCACGGCACCTCCCTTGTCGGCTGGTTTGATGACCCAATCTGGGTTTTTGCGGAGTGATTCAATGTCAGTGCGTTCAGAGGGGGAAAGATTGGAGTGAGACAGGGGAGTGGAGAAGTTGAGGCGGTTGACGTCGCGGCGGCAGTTCTGAATAAAGAGTTCCAGAGCCGGGACTTTACGAGGGGGGTTCCACGAGGAGGGGGTGCGTTGGAGACGGGAAAAGGGGTCATCATTGGGGGGCGAGGACATGGAAGTGCGCTGTGAGGCGGAGACGACGGTAGAAGCGCTCCAAGTCATGGTGGGCGCGGAACGGAGATGGGGACGGAGGGGGACAAAGGTAAGACCTCTGCTGAGGACAGACCATTCGGTGTGGGAGGTCGGGGGGGGGGGGATGGTGAACACCCAGCAGGGGTGGGAGTTGGGGCCAGAGGAAGGCAGGTGGGTGGACTGGGGACGGGGCGATGTGTAGGGGGGGGGGTTGTGGGTGTTGGAGGGGTGGTGGGTGGTCAGGGGGTGAGAGGGCTGTAATGTGGGTGGGGAAGAGCGGGGTTGACATGGTTGGGGGCGGATGGGGGAGGGTCAGTGGAGCAGCCACTGAGGTTGGCAAGGCTGGGCAGACGGGCACTAGGACCCAGTGGAGTTAAGCCCAGGAGAGAGGGAGTGAGCAGCGTGGAGGCTTCAGGCCCAGTGCAGAGTCCAGGCTCCAGGTAAGGCGACGGCTGTGGGTTGCTGGAGGGGGGTGGAGTGGCGCGGGTCAACGCACCGTCTGGGTTGCTTGCGTCCGGATGGCATGAACATTGAATTCTCCCAGTTTTGCTAGCCCTTGCTGTCTCCTCCCCTTCCTTAACCCTCGAGCTGTCTCCTCCCATCCCCCCGCCCTCTGGCTCCTCCTCCTCCCTTTTTCCTTCCTTCTCCCCCCCCCCCCCCCCCCCCCACCCCCCATCAGTCTGAAGAAGGGTTTTGGCCTGAAACGTCACCTATTTCCTTTGCTCCATAGATGCTGCTGCACCCGCTGAGTTTCTCCAGCATTTTTGTCTACCTTCGATCTTCGAGCATCTGCAGTTCCTTCTTGAACACAATGGATAATGGAGGCTGGTGTCACGACAACGCCGACCTCCTGTGCACAAACTCCACGAAAATAACTAGGACCCATCCAAAGCAACTGGTTTGGCAAGGCATCAGAGTTGCCACAGAGGGCTGTGGAGGACAGGTCTGTGGAGCCAAGTCTGTGGATATTTTTAAGGCAGAGGTAGATGGATTCTTGTGCAAGAAGGAACTGCAGATGCTGGTTTAAACCAAAGATAGACACAAAATGCTGGAGTAACTCAGCGGGACAGGCAGCATCCCTGGAGAGAAGGAATGGGTGACGTTTTCGGGTCGAGACCCTTCTTCAGACTCAAGATAGATTCTTGATTTGTACAGGTGTCAGAGGTTATGGGGAGAAGGCTGGAGAGTGGGGTTAGGTGGGAGAGATAGATCAGCCATGATTGAATGGCGGTGTAGACTTGATGGGCCAAATGGCCTAATTCTACTCCTATTCCTTACCACCCTATGCAGGCACAGAGAGAGAGTTACAGGATGGTTAACAATCCCTTCAGTCCACACCAACTATCAAGTATTTATTTATACAACAATCCTGCCACATGCGTTATTCTCCCCTGAGCTCCACCCACTATCCCCCCACATCCACTATCCACTAGCATCTATTTCGAGAGGGCTAAATACAAAAACAGGGATGTAATGCTGTAGCTTTATAAGGCGTTGGCCAGACTGCATTTGAAGAACTATTCTGAAGAAGGGTTTCGGCCCGAAACGTTGCCTATTTCCTTCGC